>NC_049901.1:36955963-37555963 GCF_001411555.2 Juglans regia
TTGTAATATAAACTTTTAAAAAAGAGGATTCGACAAAGGATTTACTCCTAATAAAAAGGAAAGATGATATACATATAATTATGTATATAATGATATTTTAAATGGAGGTATTTTTATAAAATAACTTATAAAAATAATATAATTTTAAAAAAATATATTTAATTGAAAACATGATCATATAAAATATAGTAAAAATAATTTTATGTTTACCATTAATTAAATAGTGCTGCTAGGGTGCAGTCTAGAAATGACCGTTGGGCGTACCTTTAGATAAAATTCATTTTTTTAATTTTTTTTATTCATAGTTTTTAATATTTTTTTAAAAATATAAAAAATATTAATATACTAATAATAACTTTCTTAATCAGTAAATAAAAAAAATACGTGAACGGTCAAAATGAAGTAAGATAATAATATTATTCTTGTATAATTAAAAGATGTGTCAAACTCTATAGCCGGATGGTGACGTGTTATTATTTGAAAAAAAAAGAGGTGACAGGGTGTGTGTGGGGTTTTAAAATTATAAATAATATGTAGGTTTATAATTCAACCGATGCGAGCCTTTGCCATTTGGATTTCAATGCTTTCTTTGCACTATTTTGATGCAGCAAAAGAAAAAACGTGGGAAAGTTGAGAAAGCATACACTCGCATTCATAATTCATCGATCATTCATAATTCATTCATGAGACAAAACTTGAATTGGTACAACTAACAACTTTGACATTACTTGGGTGGGGGCAGAGGGCCATATATGCCCCCAAACCTCTAAATTAAAAAATTAAAAAAAATAATGGTTGGATATAAACGAAAGTTTAAAAAAAAAACAAAATCTCTTTATATCCAAAAGTTTTTGAAACTTTGCTTCTTGAAAAATGTGAAAAAACTTCCTAAAAGAGCTTGGTTATAAAACATTTAATGGGTATAAAATTTAATTTTGGGTGAAATATACAAGAAGTACTGCAGACATGCACAAAAGAATTATACAAAAATAAACTTAGATCTATACCAGTAATTGATATATGTATCAGTCCGTAGAAGAGCGAAAGGGTCACCACTCCGTAGAAGAGCGAAAGGGTCACCACTATTAAGGGCATCCTCCTAATCTTTGTATGAGAAATAATTAGTATAAGCTCTAAATAGATAAACATCAAATAGACAAGTTTCACGCAAGTTTATGTAAAAAAAAAATAGACCCCATTTTAAAAAAGTGCAAAAAAAATTATTTTTGTATAAGTGAGATTTTTTTTTTTTTGCAAAAGGCCTATACATGATTTATCTATTTAAAACTTATACATAACATTGCTTATCATCTTATATAAGTCATCCCAAGGGTTCATCACGATTCATTGTTAATCATGTGGGTACACACTAGGCACTTAATTAATAAGTAAAATTGGCTCCTCGATCGACTCACTTCGATTCCAAAGACTTTATCCTTATAAAGCGCCGCATGCATGTTGGAGCAACACAAAACAAGTGGTTTCCCTCGTTAAAGGAGATCGAATACAACATTAACCATCATGCATGCATGGAGCTGACCAAATTAATACCTCTCGTCTATATATATACTTATTGCGATTACCTCAAATTTGTAGTACTGAGCTTTCATGTCTTGAATGAACATGAACATGTACAGATCATAAAAATGCATGCAGACAAAAAAAATCTGAAAAAAATATTCGATTCTTCAAACAACAACTGGACTAGCGAGCTTCTCATGATCACTTACCACCACCTTGGACAAACCCAAAATAAATAAAATGGCAGCTTATAGGTTTGAAAAATGGAAAACTATAAACTTTGGCGCGCACCTATATATGAACTTTCTTTTTTGTGCAGTAGTAAGAGTTACATTTGGGAAAGAAAAAAGGAAAAAAATGAAATTGAAACGTCACTGGCCGCCTGCATGCGCGCATCATGCAAGCAGCAGTAGCAGCTTGAAAATAATGCATCAATCCCTGCTGGAAGCCATACACATGAGAGATGAAACACAAAGACGCAAAATTCATGGTTATGGGGTACCACCATGAAAATAATTCAACTCCCTTTTGGCTACGTGACAAGGAAAAACCCTATTTAGTTGTTAAGCTAACTTGGGTGGGACCTAAACTCATGTGTGATATATTGACCAATACAATACGTCTACTGCAGCTTGTTTCTTTATCTATCTCTGGCATGGTACGTCTTTAAACACCAACCGAACATAAAGCTAACCAGCAAGCGATCGAGCGACTTTTGAAATTTTTTTTTACCTCATTTCACGTCAATATTCATGCAGACAGATTCCTGTAAGTGTATTGTCTGTAATCCATTTTCTTGGATTCTTGCTAGCCATCTGCCTCCTTGTATTCACTGCTAACAGACATTGCTACTACATTCATCAGAAATGGTCGGTTTCAGAGACACTGACCCTTGAGCAGACAATGGCAACCAAAATGTCTGAGGGCATGCTGCCAAAAGCACCCAAATTATATAAACTCATGCATGTATGCTCTCAAAATTACAGTACTATATTCCAGCAAAATAGTACGTACTCTTTATTCGTCTGTTTTGTGCATGATATCTATATTCACGTTAGTTTGTAAATTTATTTTTTAGAAATTTTTTTATAATTAAAATATTTTTCACCTTTTAAATAATTGTGGATTAACTAAAATATATTACATCACCAAGTATAGTTAAGGACGATAATATTTAGAATAAAGAGCAGCGTTGTTTTATCTTCAAATGTAAGATAATTTGAAGATATATATAGACACCGTAGGATCTATCATATTTATTAAGCATTTAACAAATACTTGAATAATCAATATGAACAACAATAAATGTTTGATGACTCATTTTATATATATATGTGACCAAAACTTTAACATTTTTTAGAAAGAAAACCATGACAAAATGAGTATTAACAACAATAGCTGCACAGAGTATGGTAGAATTCCTCGGTATAGTCATTCGGGAAGTCCCTCCAAGGACGACTCCCATGCAATTCTTGCGAGAGCTGGAGCGAAGCAACTAGGCTCGCTCGCCTCAACAAGTGAAGCTGCATCTCGTAGGAAAGAGTCCTGTAGGCCCTTCGGGAAAGATAGCTAAAAGAGAACTGATGCTTATGATTATAAAGAAAGGTTGCCTAGGATTAAGGGCTCGCCCATCTGCCTGCCCCTGCCTCCGCCCGTCAGATGCGAGCTACGGGGCATCCATCTACATGTTGATGACTTCCGAGGATGGGGCACGAGTTGGGCCCCCGTTTGCCACGAATATACCTCGTCCGGCCCACATATATATATATATATATATATATATATATATCTTCCTAATACTTAAAAGCGTGTATAAGATGAACAGTAGTGAATAGTAGCAGTAACAGCCTTTTCTTTTTCTCGTTGCTTCTTCTGATTGCATTCTGAAATTCAGTTCAGATTTTAGTCATCTTCTTCGTTCAGTTAGCATGTAAAATATCTGATACATGTAAAATATCTAATCTTTACATATATAACAGATGAAATATCTGATCTACACTTAGATCTCAAATTTACAGAACATTTCTCAAACTCAACTCAACGAAGAAAAAAATTTCCCGTACTCTTCAGATTTCTTCCAGCCGTTGGTAGCATTTCTCTTCTAATCTCACATTTAACTTCTCGATTTTGTTTTTTTTTTTTTTCCCTGTTCCTCGCATATTTTTTTCTTCTTTCTCCGTGTGCGTTTCCGTGGGGGAGACGGAGAGCTGCGCGTGGGGGACTCCGAAGGTGGGTGCGATGGTCGCCTCCTTGAAGGGGACTCGTCGGTGGTGGTCGTGAGGTTCGGTGGCCACGTACGGCAGCGTAACATGAAACAAATAGGTGAAACCCATTTCCGTTCGGTCTCCGTGGGGGAGACGGAGGGCTGCGCGTGGCCGACTTCGAAGGTGGCTGGGATGGTCGCTGCCTTGAGGGGGACTCATCCGTCGTGGTCGTGACCTTCGGTGTCCGCGTACGGCGGCGGAAACTCACAAAAATCGAAGAAACCCATTTCGGTTCTCCTTCCACGGAGGAGATCCATGGCTGCGCGTGGGGAAGATTGGTAGTGCCAGGGATGCTCGTCGGCGTGAGGAGAACACGCCGATGTTGGCGGTGACGATGGCCTGGACTCGGCGGCGCCGGGCAACGCTGGAGGAGAACCAACCGTGCTCCGGAATCGCCTAGGAGAGAGAGAGAGAGTTTAGGAAAAAATAATTTTGCTACAAATACAGTTAAATAACTATTTATATGTCCTATTATTCTACAATTTGCCATCTGAAAATGTTAAATAATAATAATTTTTTTTTTCTTTTCTTTACAACTTTACTTTTGTTCTTACTATAATATTACATTGTTGAATTTTTTACATAAGTTGAACTCTGTGAAGTTGAAAGTGGAAACAAGATATCCCAACAACTAGCTACTTATAAAAATATCAAAAGTATGGATCCTTTAACTTTTTAATTTCATACTGTAAATTAATAATTGAAATAACTTATTTTGCTTCACTGATTTTAGAATTTTTTAAGTCAATTATTTAATGTCATTTATTCAATATTTATTCTGCATGAACTTTGAACTGTTTCAAATTATAATTTCGAATTAGTTTAAAAATTATTTGAAGGTTTTTACACTATACATTATTTATATGACATAATTTAATTTAAAAAATAAATTTTTAAAATTTAAATCTTATGTATTCAAGATAATATAACTAGCAGCAAAAATTATATTAAAAATTGTAACACAGTCAATCACCTTAATAAAATGTACAAATAATACATAAAAGTGGCTACATATAGAATTTTTATATAGGAAAACTTTATCAACAAATTTATTTCTATATGTAAATACTTATATCAATATTTACAGTTTTATCTATATAATTATACAGAATCAATTATTGAAATATTAAAAATTTTAAAAATTGAAATTTAAATTAAAGAATTTGATAAAATAGAGTACTTACTTATTAAAAATAGAGAAATTCTATTTGCAGTCCTGAAGTGGGGACTGTATGTGCAGGCACATGCTTAAATGAGAGAAAATATTATTTTAGGAGGGATAATTTTGTAATTTTACAAAATTTTAAAATTAAAATAGCTTAGGCCTGCACATGCAGTCCCCACTTGGGGACTGTACCTAGCATTGCTCTTAAAAATAATATTGTATATAAACTTATACTCTAAAAGATGCTTGAAAAATAAAATAAAATAATAATTTTGTGAATATTAATAAGTTGAAAATGGAAACAAGATATCTCAACAACTAACTATTTATAAAAGTATCTCATACTGTAAATTAATAACTGAAATAATTTATTTTGCTTCACAGATTTTAGAATTTTTTAAGTCAATTATTTAATGTCATTTATTCAATATTTATTCTGCATGAACTTTGAACTGTTTCAAATTATAATTTCGAATTAGTTTAAAAATTATTTGAAGGTTTTTACACTATATATTATTTATATGACATAATTTAATTTAAAAAATAAATTTTTAAAATTTAAATCTTATGTATTCAAGATAATATAACTAGCAGCAAAAATTATATTAAAAATTGTAACACAGTCAATCACCTTAATAAAATGTACAAATAATACATAAAAGTGGCTACATATAGAATTTTTATATAGGAAAACTTTATCAACAAATTTATTTCTATATATAAATACTTATATCAATATTTACAGTTTTATCTATATAATTATACAGAATCAATTATTGAAATATTAAAAATTTTAAAAATTTAAATTTAAATTAAAGAATTTGATAAAATAGAGTACGTACTTATTAAAAATAATATTGTATATAAACTTATACTCTAAAAGATGCTTGAAAAATAAAATAAAATAATAATTTTGTGAATATTAATAAGTTGAAAGTGGAAACAAGATATCTCAACAACTAACTATTTATAAAAGTATCTCATACTGTAAATTAATAATTGAAATAATTTATTTTGCTTCAATGATTTTAGAATTTTTTAAGTCAATTATTTAATGTCATTTATTCAATATTTATTCTGCATGAACTTTGAACTGTTTCAAATTATAATTTCGAATTAGTTTAAAAATTATTTGAAGGTTTTTACACTATATATTATTTATATGACATAATTTAATTTAAAAAATAAATTTTTAAAATTTAAATCTTATGTATTCAAGATAATATAACTAGCAGCAAAGACTATATTAAAAATTGTAACACAGTCAATCACATTAATAAAATGTACAAATAATACATAAAAATGGCTACATATAGAATTTTAATATAGGAAAATTTTATCAACAAATTTAGTTCTATATGTAAATACTTATATCAATATTTACAGTTTTATCTATATGATTATTCATAATCAATTATTAAAATGTTGAAATTTTCAATCAAAATACATTTGATATTCGAAAAATTACATCAATATTTACAGTTTTACCTATATAATTATACATAATCAATTATTAAAATATTAAAAATTTTAAAGATTGAAATTTAAATTAAAGAATTTGATAAAATAGAGTACATACTTATTAAAAATAATATTGTATATAAACTTATACTCTAAAAGATGCTTGAAAAATAAAATAAAATAATAATTTTGTGAATATTAATAAGAAAGTTTGTAAATAATAGAAATGTAGTTTTAGATTAAATACTTATTGGATTTTAAAAAATGAGACATAACAGTTGAATAAAAAATATTATAAGGTTAAAATACTTTTAAATTATAATTATGTAATTATACCTCTTTTACTATTATTTTACTACTAAGCAATTTTTTTTTCCTTTTGCTATTTATATCTAAATTAAAAATCTCAGAATTTATTCTGATTACATAATATATAATAAAACTAATTGAATTAATCAATATAATCATATAATTTAATTACATTTCGACATAATCAAATGTTATATCTTATTAGTTATATATGCATGTTTATAGAAAAAAAAATTTTAAAAATTGCTATAAAATTGCTCATAAAATTTTACCGACAAATTTAATTCTATATGTAAATACTTACATCAATATTTACAGTTTTACCCATATAATTATACATAATCTATTACTAAAATGTTGAAATTATTAAAAATCGAAAATTTAATTAAAGAATTTGATAAAAACTTGAGACAAGAAATATATATAAAAACTTGCAAATAAAATATATCATTCTCATGAATTTCAAAATTTGTTGTTTCCTTTTATTTGTTTAAATATTTAATTTAATTGTAAGTTTTTTATTTCTACTTTCTTCATCTGCAATTCATGCTATAACAGTTATATAATTTCTATATCTATTGGTGGTTCATTTCTAATTTTCATTATCCATTTTTTACAGCTTCGTTAAAATTGCTGAGTTGATTGAGTTTTTTTAGTCTTTTTTCAAAACTACCAAGGTAACCAACGATGTTATAAATATATCTTTTTCAATAAGTGGTTTTATTCTGTTGGAATACATACTTAGATTAAAAAAGTTTTTGAATTTGCATCATTATGAGTTTCTCTTTTATCCAGTTATCAACAAGAATTATTTCATTCCATGTATAAATGAAAAGTGGTAAGTTTATATTAATAAATTAGTACAAATTTATCATTATATGATTAATTAGTTCTTTGATATTCTTATAATTTTGATTTTTGTTTAAAATGATTCCCAAAGTACTACAAAACATCTTAAGATAAACAATTTATATGAGACTCTTTCTTTAGAAAAAAGAGAACATATACGACAAAAAAAGAAAGAAAGATATCTGCAACAAAGGAATTCTACGAATGATACTACTCAACATGAAGAACAATTTTTCTCCCAACCAATTGTTCACGATGAAACAAATGTGTTGGGAGATCATATAGAATCCATACACAATAATGAAGAAGTCAGGCCATATTGTACAAAAAGACAACGCACTTTTCGTGCCGAAGCTGGAACCAGTGATATATTTTCCGTTGAACAATTTGAATATAGTTCTAATATTGGTAGTTCTGGAGCACTCTATCAGGAAATAAATACAGTTGAAATTACGTCAACAAAATCTCTCTTTAGGGGTAAGAAAGATGTATAAAATTAAATCGTATTTATTTTCCTTCTTTTCCTTTCTTATATACAACTTCATTCAATGATACCACTATTAGAAACTATAGCAACTTTAAGAATTTACCTCATCTTTATGATTCATTTTTCCTCCATAGGAAATCAACATCAACAATCAGCTGGTCATAGGAAAATATTACAAACAGTGCCATTTGAGGCAACTCTCTTACCATCAGTACCATTCTGTAGATTTTGTGAAGCAAAAAGATTTCAACATGAAACGAAGGGTTTTTGTTGTGCCGATGGAACAATCTCTTTAACTACAAATGATGTTCCAGAACAACTTTACCATTTGTTTACTTCTAACACAGTTGAATCTATCAACTTTCTTACGTATGTTCGCACATACAACAACAAATTTACTTTCACATCATTTGGAGTTAAATTTGATAGAGATTTGTGTAGAAGGAACAGAGGTATTTACACATTTCGAGCTCAAGGTCAAATTTATCATTACATTAATGACTTAGTTCCTTTGAATGAACATCCTTCATATCTACAACTATATTTTTATGATACCGAACATGAATTGAACAATCATGTTTATGACATTGGAAGATTGGATTCATCAACTGTTGCTCAACTTATGGATATTCTTCATGTTAATCCATACTCAACATTCTTTCGAACTCTTGGAGATTCGCCCAATTTGGAAAATCACAAAATTCATATATTAGATCAGATGTGGGTTTGGATCAGCGTGTTTTTAACACTCCGTCAGCTTCTCAAGTAGCAGTCATTTGGATTAAAGATGATGACTCAGAACATTTGAGAGGACGAAATATTGTGGTATTCAATCATGCAGGTGGAAGTCATATAGTCCAATACTATTTTGGCTGTTATGATGCACTGCAATATCCATTGTTATTTCCTTTTGGTGATACTGGTTGGCACCAAGGAATATTAAGAATAAAGAAAGGTGATAGACTACCACAACAAGTAACAAGAGTATCAGTCAACCCTCAACAATCAGTATCAGCAGAACAACTGCTTATAAAGGAACAAGAAAGTTAAAATAATTATTCTTCTTTTAACTTTTAATTGTTCTAATATAACAATGTTATATTTCTAATTTATTAAATTTATTATCTTACAGTGCTGAAAAAAAAATAGAAAACAACAGGTTGTCTCATGTCGCGAGTACTATTGCTACAAACTTCAAATTAGGAAAAATACAAAATCTATTTTACTATTCTCGGGCCGTTTACTGCAGCAGTTTGTTGTTGATATGTACGTAAAAATTGAGACGTCAAGATTGGATTATTTTCGTAATAAGTAACAAGAGATTCGATCTAAAGTATATCAAGGAATAGTTGACAGTCTATCAATTGGACAAAGCAATGCTTCTAAAGTTGGTAAACGCATCATTTTGCCTTCTTCTTTTATTGGAGGTCCAAGAGATATGCGCAAAAAATATATGGAAGCAATGGCTTTAGTCCAACGCTTTGGAAAACCGGACATCTTTTTAACCATGACATGCAACCCAAGTTGGAAAGAAATCTTAGATAAATTGGGTCCACAAGAAAAAACATAAAATCGTCCTGATTTGATTGCACGTATCTTTAAAGTAAAATTAGAAGAACTGAAGGATGAATTATTCAAACGGGAGATATTTGGAAAAGTTTCAGCATATGTATATGTCATTGAACATCAAAAAAGAGGACTACCACATGCACATTTCTTGATCATACTACAAAGAGATTGGAAAATCTATGCTCCAGAATCTTTTGATGAAATTGTATCAGCAGAAATACCTGACAGAGAAAGAAATCTACATTTGCACAAGACAGTAAAAAGACATATGAAGCATGGCCCCTGTGGAGTACTGAATCCGAACAATGTGTGTATGAAAGCAAATGGCAGTTGTAAAAACTACTTTCCAAAAGGTTTTGTACCTAACACAACCGTTGGAATCGATTGTTTCCCACAGTACAAACGTTGTGATAATGGAATGACTGTCAAAGTCAGAGGTAAAGATTTAGATAACCGTTGGGTTGTTCCACATAATCCATATCTCCTCGCAAAATTTGATTGTCACTTGAATGTAGAAATTTGCTCAACAATCAAAGCAGTCAAATACCTTTATAAGTACATTTATAAAGGTCATGATCGTGTTGCTTTCAACTTGATTCCTGGACAAAACATCCAAGATATAGATGAAATCCAACAATTTCAATCAGTCAGATGGATTGCTCCACCAGAAGCTATGTGGAGAATATACGGTTTTATTCTTAATGAAATGCATCCATCAGTTTACAGTTTACATCTACATCTTGAAGATCAACATCTGGTAGCTTTTCATGCACATGACAACCTTAACAATGTTCTGAGATCTGATTTTACGGCAAAATCAATGTTGACTGAATTCTTTTCAACAAATCAAGCTAATGAAAATGCACGAAACCTACTGTACAAAGAATTTCCTGAAGCTTTTGTTTGGAACCAGCAACACAAAATATGGACTCCAAGAAAGAAGAAAATTATTATAGGCCGCATTGTTACAGCAAGTCCATTCGAAAGTGAAAGGTATTACTTACGGATATTGTTAAATCATATAAGAGGCCCTTTATCATTTGACCACATCAAAACAGTTGGCAATGTCACTGCACCAACCTTTCGTGAAGCAGCTACATTACATGGTTTGTTACAAAGAGATACCAGTTTACAAGATTGTATGCAAGAGGCTTCCTTATACCAAATACCACACAGTTTAAGACGGTTATTTGCAACAATTTTAGTATACTGGAATCCAACAAATCCTAGAGAACTTTGGGAATATTTTGAACAAGATATGTCAAGTGATTTCCAAACAAGTGTTGCAACATCAGCAGATATTAGGACAAAAGTCTTACGAAGCATCTCTTCTACACTTGAATCGATGGGAAAAGACATAAACATGTTTCATTTAATAGAACATGATGTCTCTTTTGATCAGAACGAAACTGAAGTTAGAGAAATAAATGATGAATTTACAGTTCTGATGCCAGAAGAAGATCTTATGGCTTCGATGAGTCTTAATTCTGAACAACAACACACATATGAATCAATTTTGCAGAAAGTACTTCTAAATGAATCTGCTGCATTTTTCATTGATGGTCCGGGTGGAACAGGGAAAACATTCTTATATAAAGCACTTCTCGCTACAGTAAGATCAAGAAACTTAATTGCTCTTGCAACTGCATCGTCTGGTGTTGCTGCATCTATTTTACCTGGGGGTTGAACAGCCCATTCACGCTTCAAAATTCCATTAGATTTTGACAAAAATAGTACTTGTTGTGTAAGCAAACAATGTGCTCTTGCCAAATTGTTACGTCTTGCAAAGTTAATCATATGGGATGAAGCACCTATGTCTAGAAAAGAATGTATGCAAGCATTGGATAAAATGTTACGAGACATAACTGATTCAAGATTACCATTTGGTGGAAAAATTATCGTATTCGGTGGAGATTTTCGTCAAGTCTTACCTGTGATTCGTAAAGGCACAAGACAAGAAGAAGTTAATGCCAGTTTAGCATCGTCATATTTGTGGTCTACTTTAACTAAGATTAGGTTGAGTGAAAATATGCGAGCAAGATTCGATCCAAACTTCTCAAATTATTTACTTCAGGTCGGAAATGGAACAACACCAATCACAATTGAGAATAAGATCAAAATTCCCAATGAAATGCTCATTCCTTACAAAAATGATGTAGAGTCTTTAGATGATCTGATCGATGCAGTCTTCCAAGATATTGGCAGCTATTCAGAAAATTTATCCGAAATGACAAATCGAGCTATCTTGACACAAAAGAACAACTATGTCGATGAGATAAATACAATACTTATTCAAAGATTTCCTGATACAGTTACACAATACTATAGCTTCGATGAAACGATTGATACATCAGAACAAGGAATCATGGAGGATTTTTTAAATACATTGACACCAAATGGACTTCCACCTCATGAGCTGTTACTAAAAAAAAATTGTCCTATCATGTTACTCAGAAATGTCAATCCTTCAGAAGGTTTATGCAATGGAACACGTCTTATTTGTCGCAACTTTGAACGAAATATCATTGATGCTGAAATTGTAGTTGGTCACCACACCGGAAAAAGAGTTTTCATACCAAGGATTCCTTTCTTGCCAAATGCAGACGATAATAGTGGTTTTCCATTCAAAAGAACACAATTTCCTATCAGATTAAGTTTTGCGATGACAATAAATAAATCACAAGGACAGACATTAGATTTTGTTGGTGTATACTTGCCTCAACCTGTATTTTGTCATGGCCAACTCTATGTAGCACTATCAAGAGCCAAGACTTCTGCTTCAATAAAAGTTCTTATAAGACCAGTATCAACTCAAGATTGTGAAGAAGCTGAAACAAATAATATTGTTTATAAAGAATTACTAACACTAGCATATCCATCATAAACTTCTGTAAGTAATCAAATTTCAATATATACATCTCAATTGAATACAATTTGTTTTTCCATTATGTAATTTTCAGAACTTCCTATTTTTCTTTTATTGAAATTGTTTTATTTAAATTCAATTGTTTAAACTAATATTTTTTTTCTCTTCATTCATAAGTAGGCTTCAACATGCGAAGTATCTATACATCAATCAAAGACATTACTCCAAGTACAAGAAATTGGAGCATCAAGATGATTGTGTCAGACAAATCTCCTAAACGTACTGCACAACATTCGCCGACAAAATATCAAAATCTGACATTGATAGACCCTGAGGTAACACATTGACATCATTATCATTCTTGCAAAAATATACTTAATATTTATATTATATTCTTTCACATGATATATCCAAAATAAATATGTTTTCCCCTTACAACATAGATTCATTCTAATTATATTCTTAGATTAAATCTTATATATATTTAATAAATACTATTTAACAATCAATAGAATACAAATAACTATTCATTTATACAATATTATGCAGGGCAACCGACTACAAGCAACAATTTTCGGCAAAAATATAGACCTACGTAATGACATGTTACATATCTTCCGGTCTTACTACATCAGTAATGCTTATGTTAAGCCTTTAGATCCCAGGCATAGAATTGAAGCGCATGAATACCAGTGGATCTTAAATTCAAGAACAATCATCGAAAACATTCCAGATGACGAAGTGGAATTACAACCACCAGAATATGATATTATCCCATTCACCAATCTGCATGACTACAAAGACACTGGAACTGAAATAGGTAAATATCACATCGATATATTTAACGTACATCTTGATACTCTTATTCAGTTTTCACAAAAAAAAATTTAACATAATTGGACAGCTGTTCTGGCGATCACAATATACATGAAACCTCTTAAAGAAATTATCTCAATACATGGGCCAACAAAAATTCAAGAAATATATGTTATCGACCAGAGGTAAAAAAGATTTCTCAACTATATATGTGATATTAATAAATTCTTTAATTAACTTATTTTCAATATTATTTCATCATGCTACACTTTTAAATACTTTCTCCTAAATTTTACAGCCTAATGCCCATATGGTTGACTATGTGGAGTCGATTTGTGGATGGTGAATGCCGAACAATCTCTGATATTATTGAAGCTAAGCCAACTCTACTCGCAACACGTATAAAAGTTGGTTCATACAATGGTATATTACACAACTTATAATATCAGCATTTATTAAAAATAGAATGTTATTATCTACTAACAAAGTTCTTTTCTTTATAATATAGGTCTCTCTCTTTCGTCTCAACCAACAAGTGTATTTACCTTAAAACCTGCCATCCCTGCTACAACTCCATTATGTCAATGGTAATTCTTTCTTACTTTATTATATATATATATACAATTTGTACCTACTATATCTTTTCCTCCATGATTTCTCTCATTCATTTTAAATTATTCTAAAAATATTTAGGACGATGCTAAACCATGCACTGCTTGAAGAAATCGTTGAAAAAAATCTATATCACACAACGGCATCAGCATCAGCATCGGCATCAAATGTTGACATGAAAGACATAATTAAGCTTGATGATCTTGCTGGTTTTCTTAAATCATTACAACCAATGACGGTACATTTCTAACATTATCTTAAGGCTACATATTATTTACAACCACTAAAAATATATATCTGTTGCAAAATTAATGTAGAAAGCAAAATTTTGGATTAAAGCAACTATTTGTGTGGTTGATCTCCATCAAATATTCTTCTACATGTCCTGCATTGGGTGTAAAAAGGGGACTGGATATGAACAAAATGAAAATTTTCAATGTTATCATTGCAAATACATGAGTAATGCACAACCACGGTATACATCTTATATTCATATTTTACGTTGTAAATGTTTCTTTAATCAATTTTATATTATATTCAAATTATTGCTTAATCATTCAGACTAAAAAATATAGTTTGTTTATATAACTGTCGAGCTTACATCAACGTTGACGATGGTAATGGACGACTAGGAGCTGTCATGTTCGGTAAAATCGCAGAAGAAGCTCTAGGTTGCACAGCAATCGAACTAATGGAACATACAGGAGAGGTAACCAACTTATTCATATTCCAATTTATATTTTAAAAACATTTAATTTTAGATATTCAAATAGGAAGTTATTAAAAATATCTTTTACATTATATTTATTCACCATACAGGAACATTTACCGTATATCCAAAATATTGCAAAATTATGTTCAACAAAAAAATGGATCATACAATTGGGTGCAGATTTAGATCAACTCCAAAAATAACGTCACAAAAACTTCAACGTTCTCTCCATAAATACTGTGAATGAGGAGAACAATGCTGTGAATGAGGAGAACACACTACTTTGAATCCATTATGTAATATTTAGTTGTTTCAGACTTTACTTTCAGTAGCAAAAGAAACAATTATGTAATATTTAGCCGTTTTAGACTCTACTTTCAGTAACCAAAAAAACAATTATGTAATATTCACTTTCCTGACTTGCTTAAACATATAGTCTGTCTAAATCTATTATCAGAGACTTTAAACAATTATAATTTACTTAAACAATTAATTATATTATCTTCATAGACCTTATCATTAAATTCTCTTATTCTACACTAGATGTTTATATTTTAGAATAACCTAATACAGGGCAAACGTGCATCGCACGTAAATACACTGCTAGTATATATATATATACTAATGAACGGCCTCCGGTACGTTAGTCTCGGAATGCACATAATATAATAATTTAAATAAAAAAAAAAGAAAAAGTCAAATAGTTAAGGGTCTTAAAGACCTTTTGATAGAACATGATCTTTCGTTAAAATCTACAAAAGAATTACATAACAAATGATCAAGAATTTGAAGAGTCTTTTGCTAAAATATAACTTAACGGACTTAACAAAAAAATAAGAAAAGTTAACAGAAAAAAATAAAAATTATTATTTACAGTTAGATAATCACTTATTATAATAGAGTACATATATACGAAAGAATATTTAGAAAGTAAGTAAACTTAAACTTTTGTTCTTCTGCTCTTTCGTCGATTAAACTTTATTGATAATAAGTACTGGAGAACTATATTTTGCATCGGTACAATTTAGAACTACCATTTTGGCGGTTTGACTAATGATATTAACATGGGATGGCATTTAATTGGTCGAACTGCATGGCAAGATGCCAATTAAGAACCCTACCTACCTCATGTCAAGGGAGAATAATCAATGGTAAGCAATTAATGGTACTTAATTCTGGCAAATTGGGAATAATGCTAATTTTGGACGAACGTTGTTAACTTAGTTAATGGAAAAATAATAAAAATCGTTAAAACAAGATTTTTCATTTCATAACCAATTTATATATATAAGAGATATATATAATAAATTTATAATGAAACACTGTCATTTAAAAAAAAACTATAATTATAGATATGATATTTTCTCTCTCCTCTCATTTCTCTCGTTCTCTCTTCCCAACCACCTTCACCTCTTCTCTCCCCTCTCCCTTCCTTTCAAGTTTTCATGCTTTAGTGCCAGACTGCTCTCCTTTATCTTCTCCTCCCTCTTCCCTTCTTTTTCTCTTCCTCCTCTAAGTCGGCAGAGAACTTCTCTCCATTGTCGTGGGTGACATTGTGACGAATCTACGAGTTTAATGATCCACGGTCGCAATCATGGACCATACAGATCTGCCCAGATATCTCTGGAGATCTGTGCACATATTTTTATCACCCAAGATAGCAGTCATGGCCAATAGGTCTGTGCATAGATGTCTGTGCATAGATCTGAAGATTTGTGCGATTCGCCTATTTCTAGATTTTGTTTATTTCTTTAGTTTGATTTGTAACTTTGTATGTTTGTTTTGGTTTTTTGTTGAATTTGTGAGATTTTTCTAATATGTAAGCTTGTTTGGTTTGGTTTGTATGTTTATTTCAGTTTCTTGCTCAGGAGAGAATCTCTTTTGGTAGGGAGTACTATAAGTTCTTTCGAAGGGATACGATCGAGGGTTATTAGTTTAGTTGTGCAAGCATATTTTTTGATTGATGAATGGGCATGGGTTAAAGATCAAAAAGCATTATCATTTAATCCTCAGAATCATAATATTGTTGTAGCAAATGCAGATATATATGCATACACACACACATTGTGGGTTTCTTCCCACCACTCAGTCAGGTAGAACCTCTCCAAATGTGGGCTCTCAAACTGTGGGCTCCTCAAATGCTTCATTTACACATGAGCCCAACAATAGGCCCAATGATGCTAAGGCCCAAGACCCACCAGATATCTGTCAAATTTGTGGCAAAAAGGGTCATGTTGCTCTTAAGTGTTGGAACCGATTTAATCACTCGTACCAGTATAATGATATTCCTCAAGCTTTAGCAGCAATGACGTTGGAAAATTTTTCTCTGGATAATGAATGGATTGCAGATACTGGAGCGTCTGTTCACATGATAGGTAATCCAGGTATGCTTGAAAATTTACGCCACTATTTGGGTACTGATGTTGTTATTATTGGGGATGGTAGCTCCCATGCTATTACTCATGTTGGTAATATGTACATAAATCATGGTAACACTAGAATTAAGTTACATGATGTTCTTTTAGTGGTGGCACTTGCAAAAAATTTGTTATCTATTGGGCAACGTACCAATGATTATCTGTATAACTGTGAATTTTATGGTGTTGATTTTGTTGTTAAGGAACGAAAGACCAACCGTGTCCTAATGAGCGGACGTCATAAAGGTAATCTTTAAACCTTATCTGCACCTTATGGAGCGCACTTCTCTACCCCTTTTTCCGACTGCCTCTGAAGACATGTGGCATCAGCGTTTGGGTCACCCTCAAG
Source organism: Juglans regia (assembly GCF_001411555.2). Classification (NCBI taxonomy): domain Eukaryota; kingdom Viridiplantae; phylum Streptophyta; class Magnoliopsida; order Fagales; family Juglandaceae; genus Juglans; species Juglans regia. The sequence goes on from NC_049901.1 coordinate 36,973,361, forward strand.
CCTCTGCTATCCAAATCCTAAAATCCAAAGGATTTATTCAAATTACTGGCTCCAATAAATCTCAGTCTATTTGTGAAAGTTGTCAGCTAGGCAAATTGAGCAAATTTTCTTTTTTACCCTTTTCTAGTTTAACCCATGCTATTTTTGATAAAGTTTATTGTGACTTGTGGGGATCTGCCCCTATTATTTCTGTTTGTAAATTTCATTACTATGCATGCCTAGTTGATGCATTTTCTAAATTTATGTGGTTTATTCCGCCTCGTAAAAAATATGATTTTTTTCTCAGCCTTTTTATTTTTTGAAAAATATGTAGAATGTCAATTTAATAAAATAATCAAAAATTTTCAAAACGATGGGGGTGGTGAGTTTGCTAATACTCATTTTACCTCTCATTTAAAAAATAAAGACATTATTCACCAGTTTTCATGCCCTTATACCCTTGAACAAAATGGTGCTGTGGAACGTCGTCACCGTACCATTCGTGAACTTGGTATGACGATGTTCTTCCATAGTGGTGTTCCAAAACGTTTTTGGGTTGAAGCTTTTGTCACTGCTACCTTTTTAATTAACCACCTTCCCACTACTACTCTAGATTTACAATTACCGTTTTCAATTCTTTATGAAACTTTCCCTGATTATTGGTCCTTGTTTGTTTTTTACTCCAAATATTATCCATATACTTAGGATACCAAGCACAATAAATTTTATCCAAAAACCTTGCCATGTGTCTTTTTAGGCTATAGTGATTGGCATCGTGGGTATAAATGCTATCATCCACCTACTTGTCGTACTTACATTTCTCGTCATGTTTTTTATAAACTTAATTTTTCTTATAAATAGCCTGGTAACCTTCATTTACCCTCACCCTCTAACCCGACCTTGTCTATTTTTGACATTTGGGTGATGCCACCTTCAGTCCGCCCTGCCTCTACTACTTCATTCCCTCTTCCCGAACTAAATATTCCCTTACCCACACCCATCACCTCCTCCGCTTTTATACTCAACTCCCCTCTCTCCACGTTCTCCACTCCTGCACTCCCATCTTCTCCTTCACCGCCCTCGACTTCACCTTCACCAAACCCACCTCCATCCGTTACACATACCATGATCATCCATTCCCGTGCCGGTATTCACAAACCCAATCCCAAATATGCCAACCTCCATGACCTCTCCAATATACCAGAAGAACCCAAAACCATCTGCTCTGCTAGCTCTCACTCACCCTGGTTGGACCCAAGCTATGTTTGATAAATTGCAAGCTTTGTATGCTAACAATACATGGACTCTTGTTCCTCGTGATTCCTCTATGGTTGTTATTGGTTGCAAATGAGTTTTTAAAACTAAACTCAATGCAGATGGAACCCTTAATCGATTGAAAGCTTGTTTAATAGCAAAAGGATTTCACCAAATATATGGTATCAACTACCATGAAACTTTCTCTCCGGTAATTCGTCCAAGCACTATCCGGATTGCTATCACGCTTGCTCTAATCAATCATTGGGACATTTGTCAGTTGGATGTCAAAAATGCATTTCTCCATGGGGACCTCCATGAAACCATCTACATGGATCAACCTCCAGGTTTTGTTCACCCAACTCACTCTTCTCATGTTTGTAAGTTAAACAAAGCTTTGTATAGCTTAAAACAAGTCCCATGTGCATGGTTTGATAAGTTTAGCAATTTTTTACTCACTTATGGTTTTCATTGTAGCACTGCTGATTCCTCTTTATTTATGTATCATTCTGCTCGTGGTTGTCTTATGTTACGCTATGTTGATGATATTTTACTCACTGGTTCCTCTACTAATTTCCTACATGAATTTATTTTGACTCTTAGTAGTGAGTTTGCTATGAAAAATCTAGGTCCTCTCCATTACTTTTTGGGCATTCAGATTGCTCAAACTACTAATGGCCTTACCTTGACCCAAACTAAATATGCTCTGGACATTTTAGACCATGCTCAAATGATTGACTGTAAGCCCATGGGCACTCCCATGATGGCTAAAACCAAAGGCCTTCAGTCAACAACGCCTTTCTCAGACCCAGCCCATTATCGCAGCCTTGTTGGTGCTCTCCAGTATCTTACTCTTACTCGTCCTGACCTTGCATACAGTGTTAATTTTGTATCTCAATTTATGCACTCTCCTATTGAAGCTCATTTTAAAATGGTCAAACCTATTCTTAGATATGTGAAAGGTACAATTGATTTTGGACTTCATTTCAGTTCTAATTCTACACTTGATCTTTATGCCTTTTCTGATGCAGATTGGGCTGGTTGCTCTCTCATCCAATGCTCTATGACCGGTTATTGTGTCTTTCTTGCCAGGAACTGTATTTCTTGGTCTGCAAAGAAGCAACATATTGTCTCTCGCTCGAGTATTGAAGCTAAATATAGAGCTATGGCCCAAACCACCGTTGAACTCACTTGGATTTCCTTTCTGTTTCGTGACCTCGACATCAAGCTACACACACCACCTTTATTGCTTTGTGATAATCTTAGCGCCCTTACATGACCGTTAACCCAGTTTTTCATGCTCGAAGCAAATATATTGAGATTGATTACCACTATGTTTGTGAACGTGTTGCCCTTGGTCTTCTTCATACCCGTCATGTACCTGCCTCTTTACAACTTGCTAATCTCTTTACCAAACTACTTGGACGCTCGACTCTCTTTCCTCTTTGCACCAAACTTGGTCTCGTGCCTTGGCACAATTTGCGGGGGCATATTAACAATAGCCAACCATCATCAACTCAAACCACACAATCACAGGAGTTACCAAGTGAAGCGCATGCAACAACTATAGAATCCACACAATCAGAAGACTTACCATCTCATGCAACAGCTACCCAAATTCTCAAAGGAAAGTCCATCACATGCAACGACTAGATAATTCCTTTTTTGGTTCAATATTCATATCCTTGCATTTACACTTTCCATGTATAAATCAATGTGTCTAACGGCAATATACATCTTGTAATATTGTACTTTACTATAAAATAGATAACAAGAACACTCTCAGATACTCATTTACTGAGGTTTTTTTACAAACACTTTGTGTGCATATTGTCTTTAGTGCATTTGTGGAAAACTTCTCTTCGAGATTCTATGCACTCACGAAATTCATCAAAACTTTGTTTTTGGACACCCAATGCCAATAAAAAAAATACATAGGGTGCTGTAAGTAGAATTATCCCCCAATCCCCACACCCGTTTGGGCAAGGTGGTCATTTTCCACCCCACCTTGAGCCACTGTCCATCTGTCCCCATCAAACGACTAGTGGATATTTCAACCCACCATCCGTACTTTGCCTAGCCAAATTCCAAATATATAAACTCACAAATTTAACCCCAAACCCTCACATTCAATTCTCAAATTATAGATCAAACTTCAAATGCATAGAACCAACTAGAAATTCAAAAAAAAAAAAAAAAAGATTTGCAATGAAGAGCATCTTACCCAAAGACACGTCTTGTTGTGGCCATGGTGATTCTTGAAGGCCACCCATTTTGGATCTCACAAAGAGAAGGACGGCCAAACCATGGCCATGGAAAACTCGGTTACGGCTTAATTGTGGGTCTCTTGGCCATAACTAACTCGAGTGACCCACTGCTTTGGCCACGGGTTTACGAGAAGAAACTAGAAAAATGTGAGAAGGAGATGAAGAAGAAATAGAGAGTCGGAGGAGACAAAAAAGAAAAGGAAGGCTAAGTAGCAAAAGACTTGGGAGATAATAAAAATGAGGTTAAAATTATGTTTTAAACTTACCGGCCGCAAGCAGCCTGTTCGATAGCCTGTTGGATAGCTTGCGAGTGCGGTTGGATGGGCCGGGTAGGTAAGGTGCAGGTGCTCACCCACCAAATCAAGACTTAGGCCTAGTTTGGTTATACAAATCATTTTATCTTATATCACCTAATTATTACAATTTTTCCAAACTATCACACAAAATACAATAAATAATTCAATTTTTTCAAATATAAAAATAAAAATTATATTAAAAAATTATATTTTAACAATATTTTATTCAACTTTCATCTCATTTCATCTCATCTGTGTAACCAAACTTTCAACATTCATTAAGTCTCGTTTGGGAACCCATCACATCTAATTTCTTTTCGAAACATTATTCAAACATAAATATTTTTCAATTTTAAATATTCAACTTTTTCATCTAATCATTATAGTTCTCCCAAACTTTCAAACGAAATATAAAAAAAATTCAACTTTTTTAATTTTCAAAACAAAAATAATATTAAAAAATTATAGTCTAACAATATTATAATTTTATAATATTTTTATTCAACATTTTCTCTCTCATTTTTTAAAACCAATAAAACATATTAATTTAAATAATTTTACTAATATTTATAAATTATTTTATTATTATTTATAAACTATTTTATTTCTATTTATAAATTTCTCTCACCTCATTTTTCAAAGGATGCAATGTCCATGGATAGAGTGGTGAGAGCTATACCATCGTGGGTGTAGAGCAAAAGTGGGGGTTCCCATAAGGCCGAGTGCTTTTTATTTTATTTTTTTAATAGTTTTATATACCCTTAACTTTTTAAAAAAAAGAAAATGTTAGAGTTCTCATTGGGCTCTCGCTGGGAGGTCGCGCTGGGAGGTCGTGCTGGAGTTCTAATGTATTTTATTATGTGTATTTTTTAATTTTTTTATATAAATTTTTTAAATATTTTTAAAAAAATAAAAAAAAAATATAATATTATTAAATAATATTTTCTTAATCACGAAATAAAATAAAAAATTATTAAAAAATAATTTTTTATTTTACTTCGTGATTAAGAAAATATTTTTTAATAATTTTTTTTTAATTTTTTGATTAAGAAAGTATTTTTAATGATATTTTAAATTCATTTTATTTTTTAAAAATATTAAAAAAATCTATATAAAAAATAATTTAAAAAAAAAATACATGTAAATATATACTATAGCTCTCAGCAGGAGATCCAACAGAAGCTGTAGCATGATCCTTAAAAGAAAATCCACAATATCTTAAAATAAATAATTTCTTAATCATTAAATTAAAAAAATTAAAAAAATTATCGTACCAACTGATCAATTTTGCTTTTTCATAAAGCGGTCCTCGTAGTAATAATTTCTCATCAGTTACAAAACAGCGTGACCAACGGTGGTCCTTTCGATCGCCGGGCCAACGAAAATGGTAGCAAGCGACGTGTCGTCAGTCGCTGCCGCCAGGTTGAAGAGGGAGGACTGGAATCGGACTAAGCACGACCCCGTCTTCTCCGAATGGCAGGTTCAAACTTCAAAAGCCTTTCTCTCTCTGTGAAATCAATGGGTATTTTGCTCTGTCTTTTTTCCCGATTTAAAAAACGTGAGTTCGCATGCCCTAAACCCGATGTTTATGCGCATTATTTTCAACATCATGTTTACCCTTTCGACTTTCACTCATTATCTGTAGAACTGCTCAAATCTCGACTCTTCACTCTATTAAATTTGTTGAGAATTGCCTATTGAACTCTGATTCCGTCGTGGGATTATTTCCTTTTCTCTTAAATATGAAAAATTCTATTCATCATCCCAACACTTCATATTTTATTTTATTTTATTTATTTTTATCAAATGTGTAGAATATGAACGATGAGCAGAAGAATTTAATAAGTTTAAGAAGAATAAAATAAAAAAAGTAAAAAAAAAAAAATGTGATGTGTGGTGTGTAGGAGGATGAGTAGCAAACCTCTTAACATATTATCAAACATGCTGGTCCAATGCTGGAGGGAGGGACGTCAAATTGTGCTTTCTACGTATATATATGTTAGTTTAAATTGGGCGTACTAGCCCTTTTTGGTGCAATATTTTCATTTTTGGTTCAACCTTTTTAGATTCTTGTAGGTCCTTCCGATTGGGAAGACTATTCACTGGGAAAGGAAGGAGCTGAAAGGTACAGGGTTCACAACCTTCCTAAAAGTTCTGGCCCTGGAGTATATGAGCTTGGGATTGCTGTGTCTCGGACCGGGTTAGGGCGTGAGGTTGGCAGACTTAATCCAGACCGCATAGTCGTGGTTTACCTTGGTCAGGCTGACAATGTTAGAACACGACTCCAGCGGTATGGCAGGACAGGTGCTCATTTGAGCAATAGCTACCCTAATGGTCAACCAAATTACTCTAAGAGTGTATCTCTCCAGAAAGGGCCCGGATTGTTTGAGGAGATATTTTCACGACGCTGCCCCATTGTTTTTAGATGGGCTCCGGTTAGTCCATCTTTGCTTGGTTTTGTTATTTATTTTCATGAGCACTGCATTTTGTAGAAAGAAGGGAGCAATCGTGTGAACAGAATAGGTTCACAAAGCTAGATGAAAATTGGCCTATAATATACGCAAAATGATGATAAGCTTCATTCCTCAATGAATCTTGATAGTGAACCAGTCAATTTCTGTGATTGTATCTACTAGAGGCTTTGATCAAAACCAGCCACTTATAGTTCATGGGGTATAGGAGAACAAGAAAAGTCAGATTTAGCAACCTAGAATGTTTACTTCTTTCTCACACTAGAAGTCGTTCCTAGGAATCTACTTGGTGTGATACTACTAGTTGCTTTTCTGTTTTCCGTTGTATGGATCTGATTTATAGTAAGTGTAACCAGATCTGCTAGCCCTTATTTTTAAACCAACTTCACCTATTCCAGAGTATTTTGCAAATCCTCCACCTAATTCTCTAAATATTGAAGTCTTACCTTGACATTTTACGTCAGATTCCATTGTCTATTGAAGTGTTTGTTTGTTGCCATTGACTCTATTGAGTGAGATATGACATAATTTTCTGGTTAGCATTCTTCTGTGTTGGTATCAATAGTACTGACTGAGACTAGTGGCACCCATGCGATTGATTATCACAAAAGATTTCCTACCATCTCTTGTAAAGACCAAGTCTCATTAGCTGGTTAAAGGGTAAAGTTAAAGTGCTTCAGGCATTCACAAAACATAAAAGGGACCTGATGTCCGGGAAAATGATGGACTGAAAGTTTCGGTCCATCATCCCCCCTAGACCGATTTACACTCCTACCCATGGAATCTGTATTTATAAGAAGTTTTTCTACTCTTTTTAAATATGGCTCTGGGGATAATATACATGCATGGATGGATCAAATCTCTATGCATAATCACATTCTAGAGACTCATGCCTCTACATATACTGATCACATTTGGATGGATTATGCAAAATGAGTTGTGGTTATATGCCTGCCTGTATGTATGTTTATGCATGCTTGCGTTTATATATGGAAGCAGGTCTGATGCACATTTTGCTTGTAATATAAGTATTTGACCATATCCTCTTCTTTTCTTTATTTTGCTTGTTATGCAGATGGAAAACAAGAGAGAGGCTGAGAAGACAGAAGCTCAGCTTCTCAATAGATTTGATTATGGATGGAACACAAGCGATAATGGTGTACGACGACCAAATGATATCCTTCGGAGACTTGACAGAACTGCTGCAAACACTACTCAATTTCCCAATGTTGTCAGAAAACTTCTTCCATTTGGTCAGAAGCAAGTAGGCATTAGCATCAAAGCATGCAAGCTGCCATCACCAGAGAACAAATTGAGTGCCCGTGCTGATGAAGAGAGCGACAATTTCCTATCTTCAGTATTCAAATTTAGCAGATCGCTGCCTAGGTTTTTATCGGATAGAAGTATTGTCATAGAAGAGAATACTAGTTTTTGTGGGGTGGTCTTGGGTGATGGCTTGGTTTGTAGGAGGCCACCGGTTGATAGAAGAAAGAGGTGTGCTGAACACAAAGGGATGCGAATTAATGGGTCCATCCCAATGTTGGTCCCAACTTTGGTTACAGTAGGTAAATCAGAGAGCACACTAGGTTCTGAGTCAGTTACAGTAGGAAAATGGCAAAATGTGCACAAGGCAGGCTTGGATTCCAGTTGTAGCGATCAGAATTCCTCTGCGTTATGCAAACCTGGAGTGGTGCAAACTCAAGCTGCCTCAAAGAGTTCTGTTGTCAGCAAGGACACCACCACTATGTGTGGGGTGGATTTAGGTGATGGGATTTACTGTACAAGACAACCAGCTAGAGGAAGAGTAAGGTGTGATGAGCATAAAGGTATGAGAATACGTGGATCTATTTTTGAGTCAGTTACAGTAGGAAAATGGCAAAATGTGCACAGGGCAGGCTTGGATTCCAGTTGTAGCGATCAAAATTCCTCTGCATTATGCAAACCTGGAGTGGTGCAAACTCAAGCTTCCTCAAAGAGTTCTGTTGTCAGCAAGGACACCACAACTATTTGTGGGGTGGATTTAGGTTATGGGATTTACTGTACAAGACAACCAGCTACAGGAAGAGTAAGGTGTGATGAGCACAAAGGGCTCAGAGTGAACGGGTTGGGCTCCAAATTAGCAGCAGAAGACAAATCCCATTTATCTGACACGGGTTCGAAATTCAATTCTTGTGAATATGAATATGGCAACACTAGTGCCCCTACATGTGGAGCAACGTTACACAATGGTTCTCAGTGTAGAAGGCAACCAGTCCAAGGGAATAAAAGGTGTTGGCAACATAAAGGCATGAGGGCCGATAGTTCTTCAGCTGGGTTTGGCTCAGAAATAACTTCTCTCACATGTGGTGTCAGCTTACAGAATGGGTCTGTCTGTATGAGGAGTCCTGCTCATGGAAGGAAGAGGTGTGAGCAGCACAGGGGGAGGAGAATCACTAATTCCTCCTATTTCTGAAATTCATCATATCCCGAAGATTGCCTAGTAAGAAATACCCATTTAACTATATGTTGTGCAGATCTTTATTGTATTTCAAATGATGTTGTGGCTTGTATCCTAATAGAAGTTGAGGCATGGTTCATGGTTGTACATTTTCTATATATTTATATGCTTCCTGTACATTATTAAAAGCCATACTATTTTTTTTTTTTATTGTTTTTTTATTTTTTTGAAACTTCTCTAGGCAAAGTTTTTTGGCATATCAAGACCCCTACCGTCCCTTTGGGATGGAGGGAAGATAAGATCGACTTTCGTGTTTTTAATTTTAATAACTTCTAGAAAAGACCCCTACCGTCCCGACTTTTCTCACCAATTTAATTGTCCATTTTTGTGTGAGTAGCAACTTCATTAAACCCTTAAACTTTCTTTGATTTTCTCAAGATTGTTTATCCTAGTTTTGGCCTGGGAACCCAAGTACACCTTGACCGGAACCCTGGGTTTCAAACTCGGGCCAGAACTTGGACCGGTTTAATCCGGGTCAGATCTGGGTCGAATCCAGATGAACCCAGATTTTTAAAAACTTGAACCCATTTTTTTTTTTAATTTACATAAAAGTCTACATGTTATGAACATTTTTTCACAAAATAAAGTTGATGTAGCATTCAAACTCTATTTGTTTAATTTTATAAAATAAATGTTTCAAGAAGTATGTTGAACGTTGTCTATAATAATAAAAATATATCAAAATGGAAAGCTAAATTTTATGTAAAAAATAACTAAAGTTAGAAACAACTATTACCTCAATGCATTTAAGAAAAAGAAAAACAATATTTAAAATGCTTGCAACACAATGCAATTTACTACATATTACATTATTTGGTATTTATACATTACATTATAAAATACAAAATTACAATATATGAATTATAAATCAGTAGCATGTTCTTCTATCAGCAATTTGTATTCTTGTATTTCAATTGTAAACCACAAGAGATTGCCACATTCAACATATTTTTATCTGTACATGTTGAATCAAACAAACTGTGTTGTTTGATAATATTGACCAATTAGTGATTATGAGGAATATTGCCAAGCTGATGCTGGGTCCAGAACCAAAATACCTTAAAAAGGCAGACAAAAAGAAGGGGTGTCAAAGATATGTTACCTTGTGAATTAGATGAGCATCATGGGCAATCTCTTTTAAAACACCTTCCACAAAACAGAGTGTCTGCAAAAATATGAAAGTACATTTTGTGACCTTCATTTTCTAGGAAATGCCAATGCCAGACTTGTAAGCAGGGAGAGAACTTTTATTGACATATGCATCTGCCGTTTATCTTGTGAATGAAATCTTTTGTTAGATGATCTTGCCAAAACAGAGTAAATTCCTTTTCACTAATACCTGTTGTGATTCTGTGAATAGATTAACCATCTTATCAGGCTGAATAACACTGCTTTGTAATACACAATATACATGTTCAAAAATTTATAACTATAAAGGTAGCTTCTTTAAAGTTTGGCACATAATAGTAGACATATCTATTATGTTGAGAGTCTCTGGTCATAGTGCAAGCCGATCTGCCCTAGCCTGTGGTTTAGAATCATCAACATCATCACATATGCTCAACTGGGTTCAGTAACTTCGGCTCTATTCTTATGTGACTCTATATTAATTCCGAAATAAAACAAGAATTTAAAGTAACTATTTAGCATTAAGCTTGCTACTTTGGATATTGTTCCATCAATATTATATTACCTTGGAAGCCGAAGCAATGTGAGGTACCACAATTGCATTCTTAACGACAGCGAGCCCACGTTTCATGAAGGGCTCATCCTAAGAAAATTGAAGTACTTTAACTTCAAATATTTTTCTTCTATCAGTGGTTCAAGGGCCCCCTATTGCAGTTTACAAGGATTGCTTCCTAAGAAAATAGACTTCATATTGTTAGCAAGGTGCAGATAAATCGGAATAAATTGTTATAGGACACGTCAAAAAAAGAAAACGAAGGGTAAAACCGTAAAAATGCATACAAAAAATAAGAAAAATTAAGGATAGAAAGGGAACACAAATATAAAAGCAGTGGCAAAATCGGTATAAATGTTAGAACTAAAACATAGAGGAAAAACAAATATAAAAGGCTCTCGGTATAACTGAGGAAAAAGCTGTGAAATGGATAATCTCAAATGGAAAATCAGAAAGATAAGAAAACCAAACAACAGCCAACAGATATGAGGGACAGAGTTGGAAAATGAATTGAAAATGGAGGATAAAATTGAAAAAAAGTGATAAATTTTTTTGACAATACTGTTCAGGGACATTTTTTTCTTGTTTGTAATTTATTTTTTTTTTAATTTTTTTGACAGAGTTGTGTATGTACTATTTCATGAAAGCATAAAAAAGTTCATATTTAACTGAGCTCAAAAGCAAATAGAAGTGTACCAAGTTGATTATGAAATCCACAAATGAAGAAGTAAATTTCACAAATAATTTAGAACCCAAAAGCAAATAAATAACTTTGGGAAAATTAGAACAACGAGAGGAATGAATTTTATCAAATAATAAACAGTGGAAAATAAAGAAGATGACAATTACTGTTATACTAAGCCACTAGCGGTGAAAGCGACGGGAAAAAAAATAGAATCAGATAAGAACTGCGGAAGCGGTGGGAAAAAAATAACAATTGGACAAAAAAAAAATGGCAGAACCCAGGAAAAAACCAGAATGTAGTAGAGGTCAAGGACATAGCAAGAAATGAATAGAAAGTGCAGGACAAATTCGAGAAAAATGTTTAATTTAAACTAGTCGGTGCAATTGGTGCAAATAGTGATAAAGAAGATAAGAACTAGAGAAAAAAATTGACAGAACCCAGGAAAAAACCAGAACGTGGAAGAAGTCAAGGACAGAGCAGGAAAATGAATAGAAAGTGGAGGGCAAAATCGAAATAAATTGTTATAGAACACGTCAAAAAAAGAAAACGAATGGTGAAACTATAAAATGCGTACAGAAGATAAGAAAAATTAAGAACAAAAGGGAAAACAAATATAAAAGTATGGGCAAAATTGGTATAAATGTTAGAACTAAAACATAGGGAAAAAATAAATATAAAAGTAGAGACAAAAATGAAAAAAAAAAAAAGATAGGGGAAGAGCTGCTTACTTCGTCAACATTGGCGCTTTTATATATATACTAGGGAATAGCCCTAGGTGCATTAGTTCCAGGATGCACCTGAAATAATGATTTAAATAAAAAAAAGTCAATAACTTATTTGTCTGGAAAAAGAAAATATAAGGTTAAAGAAAGATAAAAAAATAAGATAAAAAAATTTAAATTTTAGCAAAGTATGAGCATTGGTCTGCATCCATATTGGATTATCTATTTACTCTTTATATAATAATAAAATATTATTAATTTAATAATTTTTATTTTTATCATATTTTATAGTTCTACTAATTAAAATATTAATAATAATTATATTCTAATCAAATTAAGAATATTAAATATTAATATTAATAATAATTATATTCTAATTAAAGTAATAATTAATATTATATATTGAATGTTTTATGTATTTTATTAGTTAAAATAATTAATATTATATATTGAATGTTTTATGTATTTTATTAGTTAAATTTACTTAAAGTTGAATTTTATAATGAGAATGCTCTAAAGCGTTTTTGTTTTAAAGAGTAATTTCATTTTAATTTTTTTATTTTAAAAAAATTGAAATAAAAAGAAAAAAAAATAAGTATATTGTCAGAATAAAAAAAATATAAAAAAAAAGACGTCAATTCATATACATCACAGAATTATTAAAAACCTTTTTATAAAATATTATCCTTCATTAAGGGCAGGTTTGGTAACCAAAACAAAACACAAAATTCTCATCTCATCTCATCTCATCATTACACATTTTTCAAATCTCTGTACAAAATATAATAAACAATTCAACTTTTTCAAATCTCAATACACTTTTTTCAAATTCTAAAACAATAATAATATTAAAATATAATATTTTAAACTTTAAAATAAAATACAAAATTTTCATTCCACCCCAAACCTGCCCTGAAAGGTCGGTTCTCATTGTATTCATCTAAGGAAAACTCTAAACTCAGGCATGAGTCGGGCCTAGCCGTGGACAACATCCTACGTGGAAATAAACAGATCGTTTTGGAGTAAATAAAATGGTACGTTTAGAGTCGAGAGAAATGGGGTTTAGCAATGCAAAGCGGTGCGTTTTACATTTGTCACTACTTGATCTCTCTCCCAAGAACTCTCTATGCTCTCTGTACTACGATTCATTCCTTCCTAACCTTTCTTCTTCTTCGTTTCTCTTCCGTGCTCGATCTTCTTCGTTTTTCTCTCGTGCTCGATCTTTCTTCATTTCTTCTTCTCCATTTGTCTTTGTTTATGAATTGGTTTCTCTCCCCCTGCTCGATCTCTCTCCCAACCCTAAACCTAACGCAGCTGTGCGATGCCGAAGAAGATTCGCAATCCAGATATCCACCAAGCAACGCCATCCTAGGTAACTTTCCCAACCCCAACCCTTATTTTTCATTAAGAAAACAAATTGGGAAATCATATGAACTGTATTGGGAAATTCTGTTGATGGAGGCGCTATTTTAGTTGGCAGAAGTTCACATGGTTCCCACTTAACACCATTGAAACGTAGGGGAAGACGAGTAATTAAAAGCAGTACCAGAAATGAAACTGGGAATTTAAAAGGATCAAGAACAACCACAACAAGAATTTTGAGAAATTTAGCAAATCAGGGCGTTTTATCTGCACTCTGTGTTGGGAAAAATATTATTTTGCAGTGATTGTTTCGTTTTGTTCTTTTTCTCATTTTCTTTGGGTGGTTTGAGTATTGATTTTCATTAAGTATTTGGCAATATACTTATTGTTTTATACTTCTGATCGTTTATAGTTATGGAATCCGTGGATCATGATTTATAGTTGTGGGATCCGCGGGTTATAGTTTATAGTTGTGTGATATGTGGATTAATTTATCACTTGTAAAATAGAATATGTTAATTAATTGTTATGGTTTGTTGTTTTTTAGTTGATTACTTTAAGTATATTCTTTACCTTTTGATTCACATGAATTTTGATGATAGTGCTGTTCGATTTAAGCGCCATTGAAAACGATACATAATGTGTATATATTCCTTCTTTTAGGCAGTTATGTAGCTATTCTAATGTAAAAATTGCCTACTCGGTGTTAACTAGCTGTATGATTAGTGCTTACTCCTTTTGCTTCTCACACACAGTTTGAAACTTTGGCCACTTGGGTTTTAGGCATTTATAAGGTGATGTTCGGTGTACTGAGCAAATTTCGAATGTTTTTAATCCTCTTTGAAATTGAATGCACGGACTTGTAACTGAATCGATTGTGGGAAAGTGAAGGAGTCTTGGAACCATAGGTGCACAGCTCCAATCTCATATATTCATAACATTCCTCCAGCTTGTTCAGATGGCCAAATACTGTCATTTTTCAAACTGTGATGAAGCATTTTATATCTTGGGTTCTTTGACTTCAATGTATATTTTTTCTCAAATTCTGTCGAGTTTTTTTATTGCAGCATAAACATTGCATGCGATACTTCTCTAGTAGCTATTAACGTGCATGCATTTTATATCCTGGTAACTTTGCATACTTACTGCTTGAAGATATTCTTTTTGCAGTCCAAGGTTGATTACTCTGACAAAACCTTTGGTACATACATTACAATTTTTTGGATGGCACCAAAGCTTTATGTATTTAATATCCCATGCAATAAAATACAATTACATATTAAGAAAAAGCTTTTTGATATTTCACAATCTTAAGCCAGGAGCCTGAGGTCATAAGCTTGTCTGTTTCTACGTTCTAACAGGGTCAAACTCCCATATGGTGCCAAGAAAATCGTTCCAAGTGGCTGCCGAGCAATGATTGGTCAGGTTGCTGGTGGAGGGAGAACTCATGAGAAGTCACTTCTCAAGACTGGTAATGCATACCACAAGTTCAGAGTGGAGAAACTGCTGGCCCAAGGTACGTGGTGTGGCAATGAACCCAGTCGAGCATCCTCATGGAGGAGGTAACCACCAGCATATCGATCATACGAGTACTTTCAGGTGTGATGCACATCCGCACTGAAGCTACTATAGTCTTATCAGATTCGACTGTAGTAAATATAAAGAGCAAGCCCTTGTAAAGAGAGAAATAGAAGTATTAAGAAAAGATGAAGAACTTTGAAAGAGAGAAGAAGATATTGGCAAGAGGAAGTTGGCTCTCCACAACGATCAAGCCTAGCTTCGCAATCAAGAAGCCGACATGCGGCATGCATGCGCACCATTTAATTCGTGTGTATTGGCTAATATTACATAATCTAAGAATGGATCTCAAATACTTGCTACAAGAAGCTACTTGGCTGCGTTCCATCTGCCGTCTTCGGCTATGTTCTATCAATTCTTAGTTGCATTTGTGAATATAATAGTAGACAAAGTAAAACCCACATAAAAAACATACAAATAAAATAAAATGAATGGAAGTGGTAATTATACACTTTCTTGTATTCTCATCGCTGTGGTTTGTACACTTTTTGGTGTTACATGAGAACCTCTTGCATCAGGCCTTCATCTCACACATGTATATAATAAAGTATATGATCTAAACATATAATACACGTATAATATTAACTTACTATACGAACTATACATGAATAAACCATATATAAAAATAAATATTATGCTTGGCCGGCATTACTATTTAGTTGATAATAGCTAATTTGTTTGTATAGCTTTCAACTTTCGTTTCACATGAAAAAGCTATATTCTCATCCAATTTTATCAAAATGGACAAATTACGTATGTATAACCATACAAATGCCACCCAAATGTAGAAAAATGGAACCAAATCTAATTTTCCTTTCAGAAAATTTCACAAACATCGTGAGAGTATATCCATGGATCCCACAGTCTCAAAGTCATAGAAAAGAGAATAGAAATGTGGACCAACAAATGATGGGAAGCTAATTTATGCATTTAGCCAAAAAAACAAAATCTGACTCCAAACAATGAAACTTGGGACAATGAGACACAAAGAGCTTTTCAACCTTCACTGTTTATTTTCAGAAAATATCTTATCTCATCTAATCTCATCTTATCTAATCATTATAATTTTTCTAACTTTCAATATAAAATAAAATAAATAATTCAACTTTTTCAAATTTTAAAATAAAAATAATATTAAAAAATATATTTTAATAATATTTTATTTAATTTTTTAATTTTAATCTCATCTCATTTTATCTCTTTTTAAAAATAAACGAGCCCTAACAAAGAGCTCAACATTAGGATAATCAAAATTTGGCTACAAAACTACCCAACCAACCGTACCTTAAGTTCTAGAACCAGACCTTGATCTCTTTCGGCTTGAATCGCACCAAGACCTTCACTAGCAACTAACAAAGAGCCCAACCGCGAATTGCACCTGCCGTTTTCCCCTTTCGCTTGAAAATGAATTGGGCTGTGTTTTCACTCTTCCCGCTTAATTGTTCATTCTTCTTCTATTTTTGTTTTTCCTTTAATATAATTGCTGACGTTGCATTTTGCCACGTCAATGTAGTTTGTCCGTAGCACTACTGATTGGTCTATGTGGCCTCGCTCGGTTGTTCTTAGCCATAGAACAAAACGTCTTTCCGCGCGATTGGTCTATGTGGCTTCTCCTCGATACCTTCGAGATCTCTTCGATTCTTGAAAGGTTACTCCGCACTTCATTCATTCAACACACCTTTTGCCCCAAAAAGCACACGTATCGGTCTTGATTCGGATAAAATCTGCTTTCCTTCGCCGTCACCGACGACATGCCCGCTGGCGAGCTCATGTACCCGCCCGATCAGGAGATTAAGGAGGCGGAGGAGGGGGAGGAGGGATGGGTTTGGACTCAAATAAAGACCGAGGCTCGTCGCGATGCGGAGGCGGAGCCAGCGCTTGCGAGCTACCTGTACTCGACGATACTGTCTCACTCTTCGCTGGAACGCTCTCTGTCGTTCCACCTTGGGAACAAACTGTGCTCTTCCACTCTCCTCTCCACTCTCCTCTACGATCTCTTCCTCAACGCCTTATCCTCTGATGCCAACATCCGCTCCGCCACTGTCGCCGATCTCCGCGCCGCCCACGTCCGTGACCCCGCTTGCGTTTCCTTCTCCCACTGCCTCCTCAACTACAAGGGCTTCTTGGCCTGTCAGGTACCTTCACTGAATGTATCCGATCAGTGTTAAGCGCTCTTATTTTTCTCCCATCTAGGTTCCTAATTGAAATGGATGGCATAGGGGTTTAGATTCAGCGGTATGATATTTCTATGAAGTTGGGGTAATTATGTATATGATGTACTACTTGTCAGGCTCATCGAGTGGCTCACAAGCTGTGGACGCAGTCGCGGCGGCCACTTGCTCTGGCGCTCCACTCCCGAGTCTCTGACGTATTCGCAGTGGACATTCACCCGGCAGCGAGGATTGGGAAAGGGATTCTGTTTGATCACGCAACAGGCGTGGTGGTGGGCGAGACGGCTGTGATTGGGAACAACGTGTCAATCCTGCATCATGTCACGCTAGGTGGGACTGGAAAGGTTGGGGGTGACAGGCACCCCAAGATTGGAGATGGTGTGCTGATTGGAGCGGGCGCAACCATTTTGGGGAATGTAAGGATTGGGGAGGGGGCGAAGATCGGGGCAGGCTCGGTGGTTCTGATTGACGTTCCGCCTCGGACCACAGCAGTAGGGAACCCAGCAAGACTGGTAGGAGGGAAGGAGCGGCCGGCCAAGCATGAGGATGTGCCTGGGGAGTCCATGGATCATACTTCCTTCATCTCAGAATGGTCAGATTATATAATCTGAGAGATAGTCTTGATTTGTATTACATAGTTAACTGTTATGTAGTTGAATTCTCCTACTTTTAAATGGTTTTGAGTGGAAGAGGCCTTTGGGATTGAGGCTGGCTTTGTAATGTTAAATCCTAATGACCTTTTATGGTAACAAATTGTTAAATGAAGAGAGAATGCTTTCCTGAATATTCATGAATTCTGTATATCGATGATGACATTTACAAGAGCCATGCATTGCTTATATAGGCACAGGTGCCGTGAGTGCTTGATGAGCAAAAGTAGAAAAAGGAATATAAGTATGTTACAACTGATTCAGTAAAATACAAAAATAAGGAATTTTGGAATCTTCTAGCGCTGCTGATGTGGATTGTGCAACTTGGCATTTTCTGGATGTGCAACCTCTGGTTTTAAGTTGATAGAAATCGACTAAGCTAATGATTTCCCCGTAATGTTTTCATTTTTGTAAATATCAGTTTTATTGAGACAAAATAGTTGTAGGGAAACTTTCAAGAGTGTGGTGCATGGGATCGAGGTTTACTCTGCTGGGGGTTCGAAGGGTCCTGCCTTGGAGAGACAAATAGTGTTAGCCCAGTTTTCTTAGTCTGTTAATGTGGCCAATGAGAACCCATCTGAAGTGAAAATAGGTGGCTTCTATTTTCAGTTTCCTTTTCCTATGTACCTACCAAACAGGGTATTGTGGAGTATTTGAAGTGAAGACAGAAATGGAAACCACCTATCTTTTGTGTTGTGAGTGTATGTGTTTTTCTTTTTCTTTTTCTCTTTTTGTGTGCAGCCACATATGCTGGTAGCTTCGACATTTGTGTTGCCGATCAGCAGGTTGGTGGTCATGTTTATTCAGAACTGCTATGAACTTTAGGATGGCTTTTGAAGCGATGGAAGGTGTTTTTGAGTAACTTAAGCTCTTGCAAGATTTTTTTCTTAAGTAACTTAAGCTCTTGTAAGATAGAAAAACTGAGCAAGTTAACCATTAGTGCTTTAGCAAAAACTTGGTCTATATGTCATTGTTAGCTGAACTTAGTATGTTTAATTTATCAGGTGGTTTTGGAAATTGTTGCAAGAGTGAAGACCAAGAAAAATGATGCCAAGAGGAATTATGAGATTGTTGATTTCTCTTGAATTAACTGGTTGTTTTTTAACAAAATAAAAAAATAAAGTTCAGCTCCAGTATTATTTTTTAATCTTTCTGGCCCCTCTACTTGCTTGTTCCTTTTTCATGATGTTGCTTTAAAATTATGTTTTTGTGATGCTTTTGAGAGGCTTCACAAGTAAACTTGCAGAACAGGATGAATATATAATGAATGCAGCTGCGTGCTTTATGCAGCTATGTGGTGGCTAGCCTTCTGAGGGGGTATTTATTAGGGCATTCCTATCTGTCTTCAACAACAGTGGTAAACGATCATTGGAGAGATTCATATTTTTTTTCTTATGCTCATTTTTGACGTAATATATTGACTCATTATTGCCAATATGTGTTGTGCCAATGTAGATTTAAACCTTTGTGTATATATATATATATATTTATTTATTTTTGTAAGAATATGAAACTTATCTATGATATGAGAGGATGTATTTTCATGCCTTTTTAATATTTTTGTGATGTTAATGAATCTTTAGATATGGAAAGACATGTTGAAGTAATTTTTTTTATAAGTAAATATAGTATATCCTCAGTGCTGAACCAATAACAGCTTTATAAAAAAAATGTGTTTGAAAACTTGATAATCATCTCCCTTGACCTTTTGAACATTTCTTGTAGTTAAACTAATTTATTTTGCTGATAGACCATAAGAGATTTGTTCGTATATTTACAGACTGAAGGGAATGCTTTTTATCTTCTCCTTTTTTTTGGTTTTCTATTCTTCTATTTTTTTTAGGCCCCAAACTATCTCATCCTTTTTGGTCTGTATACTGATTGACTTATGAATTGCGTCAACCAACCCATAAAGAGCTGCTGGAAGCATTAAATTGCTTGTCCAGGTGTGGAACTATCTTTGCCATCTCAACCAAACTTCCAGTTTTGCCATCGTTACGAATGGTTTATGGGTGTTGGTTTCTCATCATTTGTCTGCCATTATTGACATATTGTTGCTTCAAAATCATGTAGTCTGTTCTTTGCATGTATACATACTCTGGAATTTGTATTTACTCATTATTCTGTTTGTTTCTTTAGTTTATCTTATTTGCCTTTATTAATGTGGATATTGAAGGTCTCTTTCTCACTCCTAGCTGTGCATGTTTCATATTGTTGGGTCCGCAGGTCTTGAAATCTTTTATGGAAAAACAGTATAAATACTCTTCATAGGATTTGGGACTCATTGGGCTGGATGTGGCTCAAGCATTGTGCTTGATGAAACCTAGCTTAAGGTGGGGTGTCTATGCAATTTAGGAAAGGATCAGTCACCTCCAATAGATGCACTGAAGTGAGACAACACCCAGTCTTTATTTGATCGTCATATGAGTAGAAACATATATACGTTAGAAACATTTGGATTTAAAATGATGGAGCTTATAGTTTTCATGGAATTTTGCTTAACAAAGTTTTGTCATTAATTGACACTAGTTGTTAATGTTTCATGAGGAAAAGACGATTATTTTGTAGTTTGTTTTGGATATGAAACATTTTCTAAGGATTATGCAGATAAAACACAAAAGAGACTTAAGATACACATAATATTATAATTACGAAACTTTTAAAATTGCTCATAAAATACAAAAGAAGCTGGAGATGTGAGCCTAGCTGCATGGAACTTTTCAAATATCACACATACTGTTTAGCCCATATGATGAGACTACAAATGCTTCGGCTTCTATGAGCTACTGTAATTTTGTGTTTTATCATTAAGCTTATTAACCTGAAATGTCTTAATGCATATCCTGGAATCTCTGTCAACGGATTCAGTAAAAATGTTGACTTTATGGTGTTCTGGTTGAGCCTTGAACTTGTTCCTTTGCTGCTAAAGTGATGATCTTAACAACTGATCTTGCTCAACACACTTGAACAAGTGGTGTACTAGTGTATTTTTTGGACCTTGCAAGATTCTTGACGATTTCTGTTTTCTCAAATCTTATATTGGGTTAATTATCTATTAGGCTGAGCTGATTTGCTATATTTTTGCTGTTTTTCTTCTCACCAGCGTTGCCATGCTAATACATGTTTGTTTCCTTCGAAATCATTGTGATATTATACTAGCAGCTGTTATGTTGGTGATCATTATAAAAACTATCTTGATTGCTTTGGTTATCAAGGGAATTGAATACAATAAGAAGACACGGGAGCTTCTTCTATATGTCATAAATCTCGTTAACAAAGGAGCTTTAGGTTATTCCATCTGCGTAGATTGGAATGTTGCTTGCACAAATCTTCAGCTGTGGATGTGCTATTATTTGCTGCTTTGATAGATCTGTGTTTTAAAATAATTGTTTTATTTTATTGTTTGAATATCTGTATAATTTCCACCCTTTTATTACTTTATTTGGTGATTAATAAAAAAGTGAGTTTTTCTATATTTTGGTAGATAAATATGATAATCTTATAGTTGGAGAAGATTCATCTACAAGTTCATTCATAGAAAATATGGAATCTACACATTAAAATGCAATTGGGAATTAGTAATGTATATAAAAAATAATGTTTACTTTATATAAAGAAAGAATAGATAAACTGATGTATAATACATACAAATCTTATTGGTTAAAATAGATCAAGTAAGTCTTAGTGGATTTATATTTTTGGAAAATTTTTATGGAACTCTAAAGCCTAGAGTGAGAGTGATAGACATGTAAAATGTACTCTACAACATGTATAGTTGTCCGGGTAAATTTTTTGAACGACATTAAATATTCAATAAATAATATGAAATCTAATTTTAATGTCTTATCTTTATTCCACTTATTTTTATACACTACACTTTTTTTTTAGTTTATTCTTTTTTAAACTAATTGTATGTCACGAGAAAAAAAATAAAAAAATTATGTGTAGCATGAGTATGAGTATGAATTTTTCTATTAAGATCGGATTGGATGTTCTATGCCTACGCTCGCAAGGGCTAAGAAAATCCACTCCCGAGCGCTCACACCCTTCGATTTCCGTGCATCTCATCCTCTATGGTGCTAGGTGCGCCGATTTGGGAGGAAGCTGTATGAAGGATGTAGGGTTATGAATAAGGGTTTGCATTTAAGAGGCTTATATATGCCTTGTAATTAGTCTGTTTGTTTAAGGTTGTTGTGGTCTTTTTGAGTCAGGTCGTGGGCTGAGTTGTCCTCAGTGGACTTAGTCAATTCCGTTTGTGGTTGGGTACGGGCCATGTTGGGCCACGTTTCGTGTGGGGTTAGTGCGGCAGTTAACACAAGCTATTTGTTATTTCCTGTATTTAAGTTTGCATTTTACATCAATAAATTTCTTTTTCGAGTGTCAATATTCTTGATATAGTGAGGGAGGATACTGGCTCCTCTAATTGCTAGAGAGTGAACTAATCAATTACAAGAGACCTTGCACGTTACAAGTGGTATCCAAAGCCGCGTTCCTACGACATGGTGGAGGGAACCAGACAAGCACAAGTTGATGAGGCATTGGCATCATTGAAGGGAGAGAATGTGCACCTGCGAGAAGAACAAGAGAGGCAAAAAGAAATATTAGAAGCAGTATTGCAGCAACTGAACAACTTGGCTTCAAGTTATGAACAACTAGTGGTGATGACTGGAAACCAAAATAATGGAGAAGGCTTTTCTAATCAGCATTCAAAGGTTAGTAACAATCCTTCATTTGAGGGAAATCGGGGTATATAAGCTAGATCCCTTAGATTAGAATTTTCAAGGTTTGATGGGGTAGAACCTGTTGAATGGGTTCTAAAAGCCAATTAGTTTTTCTCTTATTATAACACCCCAGATGACCAAAGGCCCTTTCGTGGTATTGTTGGCTTCGAGATTCAAGCCCAGTTAACACTTGTGATGAATTTGTTGAGGCCCTAAGAATAAGATTTGAACTCTTAGCCTATGAGGATCTTGTGGGGCAATCTACTAAATTAAGGCAAACTAGCACAATAGAAGAATACTAAACTCAATTTGAAGAACTATCCAATAAAATAAAAGGAGTGACATAAGAGTTTCGGATCAGTACCTTCTTGAGTGGGCTAAGGGAAGATCTTAGGATCATAGTAACCATGTTCAAACCAACTACATTACCTACTGCTTTTGGTCTAGCCAGATTACAAGAAGAAGAAGTTATAAGGAGAAACCATGGCTTAAATACCCGAAATTACCCAGCTTTCACAAACACAAACCAGATTCCCAAACTACCATCACCACCTTCTACCCTAAGACTTCCACCTCCACCACCTAGACCCAACCAAAACTACCAAATAATCCTACCAGGTTTCCCAATAATAACAAAAAACCAGTCATACCCATAAGGAGAATATCACCTACCCAGATGCAAGAAAGAAGGGACAAATGTCTCTGTTATTACTATGATGAGAGGTTCCAACTGGGCCATCGATGTAATAGACCCAAACTTTTTATCTTAGAAGGAATGAAAATAGAAGAGATAGAGGAAGAGGAAAAGACTGATGGGTCATTGGCTATAACTCAAAATGAAGAAGGGAAAGGAGGAGAGGAGGAAAAAAAGGAGTTGTTGGGAATTTCATTACATGCTATGGTGGGGGCATGGGCTCCTAGAACCATGAGGATAACATCGGTTATTAACAAAACTAGTGTGATAGTCCTCATTGACACTGGGAGTACATACAATTTTGTTGATTCTAATGTAGCAAAGAAGGCTAGATTGCCAGTAAAAGGAACCCAACAGTCAGTCAAATTGGCTGATGGAACCAATTTTCCTTGCCTTGGTTTATGTAGGGCTGTCTCACTCTTACTACAAGGGTTAAACAACACTTCTGATTTGTACTCGTTAGCTTGGGGGGGGGGGGGTGTGTGACCTTGTGTTGGGAATGGATTGGCTAAGGGAATTGGGGACTGTAGTGTGGAATTTCACTGATCTAATTATGAGTTTTAATCTGAACAATGATGTTGTTACATTGAGAGGGATATAGTTACCTAGCAGAGTAGTGGAAGAAGCTGAGTATGTGCAAGGACTGAAAGGAAATTTTGCTAAAGGAGTTTGGGTTCAGTTTTTAAAAGGAAATAACACATGTCCTCAAAGAATCATTCCAATGGCTGTGCAGAGAATTCTCGACAAGTTTAAAATTATTTTTGATGAGCCAAGTGGTCTACCTTCACCCTTGAGTCATGATCACAAGATAATTCTACAATACGGTTCTAAACCAACTTGTGTAAGGCCCTATAAGTATCCATATTATCAAAAGGAAGAAATTGAGAGGTTGGTATATGAAATGTTAAAAGGGGGTATTATTAGAAGCAGCCAAAACCCATATTCTTCTCCGAAAGGCTGATGGGTGTTGGCGGATGTGTGTGGATTATCGTGCCCTTAATAAAGATACTGTGAAGGACAAGTACCCCATACCTAACATTGATGAACTACTAGATGAGCTTCATGGGGCTCAAGTGTTTTCCAAGCTAGATTTACGCTCAGGGTATCATCAAATTAGGATGAACCCTGAGGACATACCTAAGACTGCTTTCAGGACCCATGAGGGTCACTATGAGTTTCTAGTAATGCCATTTGGCCTTACCAATGCTCCATCAACCTTCCAATGGTTGATGAATGAGGTGATTAGACCCTATCTAAGAAAATTTGTGTTGGTTTTTTTTGATGATATTCTGGTTTATAGTAAAAATCTGAAAGATCATGTGCAGCATTTACAAACATTTTGAAAATTCTTAAGTTTCATCAGTTTTATGCTAAGGCTTCAAAGTGTGTTTTTGGAAGTAATGAGGTGGAGTATCTTGGGCACATCATTTTTTATGAGGGTGTGAAGACTGATCCCCAGAAAATTGTAGCAATGCAGAATTGGGAAGAGCCTAATAATTAAAGCTCTAAGGGGATTCTTGGGACTTACTGGTCATTATAGAAAATTTGTACATGGGTATGGGAGCATTGCAGCTCCACTTACTGCTTTACTAAAAAAAGATACATTTTGTTGGAATGATAAGGCTCAACAAGCCTTTATTAAATTGAAGGATGTTATGATAAAACCCTCAGTGTTAAGGTTACCTAATTTTACTAAGTGTTTTGTCATTGAATGTGATGCTTCAGAAGTGGGATTGAGAATAGTTTTAATGCAGGAGGGGCAGATCATTGCTTATTTAAGTCAAGCTTTAAAGGGAAGAAATTTAACCCTATCAACTTGTTAAAAAGAGTTGCTAGTATTGGTAATGGCTATTAGGAAGTGGAGGCACTACTTATTGGGACAAACTTTCAAGGTACGCACTGATCAACGTGCCTTAAAATATTTATTGGAGTAGAGGGTAGGAACACCAGCTCAGCAAAAATGGGTCTCAAAGTTGCTTGGGTATGACTTCATGGTGGAATACAAGAGTGGGAAGACAAATATAGTAGCAGATGTATTATCCATATTGCCTTACTTAGAACAAACCAACCAAAATCCAAATAATTCACCAAACCAAACATATCCCATCCACCAAGACACAAACACATCTAAACTAACCCAACCAGTCAGCATCCCATACAATCCAACCATAAAGGTACATGCAATTAGTATGATGCAAGCAACATGGATAGAAGAGTAAAAGAAGTTTTACCACCAAGATCCCCAGTTGCAGAAGCTAATTAGCCTCTACCATCAAGGAACCTTGGATCTAGCTTTATACCAGGTCCAAAATAATCTACTCTTTTATAAGAGTAGATTGCATTTGGGAACTCTCGTACCATTTCAGTAACAGATCCAGCAACATTTTCACATTAGTCCATTAAGGGGCCACACAGGAGTACATAAGACAAATTCAAGAGTTAAAATAGAGTTTTTCTAGCCTGGGCAACGTAGTGATCTAAGAGCTTTTATCAGGAAATGTGATGTCTGCTAGAGGAATAAGGTTGAAACACTCCACCTAGTAGGGTTGCTTCAACCTCTTCCAATACTAGAGTAAAACTAGGTTGATATCAGTATGAGCTTCATTGAAGAGTTACCACTAGCAGGAGGACGTACTGTTATAATGGTGGTAGTGGATAGGCTAAGCAAATATGTTCATTTTATGTCACTTACACACCCTTACACAACACTGTCAGTGGCTAGGGTTTTCATGGAAAATATTTTCAAATTACATGGTATGCCCCAAACCATTGTGAGTGACAGAGATCCCATATTTACAAGTCAATTTTGGAAAGAACTTTTCTACATATGTGGCACAGAACTATTGATGAGTTCTGCCTACAAACAGAGGTAACAAATAAAAATCTGAAATGTTATTTACGTTGTTTTTCTAGTGACAGGCCAAAAGACTGGGCAAAATGGTTACTATTGGCAGAGTATGTGTACAACACAACAAGGCACAGTTCAACACATATCTCACCATACGAGACTGTATACGGGCAGCCCCCACCCGGGTTGTTACCTTACGACCCAGGAGCTACTCGTGTGCAAGCAGTGGAGAAAGAGCTTCGAAACAAAGACTTCATAGCCAAGCTCGTATGTGAAAACTTGCAAGATGCCCATAATAAGATGAAAGTATACGCAGATAAAAAAAAGACAGAACGAGAGTTTACAGAAGGCGAATGGGTTTACCTGAGACTAAGACCTTATCAATAGATGTCAATGGCCATGAAGAGAAACTTGATGATGTCACGGCGTTATTATGGACCATCCCAGATCCTTCGAATGATAGGATAATTCGCATACACACTGGACTTTCCTCGAGAATCTCAGATTTTCCCAACATTTCATGTTTCTTGCCTTAAGAAACACCTCGGGGACAAGGTTCGGCCAATACCTCTTCTCCCTCAAGTAACTCCTGAAGGAACCCTAGCACCAGAGCCATAGACCATATTACAGAGGAGACTCGTGAATAGAGGGCATCTGGCTGGAGTCGAGTTCCTGGTACAATGGAAGGGGGCCACCACAGATGACGCAACATGGGAGGACCTTGGTGATTTGCGATGGTGTTATCCAAATCTTGTGGGCAAGATCTTCTGAAGGGGGAGACAATAATAGGTGCGCCGATTTGGGAGGAAGCTGTCTGAAGGATGTAGGGTTATGAATTAGGGTTTGCGTTTAAGAGGCTTATATATGCCTTGTAATTAGTCTGTTTGTTTAAGGTTATTGTGGTCTTTTTGAGTCGGGTCTTGGGCTGAGTTGTCCTTAGTGGAGTCAATTCCGTTTATTGTTGGGTACGGGCCATGTTGGGCCACGTTTCGTGTGGGGTTAGTGCGGCTGTTAACACAAGCCTCTTTGTTATTTTCTGTATTTAAGTTTGCATTTTACAACAACGAATTTCTTCTTCGAGTCTCAATATTCCCGATATATCCACTGGCTCCTCTAATTGCCAGAGAGTGAACTAATCAATTACGAGAGATCTTGCACGTTACATATGGTGTCGAGTCTGTCGACGCATACGCCCTTCCCTCTCTCATCGTCTCGTCTCTCTTCCTCGAAACCAGCAGCACCTTTCTTTCTACTTGCTCGCCTCTGTCTTACTGCAAGATTCTCGAGGTAGGCTTCACTCCCGCTGGTTTTTTCAGTACCGGCATTGAAACCAAGCTCATTTTGAGATTGCATAAAGCTATTTCTTTTGTTTCTGGGCAAATATAACTATTGCTTAACTGTTGGATTAATGCGGAAAGAAAAATTCTATTCCTAAACCTCATACACCACACACCATCTTTTTTGTGATTTTTTTAATTTTATTCTCTTACTAAATGTGTGGTATATGAATTATGAGTAGAATAATTCAATTATTTTAAGAATAATAAAACTAAAATAAACTTTAAAAAAATTTTAAAAAAATAAAAAAAATTTGGTGTGTGATGTATGGGCTTATGAATAGCAATGCTCATGCGGAAAATATGGTAGTTCTTTACTATTCTCAAACTGATTCAGGGGTTTGGTAGGCTTACAAAGAAAATTACAGAAAATAACGAAGAAATTTTTGAAGTCTCCAGCTTCGGCAATACTACTACGAGTGCACTCACACCCAGCAGCCGATGGCTCGAGGGCTAACCAGAACGACCACATCAACCTTCATTTCAACTCCCGTCCCCAAACTAACCCCACCAATATGCAAAAACTCACGTACGTTCCGTCACAACTTCGCTCGACCTCACTTTTTTATTTGGACTCGCTTCCTCTGCAAGTGCTCTCGTAGTGCTGAAGACGCAATCGACATCTCCAAGTACAAGGAAGCTTTCTCCAGGAGAATGGCCATGGCTGGCCTCAAACCTCACCACCGAATAGGTTGGTCACTTTCCCTTTCTGTTTGGTTCCTGTGAAAATGTAGGAGGAGAAGAAGAAATAAAAAACGAAATTTTCACGAGTGGTTACTATTAAGGAGAAAATATAATTAACTAACCAGTTTGCTGAGTTTGCCTTAGACAAGTCTGTCTCTTCGTTTGGTTATGATTTTATTTCTCACTTATTTCCGATTATTGGTGTGTAATTGTTCTTTTCGTTCAATATTTGGGCGAGTGTTTAGCTGTTTAAATCAAATCTTCCTGTCAAAAGAGAGAGTTTTTCTATTTTCTAATGATATGGCTGAAGAGTTTTTGGGAATTTGAAAAAAAAAACAAAACATTACTTTTAATCTTCATTTGGTCTCCCTTGTTACTATAAGAACAGAAACGCATTTTGGCTGAGGAATGAATGGTATTTTATTATATTTAGGTTTAGGAGTCTCTGGAGGCCCTGACAGTATGGCACTTTGTGTTCTCACTGCCGATTGGAAAACAAATGCCCTTAATGCTGCTGAAGATAGCAGTGGTTTCATTGATGGGCTTTTGGCAATAATTGTTGATCATGGGCTACGTGCTGAAAGCAAAGAGGAGGCGAACTTTGTTTGTAATCGGGTTTCTCAAATGGGTATACAACCTTGCATTGACATCCTTTTGGCCTTGTGTCTCCCTCTTCTTTTGATTCAATTGTGTGTATGACATTAGATATTTAGTGGCAACATATGGAGAGTGTATAACATATACTATGTGTAGGAATCAGGTGTAAGATTGCCTGCTGTGATTGGTTAGATGGTAGGCCAAAACAGGGCCACTTACAAGAAGCGGCTCGAGACATGAGGTATTTGCAGACTTAGTTAGGGGTCTAATATTTGATTGTTATCTCTAGATTTATATTTTTAATTTTGAAAAAAAAAAATCCAAAACTGTGTTAATTAGATGAAGAGCCGCTAGTTGATTTGCAAATTTTGAAATTGTGTTGTATTTCAGGTATCAAACATTTCAAAAAGTTTGTGATCAACATCAGATTGGTGTTTTGCTTGTTGCACATCATGCAGATGACCAGGTTTAACCAAACAATAGTCTAACTGCTTGCCTAAAGCTCTGCTCATGCATGCACTTGTGTGTATTCTCCTGAATGTATAAGGTCCTTGTTCGTAAATTCAAAATTGAAACAAATAATTTGGTTATTTTATAGTGTTTATGGTACTCCATCTTCATCTAAGTTGATTTCAACTTTAAAGGCTTGTTACAAATGCTATATATGTTTATATATATATATTGATTGCTTTGGCACTATGCAGGCTGAGTTATTCATTCTTAGACTATCTCGCAATAGCGGTGTGCTTGGACTTGCTGGCATGCCTTTCACTTCTCAAATTTTCTCTACATGTACACATTCTTTTGGTGGAGTCTCAAATAACCACGGAATTCTTCTTGTGCGACCGCTCCTGAATTTCTCAAAAGAAGATATGTACAAGGTTAGACTGTAGAAGCCATATAATATCTGTCAAATATGTATTTTCTTGAGCGCAGAACTTGTGTTGAATCATCAGATCTATTTTTTGCAGATATGTCTTGGGGACCATCAGGATTGGGTGGAAGACCCAACAAATCAAAGTCTTTTATTTGCTCGTAATAGGATTCGAATGTCATTAAGGGATTTTTCCTCATGTGAGTTTATGAAAATGATAGCTTTTATTATGTAGTTTAAATCTTTTAACTTTCTACTAGTAGACGTGGTGTTTTTCTCCAAATTTTTACTTCTTTTACTGATATGATTGACTTTTCTTAACTGCAAACACAGGCTTGACATATTCAAATAATCCTCCTCTTACTTTTCAGGTATCTTCAAGTCTGAGCTACAAGCCGTTATCTCTGCCTGTCGAAGAACACGGTCATATATTGACCAAGCTTGTAGTAGATTGATAAATCAGGCAGTGACTGTGGTGGAGGTGAGCAGCTTTCTTGGCTGTTTGTACACTTTTTTTTTTTTTTTTATATATATTATAAACTAAATTTTAAACTTGGGTTCAGTATATCAAAAAAGAATTCTTAAGTTCTTTAAACCTACATTTTCTTGACCTTTTTCTCTCTTTTTTTTTTTTTTTTTTTTTTTGGGGGGGGGGGGGTGTTTCTGATGGTATTTCTTTGCAGCATGGATATGCTATTATTGATTTGGAGACTCTTATCCCATCAAAAGTTACGGACGTATGTATGTCAAAGTTTCTTGCCCTGGTCTTGCAGGTACCACAACACTTTAGCATCTGGGCTGTCTGACATGTTGATTTATTTATTTTTTCTTTATCTAATCATCTGATTTGAATTGCATATATTGATGCTCTTTTTGTTTTTTTTATAAGTAATATATTGATGCTCTTTTTAAAACTGTATTCATTTGAATCTTTCAGTTCATTTCACAAAGGTATCGGCCAGTTAGAGGAAGTGCTTCAAAATTGCTGTTGGACTACATTCGTACTTTCCCATGCAAGGTACATCTACTTTCACTCATGGTTCTTAATTCTATGTGTGGTCATCTGTTGGTCTTGGTCATTGCTCTATGGCCCAAATGCATTGAAAGATGGATCTGTCCACAAATTACACACTAATGTGCATAGTTTAAATCATTTGCATTTGATTAACGTTTGTTTTAAGGATGTAATTTTACTCATTGTCAAATTGAATTTTGTTTCGGGTTTTGAGGTAAAAGCTTGAAACTCTAGAAGCTTGACTAAAATCACACATTTTTCATGCTCTCCCTTCTACCCCTTCTATGCGAACTTGATCAGTTACCCCGCCCCCCCCTCCCAATTCTTTCTCGAGTTTACTATGTTTTTGTTTTTGTCATGCCCTGTAGTAAAACTATTATATTTTTCTAACTCCTAGGAGTTGGCTCAAGTGGTAAAGGCCTTGGCCTTGGGGGTATTCTCACCCCAGGTCTAAGGCTCAAATTCCTTTGGGTGCAAACAATTTCTAGGGGCCATCGGACTTGGGGGATTTTCCCCTTGAATTACCCTAGGAGCACTTGCTGGAAACTCCTTGCCGAGAGCCTGTGCACCCATGGGATTAGTCAGGATGCTGTTCTTGACACTTGGTGCCAATAAAAAAAAATTAAGTATTCTCAACCCTAATAGTCAAACTCATGTTTATCTGCACTCTTGAAAAATGTCTGTAATCTGTAATATTTAGCATATTTACTTGAACTTTCTTCAACAATAATAATTATATTCAAGATTTGATCTGCTATCAAAAAAGGAACGTTTAAAAAGATTTTCATTCCTATGGCAGTGGCAACTGCAAGGTAATTATGTTGTACATGCTTTAGATCACAAATAGAACTAGGTCCATACCATAAACTTCTAGCTACAGCTCTGAACATTGCTGCATCTTTGGGTAGGTAATTCTCTCTCTCTCTCTCTCTCTCTCTCTTTTCTGTTCATTATTTTTTTTTATCAAAAAATATCAATTATTTTTTTTGCTTCCTAAAACAGAGAGCTTGACTCGATGGCCTTGCTTATGGAAGAGGTCTTCTTGATTCATGCTCCCAGGCTTCTAAATCCAAATATATTGATTTTCTTTTGATTTTTTCGCTCTTACCTGGCGTTTCCCATTAGATTGAAGTTGTAGACATGTAATTCATCTTTTATATAAGCAAATGACCTGTATCTGAAGTCATTCATTTTTAGATCTTGACTGATTCTTGATTCTGCCTTGACACGCAGAACTCCCTTACAGCAGCTGGTTGTTACCTTTGTCCAGCTCCTGGGTCTAAAGGCACCAAAATCTTAGTCTGCTGTTCTGTTGATTGTCCTTTGCCTTCAAAAATGGAAACGGTCCATGCATGCACTCGTGGAGAACAAGGAAACTGTACTCCAAGTGAGTTGGAGGAAATTATAGCGGATGGAAAGTTGTATTCAGATGGCCTAGTTCTAAATGAATCAGATGTGCATTTTCTGAGAGTAACATCAGAATCAGTTCTAAGCGAAGCCACAAGACTTGCCATACTCAGTGAGTCAACATACAGGAATATTCTCTTGTTGCAGAGAGAAGAAACAAAACGTTTCAAGTGTAAAACTGAACTCTCATCTGATTCTGAGGCAAAGCCTGATTTCGAATCTACCAATCCATGGCGGAGTGAACCACTTCAATCAGGGTATGGATATTACTTCATGAACAGATTCTTCATCACATGGAAACTGAATGATGAAATTGTGGGAAGTGCATTTCCCGAGGAAGGTCAATGTAACTTGGATTTAAGAGAGGAGCATTGGAAGTGTCATTGTAGGTCTTGCGTAGTTGGTAATGATATGGTATTTGATGTGCGGCACATGATTGAATCGGATTGGCTGTATCTTGCCAAGTTGTCAAAATGCTCGAGTACTTCGGAGAAATTTCAACAGCAAGTTCTCTTAGACAATGAAGTGGAGCAAATACCAGGGGAGACCAATCAATGTTTAGATTATGCAAGATTATCAGCACAAAGAGCTCTCTTGTCATTAAAATCTATCCCAGTTGCTGCAAGAGCAGGCCTACCTGTCCTAGTCAATCATCAAGGACTGTTACAAAGCATCCCGGTAAGTCAACCATGTTCAATTTTCTAACAAGGAAATATAGCAACTAATTTAAGTCCTTCTGATCTTCTTTTCTTTTCAAATGTCAAAGAAAAAAAAATTATTCTGATTTATTCTGAAAATTGAACCTCTTCCCATCCTTTATTTTCTCTGAACCTGTTTATTAAAGCAGTAAACTTTTTGGCCTTCGCCTCCACTCCTCTTTCCATTAAATATTCTGGAAATCTTTTGAGGCCCCATTTAGCTAGGCAGCTGAGACTACCCTGTGTATATCTTAAAACTATCAAATAACAAAGAGAGAGCCTCTCAACTTTTTGCCACAGCACATTGGCTTAAATCTTCTTAAGAAAACAGTCTCTAATTTTAGTCCAGTGTAAACTGGGACCTGAATCGTATATTACTTTCGTTTCAGAGTATTGGCTTCAAGCAGTGCCCTTGCTTGGTTGTATCTGCAGAATTCAAGCCAAGAGTACCACTTGGGGGAGGTCATAGTTCGTTTCTCTAGTCTCTTATTTCTATTCCAGAGTCCGCAAATTCAAGCATTGCCCTTGCTTAAGTTTAGCGGCTTTTTCTATAATTTACAGTATGTAGGCTATCATATCTTTGGATTTTCATTCTAGCATTCAAGTGTAAATTTGGTTTCTAAGCATCAAAGCTCAAGCTGCATGATCAACCTTGTCATGGTTCGTATCTTCATTCTTTCTGAAGTCCTGGCAGGCAGTGCTGAAAACATTACTGTATGGAGGAAATAATATCTGCCAAATATTTTTGCTGACAACCAAATGTGCATCTGGCAACCTTCTTCTTCATGTAAAGGCGGCTCAAATTTGCCAAATTTGCCACCTGCATCCATCTGTTGTAACTCCTCACCTGCGGTCATCGAGTCCAAAACTACTAGACTTTCTTTTGGCAAAGGATACATTGCTCTTCTTTTTTTTTTTTTTTTTTCAAATAGACTATGAAATTGGCATGCCTTAATGTAATCTTTAGCCTTGCTTGTGCAATATTATGGATCACAACATGCCCATAACATAAGAAAATCAATCCCCCCTATTAAGAGAAGGAAGACAAGGAGAAGGTTAAGTGTTTGTGACCCCAAAAGAGAGCAAAGAAGATTCTTTGTTTAAAAGGAGGTATAAACTTCAGTTCCGGAGATTTTCCCTTGGGGAAAATTGATCTATTTTAAAGTATTTCTTTTAAAGAAAATTCACTGTAAACAGATTCAATATAAATAAATATATTTATATTTATATTTATATAGGGCTCTAAAAGGAGTCTTCAAAATTCATTTAGCCTTTGAGAAGGAAAAAGATTTTTGAGAAATATAAAGCATTTGAGATATTCATCAAGGATAGAAGATGAAAAACAGAGATAGAAATACTTTAAGTTCATTATCCCCCAAACATAAATAATTCAACTACTTCATTCACTTGTTTTTATTTCTATTAATCATTTAGATGATAAATAATTGAACTTGGGTTAATTTTTTGGGTTCAAACCTAATTTTGACTGTGGTTAAACTTTATTTTTAGGCTAGTCGAGTTTAAAGTTTTAGGCCTAATTTGGGTATTTTTTCTCATAATACTTTATTACTATTTATTATTTTATTATTACTTTTCATATATTTTTTACTACTATTCAATATTTTATCATTATTTTTTCATTACTATTCACAGAATACTTGAGAATATCTCACTACCCAAACGCAATCTAAACTCGTTTAATGTCATATCATGGGATGACGAGAAAATTGATGATGAATAGATTTTTTCATTTAATTTTATAGAAACTCGAACACCAAGATTTATATTATAATCACCAAAAATTAATAATATGTTGTAGCTTATCTAAAAATTTTGATAATTAATCTTTAGATTTGTTTAAATACTATTATATAATTTATATATACATATGTAAATAATTATATTTATGAATATTAAAACTATCTATATATCTTTTTAGAAACGTAGTTTCCTCTAATTATATTATCCATCAATTAAACGAATTGAATTGAAATTATATTTGCCCCAAAAAAAAAAAAATTGAAATTATATTGGGCCCGAACTGATTCGAAGTGGTCGAGCATCTGCATCTCAGAACAGCCAGGCGTTGCTACGGCAAGTACTTGCTCTCAAGTTGCAAGTTCCCATCAATGGCTTCTCTGATGTCTCTTCAGCGCTCTGGAAACTCCATTATCTCCTCTCACTTCAGACCTCCATTAACCCCACAACCCCCGGCACTGCTATCTTTCACTCCCACCCCATCCAAACCTCTTTGCAACTACGCAATTCCAAATGCCCACAACCCCAGGGTCTATAGCCACCGCGTTGGCGTCTCTCACCGCCAAAGCACTAGCACTCGGTCCAATTCTCGGTACAAAACTGACCCTGATCTTTCACAGAGCAACAAGAAGAGCAGCTCGAATGACCAACAAACGAACAGTAATCTAAGCAGCGAAAGTTCCGGAGACTCATTGTGCCGTGATACACCAAACGTTGATTTAATGAGTTTGTTTAGGGAGGTTAAGGTTGAAGCGGTTGTGGACCTTATGGGTCAAGGTGTTTGTGCCGATTATAGTGTTTTCTGTGCATTGTTGGACTCATGTGCTAATTCTAAGTCGGTTGAGGTTGGGAGGAGGGTGCATGAGTTCTTGAAACGGTCTCCGTTTCGTGGCGACATGGAATTGAATAACAAATTGATTGAGGTGTATGGGAGATGTGGTAGTATGAAAGAAGCACGTAGAGTGTTTGATAGAATGCGCGAGAGGAATATGAGTTCATGGCACTCGATGATTAATGGGTATGCAGTGAATGGGAAGGGCAATGATGGGTTGTTGTTATTTAAGGAGATGAGGGAGGTTGGATTGCAGCCCAATGGGAATACATTTTTGGCGGTTTTAGCGGCATGTGCTAGTGCAGAAGCTGTTGCAGAAGGGTTAATACACTTCAAATCGATGAAGACTGACTATGGAATTGCTCCGAGAATGGAGCATTGTTTAGCGGTAATTGATGTCCTTGGGGGGTCTGGTCATTTGAATGAAGCAGAAGAGTTCATTGAGAAAATGCCGTTTGAGCCTGTGCCTGAGGTTTGGGACACTCTTAGGTATTATGCAAGAATTCATGGAGATATAGAACTTGAAGAACGCGTTGAGGAGTTGTTAGTTAGTCTTGATCCTTCCAGAGCTGTCGCTGACAGGATCCCCATTCCCCCTAGGAAGAAGCATTCTGCAACTAATATGATCGAGGAGAAGAATAGGTTGAGTGAGTATCGGTGTGCCGGTCCTTACAAGGAAGAGGCATTTGAGAAGTTGAAAGGTCTGAATGGGCAGTTGAGGGAAGCAGGATATGTGCCGGATACAAGATACGTGCTTCATGACATTGATCAGGAGGCCAAAGAACAGGCTTTAATGTATCATAGTGAGCGCTTGGCGATTGCCTACGGTTTGATTAGTACTCCGGCAAGGACAACTCTCAGGATCATTAAGAATCTAAGGATCTGTGGTGACTGCCATAATGCCATAAAAATCATGTCCAAAATTGTTGGAAGGGAGTTGATTGTTAGGGATAACAAGAGGTTCCATCATTTCAAGGATGGAAAGTGCTCTTGTGGGGATTATTGGTAAGGCAGTTATCATCTTGATGCTAATGTAGTTAGTTCTTTCACCGTGCATTATGGTTCTACTGAGATTCCTCTTACCTTTAAACGCGAAAAAAGGTTCAGTAATTTGCCAATTTGTTGTACATTAACTTTGAAACAGCGTGTGTTTGCATGCTAAGATTTACATGTAACACGGTATGAAATATATCTTCCTTTTGCTCCATCTTTGTACATTAACTTTAAGAACCAGATATGGCACTCGCCATCATCTGGTCAAATGTGTTTTTTTGCTCTATGATTCTTCAAAGGCTCATGCTTCATGAAGTAAGTTGGATGGTACTTCTCATTTTGACAGTTCTTATACCTGATCAAATATGGGTGCCCTGAAATAATAAATATTCTTGATCGAGTTCTCCAAGTGTGAAATCGCAAGAGGTAGTGTTTGCTGATCCTTGACATGAAGATAAATACATCCTCCTAGATTTCAATTACCCTCGTCAATTGATTGAACCCTTCACATTTAAGTTTCCGGCTCCCTGGAAACAACAGTTGGTTAATATTGCTAATAGATGATGGTTAGCACTTTCTTTGATATTAATCCTAAGTTGCCCAGACCTTTCACATTTATAACAAGATTCTCGAAAATTACTGCACAGAGAGAGAGAGAGAGAGATATGTTGAAAAAAGAAAAGAAAAGAAGAGACATTTTTTGCCATTCAAGGTAGTACCGGCTGGCTGTTCCAGTGAACTAATCAGTAAAGGAATTAAAAAAGAACATTACTATGAAGGACTAAACTATTCTGTGATATTATCATTATTCACTTGTGTCACCGCAGCAGAGAGATTTGTTATTGATCTTCCACTGGTATGTACATTTTGGGGTGATCCCTGTCAGAGAAATACATCACGACTATATGGAAACAATGCCTGAGGTAGTCTGAATACCTGATGAATGATGTTCACCAAGTTAAGGATCATCTCACTCCTAAACTGTGAAATTAGACCTTGAAGGAGGTCTACTTTGATGGATGTAATGGGCATTATTTGGTATCATACAACTCAAAAGAATGGAATATGCATATGAAAAAAATGGCCTATGAAGCTCCTGAAGACTCTTGTAAGAAGGCCGCTAGAAGATAAATGTTAGTAAAGAGTTTTTATCAAGAAGGAAGTGATGATGGTTGGCTAGTTCTTCCGTTGGATACCACCTCAATAACAGCTTCATCTCGTGATGGAACTCTCAGGTAGGATTTCATAAGATCATAAACAGTAAACCCAATTGCAACAGATGGTACAACCTGAAGAAGAACGACACTTAATTATCCATGGAGAAAATATATGATAAAGAATTCCCAATTAATATGTTTCCAACCTTCAAGTAGTTGATGCTCAGCCCAGAAAATAACTGCTTCCATCCTTGCTTTTGAGCAATCATTACAAGAGTTTCTATTGTTCCTTTTATCTCAGCACTGTTAGATGGCAAGTGCCGTTGAACCTGTTATGATGGTCGATCAATCTTCCCATTGATGCTCCACTTTAAAACACTAATCAAAATATAAATGCAGTAATTAACCTGCATTTGCCTCCGGACAACATCTAGAGGGTATGTGAAGGTCTGACCCAATAAGCCAGCAACCGATCCACATACAAGTTTCACCACAATACTATTCTTGTGCTCCGCAGGGACATGACGTTTCATGTCCTCGTAGATATAAAACTTCAAACCAGCATATGGGAAGATTCCATATAGTGATGGGGCTGACAATGTTATTTACATGTCGGATATAAAAAACTCACAAGGATGTTGAAGAACCACAGAAAATGCAGAATAACAGCTATAACTGATGCAAGCAGTTTAGAAATATATACCCACACCACGGTAGAGACCTCTAATCCCTGCCTCCTTATAAGTCATCGAGAAACAATCAATAATTCCTTTATAAATGTTTTCATTTTGAAGTACTGCTTTTGCATTCAACTTTGCCGAACCAACAATCTGCACTATCACATATATATTAGTTGACATTTGCCCAAGGAAATGTAAAGAGACTTTCAAACAAGGCTCAGATTAGAGGAACCAAACCCAGCGGGTATCTCTGCAACAACAATCCACCCCAGCACACTTACCTGATAAGCCAATTTAGTCCGAACTAAATCAAGAGGATGGGTAAAAAGCACAGCGGTTCCTCCAGCAAATGATCCTGCCACAAGATCGAGCACAGGTCCTCTCCCCATGTCAGGAAAAGTGAGTATTATCCATCTGCGATATTGTTCGTAAGCCATGTAATGCAGTGCTGCATAGGGAATAATTCGAGCAACACTAGCGCCATTCCCTCTGAGGACAAGTACCAAAATAAATCATTGCTCAGAAACAGAATAGTTCAGAAACAACCTCTGTATAAATGAGACTGACTCAGGGATCTACCTGTAGAAACCCATAACCCCTTCTGTCCTTGCAATTTTTTGAAAGGAACCAAACAGCCCTATGCTCTGGAATTCTGCTCGTCTGGTCTGAAAAGGATTTATAAATGTATATTTTTCAGCTTTTAAGGACATCTATTTATTACTGAACTATATATCAAATCTAAATCCATGATAGATCTTCAACAGCAGTATAAAGCTGGAAATATACAGAATCATATTACCCAAGGAAGAATCAATGATAAAATTGCTGATTCACTACCCTAATCAGAGAGACAGGTGATTTTTCAATGCTAATTCCACTTGATTAGGTGTTTGTTTCCACTTCTTGGAGGGCACCAACCAACTTAAGAGAAAATTGCCAGGTAACCAATCCCATCATTTGAAAAGAATACTCCAATTAAATATTTTTTCTAAAATTGATTTCGAGTCATAAAGTTACGTTCTGGATATATGCCAACAAATGGATCCTATATAGGTTCCCCAAAGGGATGGCTAGGAGATCGTCCTTCAATATATTTGCATGAAATGACCACTCTCAAAGACTTTTAACACGTGCACTTGCACTTGACTGCCTGAGACTTTACCATTGCACTAGACAATGGCTCCAACTTTTCAAATTGAAGATATATTATATTTTTAACCAAAATTATCCGAGTTGGATATGCTCACAAATACCCAACATAAACCTATGCAACTCTAGGAGATGAATGAGAGGTTGGTAGGTTTTTGTGCCACTGTAAAATGGAAATCTAAATGTTCTTAAAATTAGGCAAGTATTTCTTAAGTTACGTTCATGGAATCTTGGAAATTTAGTCTTAGAATAAATCAATGGAATTGGACCATGCCATAAGCAAGAAAATGAAAGAACAAAGAACAAAAAATCAAATACAAGATGTCAGTTATCCTCGCCTTGGTATACAAAAGTTGGGTTCTGATTGGTTAACTTGGGCATGTGACTTATAGCACTCACAATCAAGTATGGCCCAGCGCATCTCACAATTTCACGGCGACTTCATGGTGGAAGATGTTCCTTATGGAACATGAATAAATGTACTCCAGTGAGGTCCCAACTTGTTATATTTCTGGATTCTGTGGCACCCATCCCAACCAGGATCACGGATTGAGAAATTGGCTATATGAAAATATGCCCACAATAAATGAAAAGTGAATTTCCTCCCCAATTTAAAATTACTTCAGACATCTCAGTATTGTTATCATTGCTTTTACCAGCTCTATCAATATCTCTCTTAGTTAATATCTGGACCTATCCATCCCTATGACCTGGTTATGAAATACTGTATCCCATGATAAAAAATATAAAATTCTGAAACCCATCCCTGACCTACCTCCCCAACCCTTTCTCGCCTCACAAAGGATGGGAAAGTAATCCATCATGACAATATAATTAAGCCATAGGAGAGCTATGACAGTGATCCATAAAATCATGAAGGCTGAGTAAATAATTTTTAGCTAAAACTATTTTTCCAATCCGGAAACCATTAAGAAAGAAGACAATTGATCCATAGAAACCAAAATCATAAATAGTGACAGGCATCCAATCATAAATTCAATTAACAACCTCAAATATTACAATTATATCAGTGAAAACAAGCACTGAAATTCACCACTGGCCACCACAGGTTAAATCACACAAAAAATCAACTTACCTTTTTAATCCCTTCACTCTATGATTCCTTGTAACCATTATTATTACCAAGAGTGCTGAATTTATGCTCAATTAATTACTGACGAAGCCTAGACAGCACCCAGATCTTGACACAGAGCAAAATGCCATGCAAGACAAAAGTGGCACCATTTGTTTGGTAAACGAAAATGAAACTGATCTTATGTGGACCATCAGGTAGAAACCAGAGTGAGACTCTCCAATAGTTGATCCATAATTGTCAACAAAATATGAAATTATAGAGATCATGGTTATAGACTTTTACTCGTCCATGGACCATGATGTTGCAAGGAACCTAAAAGAACTTGACTAGGAATAGATTTAAGTTATATGTACATTAGTTGTTAATCCTTGACTAACTATATAATATTACTAAGAAATATGCAAGGCATCATTGAACGCCAAATCCCACAGTGGCTAGGAAGAAAATATCAAAACCTCAAACTTAAAGGTGATAAGCTTTTATCTATATCATGGAAAGAAGAGCGAAACAAGTAGATTTCCCCCATTAAACTCTAAAATAAGAAATGCATTTTCCTATCAAAACTAGTATACACATTTCACTTATATGGTTTGAATTACAAACCCGTGGACTTCATTCAGAAGCTCATGCATAGAGAATATGAAGATAGTAAGCACGTAATTCAAACACCTCCCCCTCCCCAAAAGAAAATACCACTCCCTCTGGTGGGAGCCCGGGTGTACTATTGGGATATCGCATCCTTTTTCTTCTTTCCCCTGCTTGATTCTACTTAATTGATCCTCACAATGTGTTGAATTAAGAAAATGGAAACTTGAAGCAAGATTCGAAATGGGGATCCACCTATCTCAAGAATTGATTACTACCTCAATTACACGCTAAATTTGCAACA
This sequence comes from Juglans regia, assembly GCF_001411555.2. Lineage (NCBI taxonomy): Eukaryota > Viridiplantae > Streptophyta > Magnoliopsida > Fagales > Juglandaceae > Juglans > Juglans regia. The sequence goes on from NC_049901.1 coordinate 37,014,403, forward strand.
AACGCCCATCAACGCATCTTCTGAACTCGTACAATCTCATTTCAATTACAGTCGAAACGTGGTCATTTATAGTCAAATCAAGAGATCCTAAATTAGTCATTTTTTCAAAAACAAAAAAGCATAAACCGTCTAAGATGTTAGAATATAAACCAAATGATTAAATTTACGAGCATAAGCATTTGGGCAAGCGTAATTTTACATAGTTAACACTCACTTCAAACTTCACTTTCATCTAATTAAATATTCCTTGACCAATTTATTAAGAAAAAGTCTGATCCACTAGAGGTGAGTGTTTAGAATATAATCAAATAATTAAACATACTTCTTCTCGTCATACCTTAACTTTTGCACAAATGGCAATTTAACAAAAGACGGAACATACAAACGAAAGAAACAAGAAAGAAGAGAAACACAAAACCCCAAAAAGCAAAAATAAAACGTCATTAGCAGTCTGCACAGGATAAGAAACTTAGGAATCAATACTGAATCCAATACTACCAAAGAGAATCTAGACTCCAACCCAATTGTACCTGAAACAAAATCTTGATACGCTCGAGGGGTGCAACCACCGTCTTTGCAATCCCACCAGCAACTCCCCCAGCAACCAGTTCCTTGGCAAACACTGGCATGGCCTCTACAACCCCATCAAAAAACATACCCATCTGATCTCCTCCGTCCCTCTTCTTCTCCATTCACCAACGCTTTAAGGAAAAGACACAGAAGAATTTCCTGGTATCGAGTAGTTCAAGGAACTATTAGGCAACAGGGAATGGGAAGAGAGAGATCGAGACGGGTCTGTGCGAAAGCTTGAAGATTTTATATTTTCTGGGCTTCAAGGAGGTCAGAGCAGCCCACCCTTGCAAAGATTCCTTTTTTGGCAAAGATGACAAGGGATTGGTTGTACAGCTCCGTTCAAGTAATTCCGTCTTCTATTTTACTTGCGATCCCATTGCCTTTAACGCGTGGAAGTCAGCGACGAATTTCTGAGAATTGGGATATTCTTTGGCAATTAGAAGCTTTTAAAATTTCTCTCTTTTTTTGTTTGTTTGTTCTTTCTTTTTTCTTTAGTTTTTAGTCCAAATATCTTTGCATCAAAATAATTAGGTCTAATAATTTTAGTTCTTGTCTCGATTTTCTTAATGAATAAGAATTGAAAAGAATTCATAAATTTAGAAAACATTGCTCACAATTATTTTTTTTCTCAAACAATTTTTTTAAGGTGCTCTATAAATCTCAATAAAAATATAATAATGTTAGATATGGTCTTAATTTGTGTAAGGACCGTACAATCATTTTGAAGAAAGTAAAGTCTAATAAAAAAAGTTGATTTTTTTTCATGTGGATTTCAAATTTTTCTTATCATTTTCAAAAAGAATGCATAAAGCTTGCACATCCTAAAACTGTAAGTACTATTGTTTATAAAAATATACTCAAGGTTTCTTTTCTAGATATAAACATATTTTTAATAAGTTCTCTATTTAACATTTTGATGTACCTCTAATTATGAGGCCATTGATATTGAGAAATTTATATAAATTAGTTGTAAACTTGAACAATTTGCAAAAATAATGTATAATCTTTTATCTAGATTTGTTTAAATATATTTTTTAATTGCCAAGACCACACTTAAAAATTGATAAATATTGTTGCAAAAAGTTTATTAAGTACTCTCAGTATGGATGAATTGGTATTCATATCTTATCATAGCATGTCATGTAATTAAAATGGCTTATGTAATCATATAATTATAGGAAATATATTCTAGACGTTTTTAGAGAGAGAATCTCTTACCTCTCTCTCTAGAAAACTCACCAAAAAATCGAAACACCTCCCCTCCCTCCTCCCTTCTACTCCTCTCAGCCCAATACTTTTTTTTTTTTTTTTTATTGTTTTTTTAGGCCAAATAAAATAGGAGTACCGGTTGGAGACCTTCTGGTGGTCGGAGGACACCACACGCCTCACAGGGGAATTCAGAGGCTGTCGATCTATCGTTCTACCAAACGCAGCGTCCAAAGAAGCAGCGCGTCTCCTACACGCGCCGATTGAAGTCTGTGCGTGACTGCCACGCACCATCGTGAAGATTCTTTTTTGGGCACCACGCGCGGCACTGCTGGATCTAGTGCCTCCGGCACATCCACGATCGTCTAGCTGGCTTCTTCCTCGACTGGGGCATGTCCTACAAGCGCCCCTACAGCCTCTTTGTGTTGTGTATCTCCCTTTTTTACAGTGTTTTCTTAGTGTTTGTAATTTTATTTCTCTGTTTGTGTTTATTAATAAAAGAAATAGGCTATTGAACTTATGTCCATAGCAGAGAACCCCTCCTTTTTTGGAGGATGGGGTGGTTTTCTCCTCCTCCTCCTTTGGAGAATGGGGGTTTGGATACCTTTTACTATAGGGGATAGTTGTTTCTTTTTTTTTTTTTTTTAGAGAAAGTGATACTCTCTTATGAGAGTTTCTAGAAGTTAAGACAATGTCCGTAGCAAAAACATTTGTGTGTGGGAAGGCGTACAACAGATGTGTAGTTTGACTTGTATTCAGAATTTTTTCTGTATTGACTAGTCACAACTGTAACTTCTTTCATTGATGAAATGAAGTTTATTTCCTATAAAAAAAAATTACTTGTGTAATCATGAATTTTAATTACCATATGTCCATATTTTGGAAATACCTTTACTTGAGAAATGCTATAAGGAAGCCTTACACCATACACTTTTACCTAACCAACATGTCATTTGTTAATTTTTTCATTCTATTTAAACACACATATTTAAGTATTAAGGTAGAATGACAAAAATGAGAAGTCACGTGTTGATTAGGTGAAAGTGTGTGGTGTAAGACTTTCATATAGAATTTTTACTCTTTTTACTTGACAGATTACAAAATATTGAATCCGAGTCAACAAGCATAAGCTTTGTGGTTTTAACATTAGTGGAGTAGATAAGAAGAAAACGTGAGTCTCAAATTTGCAACAACCCACCATATGGCATATGCTTGCCACACTTGTGACTCACGAGCAAAGTTATTGGACCGTCCAAAGCATATTTATCCAATTTATATTGATTTTTAGTTGGCCAGTTAATCACACTAAACAAGCTTAAAGGTGCGGTTTGGATGATGAGATGAGATAATTTTAGATAAAATTTGAATAAAATATTATTTTTTAATATTATTATTTTGAGAGTTGAAAAAGTTGAATTGCTTATTATATTTTATATAAAAATTTAGAAAAATTATAACGATGAGACGAGACGAGACGATATGAGATAAATTACTTTCATTATCCAAACGAGACCTAACCTTAGCCCTGAAAATTGAAAAACATACTCCCTAAACATTAAAAAAACCCTCTACCTTAATTACTACTCCCTCTAAACCTTAAATGCTATATACTCAAACTCTATATTTAGGGGTGTGCACTGTGCAGTCCAGCACTCAATCAACAAAAAAAAAAATGACTTCTTTGCTGCATGGCAAAGACATGGTTGTTGCAGGCATTTCTAAATTGCAACACATCTATCTCTTCAAAGCAAAGAAGAAAGGAAAATGCTTGATGACAAATCCATCTAGGAAGTCATAGTATTCTTAAATATATTTTACTCTTTTTTATTTTTTATTTTTTTATTTTATTGGATCATCAACATCCAGAAACTATGCAGCACAAACAATCTCATCCTAAAATGGCACAAAATTCAGAAAGTCTAAATTGCAAACCAAAACACCGAGAGGTTTTGGGAATGCTATATACTACATTCATGCCCCCACTTTTATTCTACTCTGTAAATGTCTCAAGAGTTAGATTAATCAGAAAATAAAATAAACCCTTTTTCCAACACCAAAACAGAAGGAAATACATGTCTCAGTGGCAGCAGCCAAACAAGAAGGACCAAGTCGAAGTAGAACTTAGCACATATGTATCATCACCAGGCAAAAGTTTCTCTTTCAATATTAAGCTGTATATTAAACTACATAAAATTGAATAGTTCCACCCAATTATTGATGAGAAAAGATATTTACAATCGTGATTTGTGTAATCACCGCGTAATTATTTTAAAAAAAATAAATAAAATATGGGATCCACGTGAAAAAAATTAATTTTTTAATAGTGAACTCCACTCTTTTTCAAAGTGATTATGCGACGTTTACGCACTTTACAGTTGTATGTAGAATTATTGATTGCTTCAGAGAGAGAGAGAGAGCTTAGACAGCACATCTTAAACAATTGAATAGTTCCACCCTGTTATTGATTTGCTTGTCGTACATGAATATATCTCAGTTCGTTGTAGAATTTACAGACACGGGTCAATGATTACCTCGACAACAAATGAATGAATGCAGGTCTCTGCTCCCTATATGTATACATTCTGTAACTTCCTTCCCTTCTTTATCTACAACCCCTCCAACAAATCTATTCTTTTCAATTAAACTTGAAAAGAAAAAAAGAGCAAAAAAATTGGACATCTTCTGAATCAACTTTATGTAGTTCTAGTACTAAGAACTAAAATGATCTATGCAGTTCCTGTCGACCTTCAAGTTGAAACCTCAGGAAGATGAAAAAGAGCAGTATGTGTAATTCAATCTTCTCTCTTAGGCTTTAAACATCGAGTGAAACACGAGTTTTAATCGGTTTTAGCTTCAAACCCATGCTTTCAGGAGAGAGGAGTTCTGGGGAGATGCAAGATGGACTGAGCGGACTCCTTGGGCTGTCATTGAAGTGGCATGGCCTATACAACCCATACCCCATCAAAAAGAACTCCATGGGTATCAACATGGCATGTGGCTGCTCCTCTGTCACCATTGATCCACAAGCCTGGACCTGCATAAACAACACAACCTTTGATATGCACACCCATGTACACTTGTTCAATTTCATATATATCCTGGATTAAATCAGAAGAGTAACCTGTGATGTGAGCACTATAGTTTAAAATAATGCAGAAAACAACTATTTCTGAATACTCCTACACATACTTCGCACCACATACCTCAACTAGAGCACTAAATCTCCGGTCGAGTTTTGAGGTCATGTGGAGAGCCTCAGAATGGAAAGGAGAACTATCCCCAACAAAAATAAGTGAACGACATCTTAGTCTCTTCAACCCTTCAGTAATGTCAGGTCTCCTGAAAGTTGGCACCGTTTTTATATAAACGCGCACAAATATATAACTCTAAGAACGCAGCTATGGCACAGTTCTTACCTGTTTATAGCATGAAGAAATCGCAAAACATTTATGCTCTGCCTCTCATCTAGCAACTGAGGAAACAAATATAACATGGGAATTAAACAAGTGTCGCCTTTTAGCAGTCCACCATATAGAGGAGAAACAGAAAGACAAATCCAATTCCAGAGGATGCATTTTGCATATATGAATTTAAAAATTAGCTTAGAAACTGACTCTTTTGCATGCTTGAACCATATCTGATTCTGGAACTCCCACACCACCACGAACTTCCTGCAACAATTTCCCATCACTCGACCAACCCAATAGAACCACGTTGTATGAGCAAAGGAAATTACCAACCACAACAATTGAAGAAGTAGGGTACCTTGCTGAAGTACCGTTGAAGCAAACACTCTTTCACCAAGCCACACATGCCATAGAAATATAGAAAATTTGACATCACCTACAGATAATAGACGACCTTGGATATAATATTCAGATTTATACATGTTTATTTTGTAAGAATAACAATGAGGTCTGAGGAAAGAACCTTGTTATATATCCATTCAGACCAAGAGGGAGCTTTGCATAAAGGGGACACGAGTATCAAACCAAGAACGCGCTCCCTATATTTCATCTGTAACATGAAACCTTGCTTAGTGTACCAAATAATAGAATTGTTTGAAAACATACTGGATTTCCATGATTTTCTTGTCTCTTTTTCTATGTCTATTTAGGTGTTCGTCTTGTATACTTCCTATCTACTTGGGCTACGCGGTTTGCATTTACTAATAAAATCTTGGATTACTTCAGGGGGGGAAAAACTATCTCCAGAAGGGTACATACCGCAAATAGTGTAAGGATGTAGGCACCAGCCGTTACCCCCATGCACATCACTGCACCAAGCCTGAAGAAGGATATAAAAATGTAATCAGAAACCAAATTGAAAGACAATTTCTCACCTGAGAAACCACCATTGAAGATAATCAATGCATAAATCCTTCTACTCTGTCTCGTTAACAAGCACAAAAAGAACCTCATCCAGCATGCTACTTAACAATTGAAATTCATGAGCTTTGGATACCAAAAACTGACAAATAAATCACCAAAAACATTTTATATTAATCATTACCTGAAATAGTTGAGAACCTCAATGATCTGATCTGCCAAATCATCGACAGACGGCATAGTATCTTCAGGACAAATTCCAGCAGCTCCTAACTGCAAGAACTCTTATGAAAGGTCCAGAAAAACTATGTAAAAAATAACATTCAGTTGCAATTGAATGCAATATATTTTTCCAGATAGAATAATAGCCAAATAAGAAGACAAGTCAACCATTTACAGACCTCATGTCCGGGAGGACTGATATGGTATATACAGAAGTTGTGGAGCAACAAAGAAGCTGCTTCAGGAACGAAGAATAATCCTTGGAAACAAGACACATCTGCTCAAAATTATTGATATTAGAATCATCGTTGTGAGAGAGGATTAGAAGAAAAGGGCTACTAGAAGGTCACATACTGACTTCACTGCACTTACGATTTAAAGCTAAATCCGGGTAAGTAAGTAGCGCTGGCTTGTCTTGATCTCCGTAGACTATAACAGACACAGGACCACGGCCAGTTTGGACAAGATGTTCCTGCAGATGACAAATCATAATATGTGTTATGAACAGAGAAATAAGCCCATTACTACAACATAGAAGCAAATAACCATATAAAACTAAAATTCAAAGAGATGAACTGTAAAGCAGTTTCGTCATCATAAAATCCTCGACCTGTGTAGGCATTTGTGAAAAGAGATGGCCTTCAGTTAAGAAAGAGGAATCGGTTGTTGTGTACATGTCAAGGGGAAAACGCCAGCTTTTTCTAGAGAATTCAATTCCCAAAACAAACTTCCCCATGTGCATTTACACCTTTTTCAGACCCGATCTAACTTTCCAAAGGGATATAGGTAAAACAAACAACCGATTCTGATTCACTCATTTGATTCTTTACTTTTCAAGGGGAAAAAAAAAAGAAAGACATGGTTTAAAAGAAAGGCACTGAATCTCATATTCTTAGAGAAGACATCGACTTTAGACCAATCAAACCATGAAAAGCTGGGAAAGAAACCGAAACACAAAGCAACAGCTAGAGTTTTCCATATAATAACAAGAAATAAGAAAATAAGAGTATAGCTTAATTTTCTTCGATGATGCAACACGATTTGATCAAAGGAACTCACTTCTTAAAGGAAGCGTTTACTCTTATGCTAAAAAGCATCATGCGAGAAAAAAGGAATCTTTTCACGAGGATATTAATTCGGTTAAGCCTTTAACCCTCAGTATCATAACATCCCGCCCACCCCCAAGAAACAAAAAACTACAAACAATGACAGGGAATAACAAGAAAATATAAAATCCCCAGAACCCAACTCAAATCGAATACCAAATTAATCGAAGGAAAGTTTAGAAAATATTATTCCAAAACCATCTAATTCTACCACTCATTTAATACGTTTACAAGACAAGGCGAAACAGTGAATAAAATTAATGAATACCCTTTATGATGAATGGAGTTTTTAGAAAGAAAAATGCGTCAACAGATTCACCAAAATAATGAATTTGTGATATTGAACAAAAATTAACAAATAAAGATCGATGGAAAGAATCATTTCCCTTGATAATAAAAGTCAAGAACGATATATATATATTTTTTTATAAATTAAACACCGCCGATTCATTCAAGGTACCAGGAAAAAAAGAAAGAATCTCGCGAAGGTTAAAAACCAGCCATCGGAACAAAGAAAAGAAGAAAAAAGTTGGAAATTGATCCGTCAACAAAACTTTAAAAAAAAAAAAAAACCAACCTTCCCGCCGAGATAGATCTCCTCTATATCGACAGCAACTGAATCATTTGAATCCGCCATGGCCGCAGTTCTTTGTGTCTCAAAGTCCCCCACAGCCTCTCTCTCTCTCCAGGACTCTCTCTCTCTATCTCTCTCTCTATATGTCTGTCTCGTGCTCTATCGAAATATAGCCACCTTGGCTTATATACCAAGCGATTCTCTCGGGAATTTACGACTCTCTCTCTAAAAAAAACAACCTACGGTTAACCACCACCGACGCGTTTAGACCTTCCGTACCAACTGATTTCTTTTTTTTTTTACCCCCCGTGACGCTGGTCAGTATTTTTTCTCCAAAAAAAAAAAAAAAAAAAACACCAAGCTAGGCTTTTATTGACTTTCAACCTGACAATACGGCGAGGTGTTGGGGTGACGTGGCCCAATCATTATGGTTTTTGACCATGAATGTGTCTAGTTTTTTTGGCTTTTGCACAGCTGACTCAAATATTATTTAAGTTTCGTTTGGGTCTAACATGAATTGAGATGAATTATAAATAATAATAAGATGAATTATAAATAATAATAAAATTTATAAATTAAAATTAATAAATAATAATAAATAATAATGAGATAAATTGAGATAAATTATAAAATTAAACCGAATCTTAATTTTTTGTGGGCCCATAATCTTTTCAAGCTAATATAAATTTTGGGTTGCTTGCCTTTCATTTGACTCAATGATTAATCACATTTAAATAAAGCTAATAAATGCTTTGATACATTGTGTTCATCTCAATTTTGGATCTTTCCTCCTTTGTGTTCACCCCTCACATCTTCACCAACTACCAATGTAACCCCTCCTCCCCCATATCTTACTAAAATAGAGATTTTTCATTGGATTTATTCTATAGGGTAATACTAATTATGATTTTCATTGAGATCAAATGGTTAATCAGTCTAATTTTGATGACCAAATTTTGCAATACTTGCTTAATCTAACTGCCAAATTAATAAATATCATGTTCTTATAGAATATATTATGCAAGTTTGTTCCAATTTTCACTCCTAAAATCAAGTGCATTTTTTAACGCATGTGATCCATCCATGAGACCGATCAACTCTTTCGTCCTTTTGATGATGTAAGCACACTTGAAAACAGTGTATTGGATATAAAAAATAGAGTACAAACAAATTTGCGTACCAATCTGCATACTAATATTATTGTCTTCATATTTTAAATTCAAATTAACACTATTTTTCAATAAAATATACTTTCTGACCAATCATATTGAATGGGTACGCTTATTAGTGCGCAGAATCGCTTACAATTAGATTTTTCTTAAAAAATATATAAAAAGAAATTAAATCCATTTGGAATTTGATTAATGTAATTTTAAAATGTGTAAATTTCGTAAATTCCTTCTAACAATTTTTTTTGTTTCATATAGATTCTAGATTTTTATATTTTTTTTAAAGGAACTGCGCATGAAGTGCACATCTCAAGACTGCAAATTTCATTTCTATATATATATATATATATATATATATATATAATTCTAATCATGATTTGATTTAAAACAAAATAAAAGGCAGGTAAGAGAACGAGCCTCGTTTGTTTTGGGAAAATATCTCATCTCATCTAATCATTACAACTTTCTCAACTTTCAATACAAAATAAAATAAACAATTCAACTTTTTCAAATTTTAAAATAAAAATAATATTAAAAAATATATTCTAACAATATTGTATTCAACTTTTTAACTTTAATTTTATCTCATTTCTGAAAATAAACGAGGCCTAACGAGAGAGTTTAGGGCATTGGGTGCTTTTCTTAAAGGTTTTCAAGTGAATTTCACCAACTTCGGATCCTTGTTCGAAGGAAACAAAGACATTGGAGACTGCTTAGAGAGCGAGGAGCCCCTACTTCTTCCTCCTCTTCCGATGAGCTGTTTTTGGAATAAAGACAGGATGTTTTATGGAGATATCAAGATCATGTGGTTTTTGAAGGGGTCCCAATGTTGAACTCTTATTTAGCTTCATCTTTATTGATTTGAGCTTACAGTTGTTTTAGTGTGTGCATAATAAAAGCTTCCATAGATTTCTTGATCAAAATCCTAGAACTTATCGTGAAAATGCGATAAATATATGAAGTGAGTTCTATAACATTTATTCAATATTTAATATTAACCGAGCACTTCATATCCAAAATTTTAAATGTCGTAAAATCTAGTTTATATGTCTATCTTTTCCCGACTCTAAACCCTAGAAATTTGATATAAAAAATTTTAAAAGACCTAAATTGGTTTATATAATCCATACATATATGCACAAGATGCTGGAAAATCATCTTTAAATAAACTAATAATGAAACTTCGATTCTTCAACAAAATAAACTTAAAAGTTAATTTCATACACGAACTGGAAAGAGATTTGATGGCCTAGAGGAGATTTTATAAAAATAAATTTGTAAATATACATCACTTTATATGGTACGTTATATTGTAAAATTATTTTTATTTTAAAATAGATCTAACATATCATTTGAAACTATGTCAATTTATAAATGTATTTTCATAAAATCTCTTTATAACTGTGGCAATTCTCTCGAGAAAATGCATGTAGTAAAAATCAAAACCAAAACCAAAATCATTTACAGAACTATTTTTACAAAACAAATAGAGTGGATTGGCCTACTTGTTACAATGCCAGCTACGAATTCCATTTATTCTGTTTTCCATTCATTCACAGCCAACCCGAAAGTTCACGCGGCCTACTTAACTGAATTAGTCCGGCCTCGGGTTGCTGGAAATTGACTCGTGCATATCAAATCTCATACCATAATTGTTGTCGATGCATTTAAATCTATTTCACTTTTTTGTTAGTTATTTCTTTGATTTATCAACATTCTCTTATACATACATATAAGAGTATTGCTACACCCACCGAGAATAGGTATGGATAAGGCTATTTGGCCTTTCTTTTTATTATTTATTGTTTTTTTATACTCTTAAATATTTAAAAAAAAAGTTAACAATATCATTAAAAAATACTTCTTTAATTACAAAATAAAAAAGAAAAATAAGTCTCGAAACCCATTCTCGGGACAAGTAGTATTTTCCATACATATAATGTAAGTTTCGGACAATATTATCTCTAATGCAGAATCGTGGAAAAGCCATGAAGGATGGCAAGCGACTAAGGGTGCAAATCTTCAGATGAAGCAAGTGAAACCATGCGGAAGGAATGATGAACAGTGGGCCAAGACAACCTCTGCCAATCCAATAAATTTCATCAACCCATCACTAATTGCCCCTGACAACCAACCCACTTCGAGCCCTCAACCGCAATTACCTCACGAGATCCTCTGTAATGTACAGCAGGCCACTTCAGCTCTGAACACACAATACAAGCCATCTCATTGAAGTCTACTAAAACCAAAAAACTGGAGCCCATCCTATCCCCACTACAGAAGCCTAATAAAACATCAAGTCTCGAGCCCATCTGTTTACCATCAAATCCTAAAAAACTTTGACTTTCTTGGAGGTTCAAACTTCAGTGCCCAATCAGTTTCACCTTAAAAGCCCATTGAAGACCCATCAACAATTAATAAAGGGCCTGCCTTAACTGAAATAATAAACCCTAAACCATTCAAAGAATTTTCCTCTCAAAGGCAGCCCAAGAATACTTCTCTTTAGACCTTTCCCAAGAACATATTCTTAGCACCTTTGCAAATGGGCCTAACGTAACTCTTCAGACAGAATCCACAGATCAAACACTCTCACCTCAAGCTCACATCTCTGAACCCACATCTCTATCTTTATTCTCAACCCCGAAAGCACCAATATTGGAAAAACCAAACCCTCTTCCAGAGAATATCCCCAATCTGAGCACACTGAAAAACCTAGTGGGGAATCAAGAGAGAGCAACTAAAAGGGGTTTAGAATACTTTGAGGTGGAGATCCCTCCAAAGAAAATAGCAACAACCTTTTGTGCGATTATCTCTTGGTCGAACTCACACTTTGAGATCGAAGACATTGAGGATGCAGATCAAGCTTTGACAATAAAAAGACGAGGACCTAAAAGGACAATTAAAGTGAAGAAGATTGCACAAAGTTTGGCAAAAGATTATAGTGAAGAAGTCGTGGGAAGCAAAGCAATATCTTGTAACGATTCTCTATATCCTACTCTGAAAGAGATTTCTGATGATGAAAAGGCTAAGGTGGTAGGCCCAAATCCGCCACCCACCAGAAATGAGAATATTATCTTGGAATTGTAGAGGCTTAGCCCGGCCTCTAGCAATTCGTAGTTTGAGGGCTCAAATCATGAATTATCACTCTGATTTAATTTTCCTTTATGAAACTCTGCTAAGTGATGAAAAAACTGCTGGTATGTAAATAACTTAGTCTTCTCTATGTATTTACATGTCCCTCCCCTGAAGAAATGGGGAGGTTTGTTGTGTTTGTGGCGTTTGGGTATGGATGTAGAACCTGTTCATGTTGGAAGTAATGTATTGGCTGTTTTAGTTTACTCGGATCCTATTCATATGCCATGGTTACTGCTTCTAGTTTATTGTCCTGCACAACCACATGAGAAACAGACTTTCTGGTCTCTGGTAAATTCCATTGTAGTAGCTTTTCCAGGCCCAATCTTAGGACTAGAGGATTTTAATATTGTGCTAAACCAAAAAGAAAAGATAGGAGGAAAGCCTTTTGCATCTCCCTCTACCCTCATTGGTCTTAGTCTCTTCATGAATCAACATGGGTTAGGTGATTTAGGATATGATGGTTCAAAATTTACATGGACTAACAATAGATTTGGGAAAAGTCATATTCGTGAGAGGCTAGACAGAGCAATAGGAAATTCTAAATGGACTTTACTTTTCCCTGATACTAAGATTTTTCATCTGCCCATTCATATTTCTGATCATGCTCCACTCCTTCTAAACACTTCAGTCTAAAAAAATGCCATAAATTCTTTTAAATTTGAGGAATTCTAGACTCATGATCCTGGCTGTCATTCGGTCATCAAAAGAAATTGGGAGAAAGTGTATATAAGATCACCTTCTTATATTCTTTCTTGAAAGCTAAAAGCTGTAAGAAAAGCCATTAGGATCTAGAACAGAACAAGCTTTGGCCATATTCAATCTTCTATTAAAGCCCTCAACTTTCAGCTATCTCAGATCCAATATGAGGACCACTCAGATGCTACTCTGCTTCTAGAGGAAAATCTGAAATTGTGTCTCTCGGAGCAATTGAAAATGAAAGAAATCATTTAGAGACAAAAGTCAAGACTGCAGTGGCTAACTACCACTGATCTTCATACCAAGTTTTTTTCATATGACTGCCACTACTAGAAGAAGGAGAAATGGTATCTCAAGTCTTAAGAACTCCTCTAATCAGTGGGTCAATGAACCATCCACCATAAAAACAATGGTCATAAATCACTTTTGTCAAATCTACCAATCCTCTCGTCCATATTTTCCTACAAACCTTGAGCATTTGTTTTCCCAAAAAAATTATGTTCTGGATAATGAAGATCTCTATAAAATTCATGTGGAGGAAGAAATCATGGTCACCATCAAGCAAACCCCTTATTCAAAATCTCCTAGTCCTGATGGATTTACTGGTTTGTTCTTCAAGCATTATTGGGAGGTAGTCAGGGAAGATGTGATTCATACTATTAAGAATTTCTTTCTAATTGGTCACTTTTTGCAAGAACTTAACCACACGCACATTGTTTTAATTCCAAAGAGTGATTCTCCTAATACTGTTAATCAGTTTAGGCCAATCAGTCTCTCAAATATGTTATAAGATTATTGCAAAAATACTTGCTAATAGGCTTAAATTGGTTCTCAATAAGTTTATCTCTCCTTACCAATTAGCCTTCATTCCTGGTAAAATCATTCAGGATAACACTATTGTTGCTCAAGAAATGTTCCATTTTATGGAAAAAAAACAAGGAAAATAAAGGGATTAATGGCGATAAAAATAGATATGGAAATGCCTTTGATTTTATGGAATGAGAATTTCTTCTTAGTGTTATGAACTATCTTGGTTTTCATCCTACTTGGGTAAATTGGATCAGAACCTGTATCACCATTATCTCATTCTCTATTCTAATAAATGGTGAACCTTATGGGCATTTTCAGTCATCTAGGAGATTGAGATAAGGTGATCCCCTATTTCCCTTTCTTTTCATTTTAGGAAGTGAAGTTCTTTCAAGTCTGATCAATAGAGAGGAACGTTTGGGTAACATAAAGGGTATAAAGATGGGGATTCAAGCCCCTCAAATTACTCACCTTCTTTTTGCTAATGACTTGATCCTTTTTGGCAATGCCTCAGTTAGAAATGCAAACTCTTTCCAAAAATGTCTTGATAAATATTCGGAGTGGTCTGGTCAAAGAATTAATAGAGCTAAATCCTCTAGTCATTTTAGTAAACCAAATTCTCAATCCACTATCAGAGAGATCAGGTTTATCATGGATTTTAAATTATCCTAAAAAAATCCCAAGTACTTGGGCACTCATTCGAATTTAGATAAGAGTAACAAAAAACTTTTTGAGGAGATTAAGGGAAAAATTCAGAATAAGCTGGCTAAATGGAAAACCAAACTTCTTTCACAAGCATGTAGAACTATTTTGATTAGGTCAGTAGCTAGTTCTATCCCTACTTATATGATATCCAGCATTCTCATTCCAAAATCAATTGCCCAAAGCATTGATAAATCATTTATGAGATTCTGGTGTGGATTCGATCCCAAAAAAAAAAAAAACTCATAACTTTACTCCCAAATCATGGAACTCTATTTACAAACCAAAATCTTTGGGAGGATTAGGCATCAGACTAACCTTTAGCTTTAATAGAGCTTTCTTGTGCAAACTAGGGTGATCCCTTTCTAATAAAGACACAAGCCTATGAAAAACGGTCCTTTCAAACAAATATCTAAAAAATAGCTCAAGGTTAGAGGCTCAAGGCAAACCAAACCAATCAAAAGTTTGGAAAGGGTTGATAAACCAAATAGAATTTCTTGCCTCTAGTTTATACTATCAGATCAATAATGGAGCAACCACTTTTGTTTGGAAGGACCCTTGGATCCCCTCTATGTCTCCACCACTTTCTATTCCATCTTCTTCTGAAATTCTCAAGGATCCTACTCTAAGGGTTTCTGAGCTAATGCTTGAAGAGCCCAGAAGATGGAATATTTTGTTGCTTCAAGCCCTTTTTTCAGAGGAAACAACCAAAGAAATAGAAAAAATTCCTCTTGCCTTGTATAATTTCCAAAATCTGAGGGATGAAGTGAAGTGGACTCATCACTCTAGTGGAAACTTTTTTGTTAAGTCTGCATATGCTGCCCTAACTATGCATACTCAAAGTCATAACAATGATAACTCTTCTCAAACTTGGAAGGCTTTGTAGTCTTTGCACGTTCAGGATCGTCTTAAGTTGTTTGTATGGAAAGTTCTCAATAACATTCTTCCCACTAGGTCTTTGCTAAAACAGAGCATCACTCAAGTGAAGATCAAATTCTTTGTCCTATCTGTAATTCTTCTGAGGAAACAATTTCTCATCTTTTCTTAACATTTCCATATTCAATAATTCTTTTGAGGAATTCACCTTGGCCTTTAGGCATTGAAACCATTGTAGGGCAAGATATCTCAAACTGGGTTATGGCTATTTTGAACTCAATCACCAAGCTTCATATACCTTCTTGGGATTCTCATAACTTTCAAATTTTTGCTATCCTAGCAATGGATAATCTTTGGTTTTATAGAAATCAGATTACACATGGATCCCAAAATATTTCTATAAACCAATATGTGGAAAAAGTTCTTAGAAATTACGCTGAGCATAGTAGGACTTGGGAAAAGAAAAACAATCTTGAAAGTTCCATGTGGAATCCACTGCCCAAAGACCAGATTTCAATTTCTTTTGATGTTGCAGTTAGAAAATTAGGAAGCACAACAACAACAGTGTGTAAGGACCATACATGAAATACTGTGGGATGTGTTATTGAATTTACAAGAAATTGTAACTCAAACTGTGGAGAGGCACTAGCAGCTTTTATTGGAATCAGTTTGGCAACAAGGAAAAAATGGAAGAATATTGTTATTGAAGGTGACTCTTAGGTGGTAATCACAGCTCTAGAGTATCAAAGCAGCAACTCAGATTGGATCATTGAAGGATTGATAAGAGACTCAAGAACACTACTTGCAAATTTTGAAAACTAGAAAGAAGTTAAGATTCATCAGGTTCAGAACCGATGTGCGCATTCCATTGCGCAATGGGCATCCTCAAACTCAGTGTTTGGAGATATACCTTGTATTAAAATACCGCAATGTTTATTGAATTTTCATAGTAGGAAAGACCCACCAAGTTTCTATGTTTATTAGTTAGATTTTTATTAATGTATGTAATGTATGTTGATGGTCTGTAAATTGAATCCTTTGAAGTAATGGAAGTTAATCTGTTTGGAAGAAAAAAAAAAGATTCGGACAATATTAAATACTTGATCAATATTATAAATTTATTTCTTGCATGTATCTTTTCTATCTAAATTTGAAGAGATATTTTATGTTTTTTTAGTAGATTGAAAAAACTTATTGGTTAAAGAAACTAAAGAACACACAATCCTTTTTTACAACTATGTTTAAAATTAAATATGTTTTTTTAATAAAATAGCTTATAAGATAACTTAATAACTTATACAATAACTATAAAATAGAATCATTTGATCTATTTTACAATAAAAGTGATTCTCGCCCACGAATAACAATTTGTGTTTGATGACTACATTACATTTTTACCCTTGAGCTTTAGGATTGGTTAGTTTGGAATAGCAATTTGTGCTCCATGACTACAATTTGTATTGCGTGGGAAATTAACTTCTCTTAGTTGTGTTTTTCATCATTTGATTGTCTAGTCTAAATTACACCTATCATTCTTCAGAACTCGGTCATCATCATTTGCGATTCGGTTGTGTTTTGGGTGAAAACGTTGGTATCCTTATGACTAATGCATGTTTGTTTTGCTTTGCGTGATGATATCCCTATGATTGATAGTAGAAGCCGATTTGAAATAGCGTGATTATCTCTGCCGAATGTGGAAAAACGTGTGGCTTTTGCCTAAAGTACCCTTGATTGTGCAACGGGAGATGTGCCTTTGATGCCCTTTTTGGTCCTTTTACTTGCCCTTTGTTCGAGGACATCGATGCCTTCTTTACATTGTTTTTTACTTTTCCTTACATAATCATCTCTTCCACTGTTCTCTTTTTCATGCTTCTCTTTTTCCCTTTTTATTTTTGTTCCATAAAAATCTCAACTCTCTCAACTATGAGACGCTTCCTCTCCACATGATCTCAAATTGTTCTCACACCAAAAATCCAAAGCCCAGCTCTTTTACTCCAAATGTTTCTATCTTTGAATGGCTGAGGGACCACTGTTATAGAGACCTTTGTGTTTGAAATGAAGTCATTGCTTAGTTTTCCTCTCGTTTCTTTTCTTCGTAAGTGTGAGTGTGAGTTTGTTGGTCCTTATGGATGGTCATAACATGACATCTCCAACACGAATACCACTAGGTCTAGTTGTGTCTCTTGCTTTTCAAACTCTGAAACTCGAGGCAGTATCAGAAGAGTGACTCTGGTGATAAAAAGCCATTGAAATCTCTATCATTGGATTGTGGTTGGGTCGACATGTGTGTTTGACAGGTGCTTGCCTTAGAACTAGCATTGTTTCTCTTCAAGGTGCTTGCCCCGTGATGCGAGCACTCTTTGCTCACCCTAGTGCCAGCTATTATTCCCCCCCACCCTAGATCAAGATGTTTTTACTCGTTCCGGTGAGAGCTTCTATTGCTCACTTTGGGTGTCAACACTTTTGCTCGGGCGTGAACTTAGGCCTCCCAGGGTCGAGCACTCTCCCTTTCCACTCTGCTCACCCCTTGAGCAAGCTTCACACTCCTCCTACAATGCTCTCCTTTGGGTGACCATTATTACCCTTCAAGGTGCTCGCTCCAAGTTGTAAGCACTATTTGCTTGCTTAGGTGCGAGATGCTGTTGCTCGCCTCGATGCAAGCAGTCTTTGCTCACTTTGGCTGCTAGCACTTATGCTCGTCTCGAGTGTGAATTTCTCTCTCCCAAAGCCTAGCACTCTCCCTTTCCACTCTATTCACCCAAGGGTGGAGATCACACTCATCCCACGATGCTTAGCTTTGGCCAAGCATTGTTGCTCTTCAGGGTGCTCACCTAGGGTTAAGAGCACTGTTTGCTTACCCAGTGCTAGATGTTCACTCGATGCGAGCTGTTGTTGCTTGACCCGGGCCGTTCACTCTTTGCTCGCTTCGGGTGCCAACACTTATGCTCGTATTAGGCATATTTTCCTTTTCCATGGATGAGCACTTTCCCTTTACTCTTTGCTTGCCTAGGGATGAGCATTCTTTGCTCATTTTACGTGCCAACATTTATGGTTGCCTTGGGCATATTTTTTCTCTCCCGTGGGTGAACACTTTCCCTTTAGTCTCTGCTCGCATAGGGGCAAACTTCACACCTCTCTTGTAGTGCTTGTCTTGGGGCAACCATAATTAATTACCCTTCAAGGTGCTTGTCTTGATTTGTGAGCACGATTTTCTTTTTTTGTCCCAGTGCAAACTCCTCACCCTGGTGCAAGCACTCTATGCATAATAATTTATAAAAATATTTTTTATATTTATTTAAGATTTAAAAATATTTTATTATTCTTATATAATATTATTTGGAAAAAATAGCAATTATCTTCATCATATTTTGCACAATAATTCATAAATATGAATAATAGTCATTGGACTAATATTGTTATTATTTTACAAAATACAATTCTTATTTTTAGATTCCAATTTAGACATTAATTCATGGTTGGTACTTAATTTATTATATCGACTATTTTACCTTCTATGGTAACGTATTTCAAATTAATCTACTTGTAATGCATTTATTTTAATTTTATATATAAGAAAATTACTATTATCAATTTGTACATGTCTAATTGATTTTATAACTAGGGGAGCACTGAATGACCTATCATGACTTCAATATAATGATTTATAAACATTTGATTTGTTACGTGTCCTATAATTTCACATTTTCTGTTTCTTTCATCTCGATAAAATGTAATATCATTTTCAACCAGGCATACGTGCCTTGAACATAGAATCCTTACTAGTATTTTAAAACACAGTTATAAAAATCATTGTGTCTCTCATTACTATATTTAATATTCTGAATAAGATTATCATTCATGTATATCTCTAAATTAGGTTATTCAATTTGGAAAAAAAAAACTTTCCCACGAAAGCACAAACGTTTAGATTTTTTACTTTTAATAAATCTTCCATGTTGGGGAAATTGAATAAAAAACAATTGAAAATCGTAGAGATAAGAATTATCGAGTGTAGTATATATGTCAGCATAGCGTTGAACTCCCTTATAATACACGGAAATCTCGAGAAGCAAGATATATATGGGAAAATATTCTAGTTAGTACATCTATTCTTGAGCTAAAAACAGCCTCCAATAAGAGCCGGCCACGTAACCCACCAATTTCACTAATAATGGAATGCAACACACCGATGAAAAAAAAAAAAAAAAAAATTCTTGTCTCGTTGACTCTCACCCTACTCTCCCTCTCGCACCAAAGCACACTCTCTCTATTCTCTCACCCTTGTCTCTCTCTCTCACTCTCCCTCTCTCTCGCCCTCATCAAATCCGCAACCATTGTAACGCCGTGAATTGAAGGAAGTCGACGTCGATTTGGATTGTGTGGGTAGTTTCTAACTCTCCTAGTTCATCAGTCAATCCCTCTCTTTCCCAGTTCATCTTAGTGATCATCATCATCCTGAAGAAAACTATATCTACATCTATATATAATTACCAATAGAAAAGCGATTAGTTTTATGTTCTACCAGGAAAAAAAAAAAACAAACTATAGCAACTTTCCCTCGTCGGTGTTTGATAGCGAATTGCACAAAAACCTGCACCTTGGATGTCATGTTATTTGCACTCTCTTCATTCTTAATGCATGGCTTAGCTCCTATACCACTAGCATATACCAGAGACTCAAATCACAAAAAAATTTCCTTTAGTGTTGAATATTACAGTTGCTTTGCTTAAGATGGCCTTGTATAGAACCCGTTGATCCAAAGTTCTGACAAAATGCTCCTCATTTTATCAACTGAAAAAGGTTTCATTAATACTCCATTTCAATATCTCCAAGCAACTTTGCAAGTTTTGACAAATTTTTTTATGAGTAATAAAACTTCATTAATTAATGCTAAAGATGAATCTAGGGATACGGTTGTAAATTTTGAATCCATGAGGTCAACGATGGTGTCACAGTGGACTACGTGGTGGCTGTCGATGCCAACAAAATGCGTGGTGGCTGACTGGTTGGCATCAGGCTACCTGTTGTTGGCGTCGAAATGGTTGTGGGTGGTTGCATCGGGCTGCCTACTGTTAGAGTCGGAATGGTTGTAGGTGGCTGTTGCTGGTGTTGAAATGGCTGTGGGTGGTTGTAGCGTGGGCTACTGGCATGTACAGGGAGGGCAACAATGACTGCAACGGGTATAGAAAAAAACAAGTAAAAGACGTAGGGTATTGCCCGATGTTCTGATGTAGTGATCCTCATTGTGTTATAGTGTATATTGCTGACATGTCAAAATCTTATTGGTTGCTAATCTAAAGGCTAAAACAGACAGTACCGCTCCAAAGCGGAATTGTATATATATATATAAATGTTATGCATTAATCACTGTTCACTTCCACACTCCATACTTATAGTTTTTTCATAAAATGTGATGATGTTTTTCATAAGGTGTAAGGTATTTTTCATACGATGTGAGATGTGGAATGGTGAATAGTGGCTGCTGAAAATAATTTTGAGAGAGAGAGGATAGATTTGGACAAAAATATTAATTGCGACAATGCTTGTGAAGCACTTGTTGAGATACTTTTTAAGAAAGTTTGGAAATTTTGAGGACTTCACCCACCATGCGCCTTAATTAATTCATCTATAGCTGTAAAGACCACATTATTTAGATCGAATCACTTCATCTTATGCATGAATACCAAACTTCGATACATATTACATACTTCATAACTTTATATTATTTTTTTCCCCCAAATTAGGCATCATTCATTCAGTTAGAACCACACCGTACGTTTAATTTAATATATATATATATATATATATATTTCTTGAGATCTATGCAATAACTAGCATCTAAAAATGATGAGTTCTGTTACATACAATTAATTTTGTATATTTCTTGTGCATTCTAATAATGTAATTGGTTAAAACAATTATTTTATATTAAAAAAAATGACACAACTAATAATATTAATGGAGTGCGTAAAGAAGTATGCAAAGTGACTACACATAGAATTTTTAAAAAACGATGTTGACTATATTTATTGGGAGAAGGAAGAAAAGAAATAGAAATGATCGATGGAAGGAAACAGTACTGCCAGGATGCTGAAGTTTGAGCAGTAGGGTTGAGGGAGAGATAGTTAGGTCAATGTATTTTATGTGTTTATCTCTATCTTACTCTACGTCATAGAACTCTGACAAATTCAAATCTCTCTTAGAATAAAATAAAG
The DNA here is from genome assembly GCF_001411555.2 of Juglans regia. Lineage (NCBI taxonomy): Eukaryota > Viridiplantae > Streptophyta > Magnoliopsida > Fagales > Juglandaceae > Juglans > Juglans regia. The sequence continues at coordinate 37,036,012 of NC_049901.1, forward strand.
CTTAACCCTGAAGCAAACGCCAACACAAAGAACGCAGGAGATCATGGATATCATCGTGGCCAAATTACTAAGCAAAGGTATTGCTCGATCGGTCAATGTTGAATAAATTTCTAGTTCAATTCGCATGGATTTGGTGGGCCTTAAAGCTTCTTAGCTTTCATGTCTGGCACTTATTTATTTATGATTTTCAATAAAAGTATAAAAATCTGTAGTCAAACATATTTTGTGGTATGAGGTACCTGGTTTTAGAATTTATGTGCAATTTTTTTAAAATCCGTGATAGCTGCAATATCCCAACATTTTTTTTTTTAAATTTCTGGCTTTTCAAATATAAAATCAGTTTTTAATTATAAAAATGTATTTCTATTAAACTCATCATAATAGATTATTTTACAAATAATAATGATGATGATGATGAAAAATTCATGTACCCCATACCACAACGGGCATTTGATCAAAATTTCTTTAAAACAACAGCCTATTTTCAAGGTGTTTAAAAGTCCAAGTTACTTGCAAAAAACTGACAGGGTGGCATAATTTTAACTAGCACCCCTGGACGGGTGGCCCCTGCCCCTCATGGACAAGTGCCCCCGTCCAGATAGCGAGGGGTGGATTGGCCCCCAAAGTCATCCGCCCCTCGCTCACTATATGTGTGTGTGTGTGAGAGTGAGAGAGAGAGAGAGAGAGAGAGAGAGAGAGAGAGAGGGAGAGGGAGAGGGAGAGAGATATTGTGATGGTGAATGGACGAGACATAGGGCAGAGTGACTTAGAAGAGTAAAGAGAGAGATGCGAGGGGAGGAGGGAGTAGGGTTTTAAAACAAAACCCTACACCAAAACGATGTTGTTTTATTAAAAATATACTTTTTAATGTATATAATTTGGACTAGCTGGACAGAGAAACACTAGGCGGGCTTGGGCCCAATCCGGGCCCCATCCCCATCCCCATCCCCTAATGCCCAAATGTATGTGGGAATTTCCTACCCACCCGCCTTGCCATGAGCAGACAGGTGCCCTCGCCCACTGTAGACGAGGGCTAGATCGAGGGAGAGGGCATACGGGCCAAATCTGGTGGCCCGCCACCTACCCTTAATTTTATCTGTAATATTTTAGTAAGAATGAAAATTTTAAAAAATATATAGTTGGCACGGGTTTTGATGCAAGAACATTTGAAGAATGCAATCGTTTCTAGTGGATTTATCCTTCCCTTTCCCCTCCCTCCTCCCACCATGTTTCTCTCTTTGATTTATGGAACATTTTTATTGGAATTTTGGAAAGTTAAAAGCTGGATTGTTTCATCAAGCAGCTGCATGCATGATTTATACAGTGATTAATGGAGGCTTTCATTTAGACAGCTGTTGGGTTGAGTGAGCAAACTAACTTCAATATTATATGTTAAGAGTTTGAAATTTCACTTGCACAATAATCTTTTTAGGTCATCGTGAGATTTTTAGATTATAATTAAAAGACTTCGCCATGGTATTATGGTTTACTAGATCATGTAAAAAAGGATAGGATTAATCGGGACAAATAGCCTCAAAACCTTTACAAAAAAAAAAAAAAAAACTAGCTTCATGATTGGTAAAATATTGAGGTTTATATGATAACAAGTGCACCATGCTTCTTGTGAATGTCAATTGAGCAGATACAAAAAACACCTCCTCTCTCTTCTAATGTAATTTGTTAAGAATATATAAAGATGAAATTATATTTTATTGTAAGAAAACCGTTTAAACATGATCAGTTATTTGTGATAAAAATAACTTTTTTTTATTAAAGTGAGTCTATTCTCATTACAAATAATCATTTTCATTGCAAATAACTTGTCACAAATAATCATTTTTCTTGTCTTACTTTACTCTATCAAAGTACCACCAAACTATTAAAATTTTCACCTTACTTTCCAACTTATATCTCGTTTTTCACCCTACTTTAAGATTTATCTAAATTGTATCATATGGCATTTCTTTTTACCTATCTTAATGGTCAATCTAGGCTTGTGCATAAAAGACCTTGGGCCCGATCCGTCCGTAATATCCTACATGGCCCACCCGAACAAAGTCAAGTTCATCGGGTCTAAGTCTAATACCGGGTTTAAACACCCCATTATTGGTTGAAACCGATCACCAAAAATATTGACTTATTAGCTCTCTTTTCCCCAAACCCTATCCACCCTCTCCGTTCACTGTCACCATTGCTGTTCGCCGTTGACCTTCCGTTGCTGCTCCCCTCTGTTGCTTCTCCACCTTGCGTCCAGATTTGCACACTTTCACCGATACTTCTCCATTTGCCCCACTCCCTCCTACTCTGATCCATTACAGGTTTCTCTCTTACTTTCTCTCTCTCTTGCTTAACTCTTGAATTTTATTCATCAAAATGTGCGACATAAGTACCAGTGTTATGCAAAACATCAAGATGTGTGCTTTTGACATTGTTTAGCTTAAAGATGTTGGCCATCATCTTGCACTACTTTCGGGCCACCACGCGAAAGTGAAGAATCTGAAAGATGTTGACATTGTTTAGCTTTTAGTCTAGGCTTGTGACCATCCATTCCAGGAGTTAAGATTTTTCTTAACCCATAAAACAGTGTAAAAGTTCAAAGATTTTATATAAATGATTGCAATAAGAAGAATATATGTGATTTTCACATTATTAAGTTTTTAAATGAAAATACCTTGAAGTTTTTATCCTGCCAAGACTTAAAAGTCCATATGCTTGTAAAAGTCATTCTAATTATTCATGATTAAAGAAACTTCCCTAAATTCGTAACAACTCGGTCCAATAATTCTAAAGTCAAGCTATTAATCATTTTTATTGGGCCTAAATTATATTTAATGGGCCATATTGGATAAGCTTATTAGCGATAAATTATTGAGGTTGATTAGGAGTTTTAATTAAGTTCAATAACTAGGTTAAATTCTATTCATTATTTATTGAACGAGTTAGACTCCTTTTAGAAGTTAAAGATCGGCCATTAGAATTTATTTCAATTTAAAATCATCACTGATTGAAGTCCCCTACATAGTCTCAACCACTGTCAATCCTATATTAAATAAACTATTAGATCATGTTTTCAAATTCAAACTCTCTTCTTGAATGATTGTGACCGAGTCTAACTCAAACTTGTCTTCACCCACTCCTAAATCTCTCTATAAACATTTCCCTTTCGCGTGTTATTTGAAAAAAAAACATAAACCTCTCAATCCAGCACCGTGATCGATTTTGGGTTAGAAATTTTAGGAAATAACACTGCAAGGTAAGTAGCTTAATCATAAATTAGGATTAACATTCGTTAGCTAGTTATATATAATATTATTAAAGCTAGTTCTTTTGAAACCGGTGCTTACGTAGCACGCATGTCATGATATTTGCAAGCACGTCATTCATCATGTTTCATTCCATATATTATAGTTATGTATTTATTATGCATCTTACGTTGCATAAGACACATAAGCTATATTAAATCCAAGTGCAAGATAATATCATATCAGTATAATCAAATGGCCATTCAGAAGCATGGTACCAATGCAGTTTCAGGGTAGGCGTGCAGGCCACGTAAGTGTGGTCCATCGTTGTATGCTAGAGTACTGCACAGTCAGCTTCCTCTGCTGTAGCAGGGCAAGTTAGTGCACAACTTTGCATATATGATTAAGTGTGTTGACTAGCTAAATAAATCAAGTCAGTCAGATAAATCATATCAGTCAGTTAATTCAGATAAATTGTTCATGCATAACATAAACATCACTATGATCAGTTATGATTTTAAGTTCTCAGCATGAAATATTTTATGAAAAATTTTATATTAAGTATGTTTACGTTATGATGAGCTTCTTACTGAGTCATCGACTCATTCTAGTTTATTTTTATATTTTCAAATAACCCTAGGTCAGGATAATTATGACGATAAAACTGCATGACGGAACTTAGTCCAGGGAGGCGTGACAGTGGCCTAAATCATGTACAAAGATTTTAAGTTATGATTTTTATGACACGGTCTTTGAGAAATTTTAATAAACGCTTCCACGCACTCTCTTTTATGATCTCAACATTTGTACCAGTAGCTTCCTTTAGAATAAAATAAAATATTTTTAAGTTAAGGTTCAGTAATAGCACTCAGGCTCCCAAGAATTTTTAAAATTGACTTTATTACTAAACGTGAGGAGCGGGGGGTTACAAAATTTCTCCAAGGAATTGATTTTTGGATGTGACAAAGTGAGACCAAATCTAAAAAGTGAGCAAAGAAAAGGGCTTGACTTGAATCGTGAGGTTTTCTTTTTTTTTTTTTTCTTTTTTTTTTTTTTTGCATCACTCCTCCCTTACTAATCCCAATTTGTTCTCCTCTAGCCTTTGCAAAAGTGTTCAGACTTCCTTGAGCTTGTAGAAACAACTCTAAAGGTCCTTTAAACTTAGCTTAAAAAACAAAAACATTTCTTCTACACCACATATTTCTCATCACAATTGCCACCAAGTCAATTTCTTGCCTTGTTAGTTTCTGTACCATCAGCAACCACAGATCAATAAATTCCCCTTCCATTCTGTGCCATTTTTGAACAGGACTTTCTTTATCAGCCCAAACATCACCTGCTGCACTACAACTCCACAACACATGACACACAGATTCAACCTCCATTTCACACACAGGATAGATAGGGTTTTCCACTACTTTTCATTTGTACAGATTCCCCTTGGTAGGTAAACTATTAGTAATGGCTTTCCATATAAATATATTCACCACTTTGGTGTATTGAGCTGCCAAATCCTATTCCAAACCTCCTTCCCCATCCTAGATTCTAAAGAGCTCATTTTGTCTCTGCCCTTCCTGGACCTCTTCAAGTGGTACCCACTTTTAACACTAGATAAACCATCATTTGTGAAGGCCCAAATCCTCTTGTTAGGTGCATTGTATTGACTTATAGGGATACCGCATACCATTTCTGATTCCTCTTGCTGGAAAGTATCGAATACTAGTTTGTGATTCCACCTTCCATCCAGTAATAATTTTTTAACTTTTGCTTCTGGACACAGATTCCTTTGAGGTGATTGGATACAAAACTGAGAAAGATTTTGAATCCACTTATCCTTCCATCTACTCACCTGCTCTTCATTCCCTACCCTCCAAACCAGTCCCTCCTTTAGTGACTCAAGAGACCCCATAAGCTTCTCCATATTTTTGATGGCCCACACCATAATTTTGCTTTCAACAGGTCAGGGTACCTAAATTACTTATCTTTTAGTATCCTAGCAACATATGAGTTTGGCATAGTCAAAACTCTCCAACATTCTTTTGCAAGTAGGGCAGTATTAAAATTTTGAAGCTCTCTAAACGCCAATCCTCCCTCCCCCCTCCTCTGACTTAGCAACTCCCATCTTAGCCCAACTCTTCCATTGGATTTTTCTATCATTTTGCTGGAAACTCCACCAAAACTTAGCCATTAAAGCATATATTTCTTTACACAGTTTCACAAGGAGTTCAAAAACATTCATATGGTATGTTGGAACAGCTTGAATAATAGCCTTCAACAAAACTTCTTTACCAGAAGGTGAGAGAAAAAGATTTTTCCAATTGCTTATTTTGGTCCACACCCTGTCCTTTATCCCTCTAAATGTGTTGTATTGAGATTTTCCAACCATCACAGGTAAACCCAAACATGTTTCACAGTTGTTCTGAATTCCAGCTCCCACATCTAGTCTGATTCTTTTCCTTATATCTCCTCTGATATTTGAGCTAAAGAACAAAGAAGTTTTCTGCCTATTTAAACTTTGCCCAGATGCACTCTCATTGGTCTCAAGTAATTCTTTAATCTTCAACCATTCCTGCCATGTAGCTTGCCCAAACACCAAATAGTCATCTGCAAAGAGCAGATGTGTAACTCAATACCTCCCTCTGGCCACTAAAACTCCTCTCAAATCCTCTTTCCTTTCAGCTTGATTTATAAGGGTGCTTAGTCCTTTTGCACACAAGAGGAACAGGTAGAGAGAGAAGGGGTCTCCCTGCCTTATACCTCGGGTTGGACCAAAAGAACTACCAGGTTTACCATTTACTACTATGGCATAGGAGACTAATTGTACACAATGCATAATTAGGCCCACCCATCTTTCACCAAATTTCATTCTTACCATCACTGCCCTTAAGAAACTCCACTCAACTCTATCATAAGCTTTTGAAATATCCAGCTTTAAAGCCATACTACCCTTATTTTCCCTTTTCTTCAATTTCATAGAATTGAGTATCTCATAGGCTGCAATGACGTTGTCTATAATAAGCCTCCCCGGTATAAATGCACTTTGATTCAGAGAATCACATGATTAAGCATCCCCTTGAGTCTATTAGCAAGTGTGTTTGCAATGATTTTATGCAACACATTGCAAAGACTAATTGGCCTGAAATCCCCTACATTTATTTGCTCTTTTACCTTAGGAATCAGAACCACATGAGTGTGATTCACTGACAATGAGTTTACATCTCCCCTGAGAAAACTAAGTACTGCCCCTACCACCTCCTCCCCCATCACCTTCCACTAATTTTGGTAGAAAAAGGCCCTAAAACCGTCTGGGCCTGGAGATTTCAGAGGCCCAATCTAGTTCACAACCATTTCCAACTCCTCTCTAGTAAAAACTCTCTGTAGATCTTCATTCATCTCATTAGTAATACTCTTCTCCATTGCTAACAGATAAGAATCAATAACCACACTCGAGGGGGAAGAAGATTGGTATACCTGTTGACAGTGATTAAAGAAAGCCTCTTCAATATCCTCATGTTTCTCTCATAGCTTGCCCTTATTATCCACCACCTTTTTAATATGATTTCTTTTCCTTATTTGAGAAGCACAAGCATGAAAAAACTTGGTGTTTTTATCACCAAGTTTATACCAATCTTTCTTAGCCCTTTGTCTCCATTTCAAGTCCTCTTGGGCCAATAGATTCTCCACTTGCTTTTGTAAACCCCTAATCATCCCAATTTTGCTTGGCCTCTCATTATCTTGCAACAACTTGATTTTCTCAGATAATCTGTCAATTTCCTTCCCTCTATCATTTTCCTTATCTCTGGCCCATTCCTTTAACTTTCCACAACATGATTTTAAGCAGCTCTGAACTCTACTCATTGGCTGAGAAACACACCCCTAACTCTCTCATCCCCTCTTCATCACCTCCTCACATTCCTCATCTTTCACCCATGAGGCTTCAAAAAAGAATCTCCTCTCCCTCCTACCAATCCCAAAAGGTGTATCCCTTGCCTCACGCAAAACAGGTATGTGGTCAGAACAAATAGCAGATAAGTTCCTCACTTTCACCCTTTTAAACATATCCCTCCATTCATGATTGGCTACAAACCTATCCAGTCTTTCCTTAGTGAAAGTGTGGTCCCCATGCCTATTACTCCATGTAAAAGGGCAACCTTCAAAGCCTAAATCAAAGAGTTTCTTTTCTGTTAACACATCTCTAGAATTTTCCATACCCTTTTCATCTCTCAGATTACCCCCTCTCTTCTCCTACAGAATTAATATCTCATTAAAGTCCCCTCCAATGCACCATGCTTCACCTTTCTTAGGTTCCAAGGAAGCTAATAACTCTCAAGACATTTTCTTTTTCGAGACATCAGGGTGCACATAGAACCCAGTGAAGTTTCAGTTATTTTTATCACCCTCACCCCTAATCATACTACTTATATGCCATTGAGAGTAGTGTACAATTTCCAGATTTATACCTCTACCCCAAAATAAAGCTAATCTACCTCTTTTCTCAACTGGTTCTACTGCTAGACAACCCTCCATCTCCAATCTTTTTTTTTTTTTTTTTTTTAACTTCCACTCTTCCTGCCTTTATCATAACTTCCATTAAAAATACAGTATTGGGCTTATTTAACTTTACTAAACTGCAAAGGTCCTGAACTATCCGAGGGTTGCCCAACCCCCGACAGTTCCAACTAAGGCAATTCATAATAATTGGCGAGGCTGACTTTCAGCCTCCGCCATAATCTCAATATCCACCAAATCCATACTCATCATTTTCATCTTTTTTTTTATTTTTTTTTTATTTTAATTTCCCTTCTCAAGCCCACAGCCCTCCCTCCATTCATTCATTATTTTTGAGGGGACAGATTTTACCTCACCTCTATTATCCTCCCCTCTAGCTCTCATTTTCCAACTTTTTCCCCTTCCTTTTTCTTTAAACACCTGCCCTCCCTTTTTTTTCTTTTTTTTTTCCTATACCCCCAGAATTTTCTCATCACATCCTTCATCGCTATGTAAGTTAAACTCAACTATAGAGGTATTTACTGAGTCCTGTATCTCTTCCTCCCTTCCCAAATTGTGAGCCCAACCTCTTTCCTCCTCTGTCACCCTCTCTAACTCACTCTGAATTTTTTCCTGCCCAGTAGCCTTAGTTCCCTCGTTTTTCTCACTGTTTTCAGGGATAAAACTCTCCTCCTCCTCTTCCTCCACCTCATCTCTCATTTTTTCAGATCTACCCCTCCCTACCATTTTTGCTTTCAACCAGGGTACGTATTGGCCAGACCCCCCTTCCACATTCAAACACCCCTTCAACCTATGCACAATACACCCACATTTTAGGCAAATCCAAGGTTACTTCTCATATTGAAAGGAAATCCACAGCTTTTCTCCATGTAAATTAATTATTCTCCCTCTTCCTAAACTCTTCCTAATGTCCAGAATCACCTTCACCCTCAACCACTTCCCCCATACTACCTCCCCCTCCTGGACTTCCACTTATGTTACAGTTCCCATAGATTCCCTCAACTTCTCTCCCATCTACGATTCATACAATTTAACAGTAAATTGTGCATATGAATCCAGAAACCCTGATTGAAGAAATCCATCGAATGGATTTGTGTTTTCCCCTCATAAGGCATTAATGCAAATAGGTGGTTGTCAAACAACCAAGGACACCCCCTCAGCACCTTCATTTTGTCTCTCCGATTGGCAAAAGATATAACAAAACAGTTATTCCCTAGCTCTTGGAAAGTTAGTGGTATACTTACCTTCCAGATCTTCTCCATAATAGTTCTGATAACCTTATTTCCAATCCTTCGTTTAGCAACGACCTTCCCCAGTAGACTCCTTTCCCTCAAATTCTTTAGCTCATCGCTATCGCACAAAGGAATATCGATAGGCTCACTCTCCTCATCACCCAGCTTCAGTTTCTCCCACATATTCTCCAAACCATCCATAGCACCACCCTCTGTGTACCTCAGTATACAGAGACTCAGCAGTTTCCCCACTAGAGTGAGGAACGATTGACCTGCTTCACCTAGGTCATTAGCCTCATAATCGCCTCCAAGAAGACGACAAAAGAGAAAAACGGTTAGAGAAGAATCTTGAATCGTGAAGTTAGCTAACTGACCTTTCGAACAATGAATTTCCCTCCCTTCTCTATTTTGCAACATCAGCCCATCACAAAAGTGCCTTCATTCTTGACATGGTGTTGGCTTTGTTCCTTTAAGCCTATCTTTCTTTTCCGACGAGCAACATTGATCATTTGAGTACAAGATAATTTAATTTCAAACCAAAAAGTATTATATCCTTGTGTTGTTGCTACTGTTTTTATGCTTACATACATGACACATCTCACATTTCTGTACAAGATAATTTAATTTCTGTTTTTCGAACAATTGAATATGTGAAATTTCAATGGTGGAAATCGGTATGCAGCAGCCCCTTTGCTATGAAACTTTAGTTGGTATGATTTTCATTTTCACTCATTTGTTGTAGAAGCTTTATATATTATTTTTTGGTCTGGATCAATAAGTCTTTGGCATGTGAGTGGTCTTTATATATGCTAAAAGGCACTATATTGAAGTGTTGATATTGTATCATATGGCATTTTTTTTACCTATCTTAATGGTCAGATGACTCAGAGTTTACTAAAGATAACTACAAGTTGTTTCTTAAATTGACAGCCAAATGACAACTTTGACACTTTTATTACTATTTACAAAAAATAGTGTGTTTTTTAGAATGAATAGTGATCTTTTCATTTATAAATATTAGTATGCTTTAGATAACCCCTCTAACATTTTAGGGTATGTTTGGAATTATTGTACCAAAACATAATAGAACTTTTGGGTATAAAGCTTTTATTTATAGATCTTTCCTAAAAGGCTAAACTAATTTAAACTTTTTGGTTAACTGAAATGCATCAAAATTATCATGCAAGTAACAAAACAATAAACTTTTCTTAGAAAAAGAAAGGACAAATAAAGACATTTAAGATTTTCTGATGTTTTTAGAAGTTTTTATATCAAAATAGTTAATTTAGTTTTTTCTAATTTGTAAATTGTACGAGTCCGTTCTCTTTTCCCGTCTCTCATACATTAGGTTTTATCTCTAAGAATTTTAAATTCATTGAAAATTTTGTTCATGTAATCAAAGAAAGCACATATTGAATGGTTGATGTATTCACATTTTGGATGAGGACGGCATGGAAGGGATGAAATCCCCCTTAGCCCAACAGGCTGAGCCCAACAAAAAATAAGAAGCTTGTCTCTCAGCCCAGGAGTTTGTTCAGCCCAGAGCCCCATGGGAAACAAGAGGCTTCCCATGGGGCTCATCTAACGGCCCAAGGATTGAGCCGACCCGGCCAAGAAACCCTCAAAGTGATAAAAATGGGGATTGAGGAAAATGATGAAGCTTCGACAAGGAGTTGACAAAGGCAGGCGCCATCTGTGTAGGCTAAAAGGTCGCCAACGTATTTTTCAGAGACTTATGCCGCATTAATTACCTTTCTTCGGTACGCAACGTGACAATGATTGCCTCCAGCAACGCCTAGGCACTCATGAGTTGCAGCTTCTGAAGGACGTGCGAGAGAAGTAACCATCACCCGCGCTCTGAGAGTGGAAAAGGACATAGGCTGAGAGGTCACCAACATATTTGTCAAAGACCAATGCCGCATTAGTTACCTTCCTCCTGTACGCTACGTCGCATTAACTGCCTTAGGTGGCTGAAGCATGAAGGTGATAAGACTGCTCCCTGACAACAGATGCAAGATGCTCCCCATACTTGGTATAAAAGAAGACCACCAGGTACATACGAATTCAGGCAAAAATCTCTTAACAAAATTCCGAAAACTGACTTAAGCATCGGAGGGTTCCCTGACCACCCCTGGGCTTTTCTTTGACTTTGTGTTGGTGCAGGTTAAGAAGCCCATTCCCCAGTTGTCCGAGGAGGCTTGTGGCACGTACGAAACACATTCGAAACATAGTTGATGATTTCTAATATAGCTCATATAAAAAGTTTAATTCTCTACCAAGCTCCTTTATATTCTTTTATGAAAGCAATAATTGATGCCCTTATAAATTACCAACATAGGGAAGAAGTAAATTCAATATTAATCTAAATAATAGCAGACATATGTCCAAAACACATTTTATAAGCACAAAGTAAAATACAATCCTAACAGCCGAGTCACAAGTAGAATAACAATGTAATTCCTTGTCAAATGGGATTTTAACTTTAAAATTTTAAAAATAACACCCAACAAAATATCTTTTTTATTTTCCATCCACATAATAAATTCTATTTGAAGAAAACATTTCTTGAAATAAATTTTAATTACCAAGATCTCTGCAATATGGAAACACAAAAGGGGGGATAAGTCAAACAAAAACAAAATAATAATGGCCCGTTTGGAAATATAACTATTATAATTTATTTTCAAATATTTTCTTTTCAAACATCACTAAAACACAAAATATTTTTCAATTTCAATCTTCAACTTTTTTATCTAATCATTACCTAATCATTAAAAATTTAAAGCATTACAGCTTTCTCAAACTCCCAAACAAAATACAAAACCGTATAAAACTTTTTCAAATTTTTTAAAAAATAATATTAAAATTTTTTATTAAAATAATATTTTAACTTTATAATATTTTTATTTAGCTTTTTCTCTCTCCTTTTTAAAAATTCAATTAAACATCTTAATTCAAACTATTTTATTATTATTTACAAATCATTTCACTACTAGTTATATATATTATGAGATATTTTTAGAATCCAAACAAGCCCTAGGTCATCCACCATGCATATAAACATTTCAGTAAAGGAAAAAGTTGGTATGCCTATCTTCTTTTTCTTCTTTCTAAACCAATAACACCAGTCATCCAATTTGTATCCATTCCAATGGTGTAAGAGCTCCTTCCACCCTTCCTTTCCCTTCACCTTTCTTATTCCAGTGTTTTAAAGTCATTTTAATTTTTTTTCAAAGTCGTCCTAAATGACGGTTTTTTATAGTTCACTGTGCAAAATGTGATGCTACCGTTGGAGGTGGTGGTTGTTGGTGGTACATTGCAGTTGTTAGCCTGAGATATTTGCAGAAGAGACCAATGTCCTTAGCCTCAAAATCTTCAATTAGGAAAGTGAAAACATAATGGGATAAATAGATTGGCACAAATTGTTGGTGGCTAAATTTCTTTGTTCTCGCCTATGATGGAGTGTGGCGTCCACGTGCTGGTGATATTGAGATGGGGTGGGTTAGATCTAATAGATCTTTGGATGACGAAACTATCGGTATGGCACGTGTAGTTATCGGAGGTGTTTTGATGCGACGAGGTGTGGTGGCCACGTGTGGGCCAAGCCACGCGTGAGAGTCACATGCTGGGATTTTCACCCCATTTCTAGAATGTACCAGTAGATTGGTGACTGAGGAGTTGCATGGTGGGACGCATGCAAGCAATTAATCGCTGGAAAGTGGTAGGTCGGGCCTAGACCGAACCGGTAGAGAGAAAAAGTTTAAAAAAAAAACTGAAGAAAAAGCTTATGAAAAAAGGCAATATAAAAAATGGAACAGAGAGGTTCCATCCTCCTCCTCTCTGGTGGAACAGGAGGATGGAAAGGATAAAAGACTTTTGCTTTTAGAGAGAAGCAGGACTTTCTCTTTCTAGAGAAAGAGAAGTGGGGAATTTCTGTGTGCTCCTTTATCTACCATTAAAATAGTGAATTTATTTTATGAATATCTCATAACAACCTACATAAACCCAATCTCTCTTAGTTAGGCATCCTATTGTTAAAAGCAAATCAAAGAGTTTATAATCTTTTGGACCGTAAGAAGTACTCTCCCTATTTGAATAAAGTGATTTATATAAACTTTCATGGTCACTCTTAGGCTATGTTTGGGAACACAATTGTTCTCAGATCTTCTCCTATTTTACTATTATTCACAAAAAGTTCACTGCTATTTTTAAACTATTCATTATTATTTTACTATTATTCATAAACTTTACTCTTTCATTTTGTTAATACCAATTGATGACAAATCTATAGAGATTAAAACCCACAGCTTGATTCTCCTATTTTTTATTACACAAAAAAACTTATTAGTTGGGCTCTTTACGGAGCAAAAATTTGAAAATCCGACTCTAAATATGACTCCACTCCAACGCTGAAAAAACAGAGTTAGAGTCAGATTTTTTTTTTTTAATTTTTCAATTGGAGTCATAGCTGTCGTTGGACCAACTCCGATCCTATCCGACTTCGACTTTATACTCTAACTCTGACTTCGATATTATACATATGTTATAAAAATTTGTATTTATTCATATATTTATCATATATACTAGTATAGTTATATAACTAAAACTTATATAGTTAAATTCAATAATATACTAGTATGAGCTAATTATTATAAAATAATATATTTATACTATAATATAAATAGACTAATGATAGTTTAGTGTATGTAAATACATAATATTACTACCATATATAATCAAGTATAGAAATAAATTAGACACTAGTATTTAAATAAGTCTAGTATAATAAGTTAATAACACATACTAATTTACCAAAGTATAATAACATGTGATTAAACACTAGAAATTCCAGTATATAATTAAGTTAGAAATAAGTTAGACATCAGTATAATAACATGTAATTAAACACTGTAATATAAATCTTGTATAGAAATAATTAATAAGTCTAGTATAATAAATTAATAACATATAAACTAATTTACTGAAATATAATAACATGTAATTAGACATTAAAAATAAGTCTAGTGTAGAAATAAGTTATAAGTAAGTTACATAATAGTATAATATAATAGCATGTAACACTATAGTGTAATGACATATAATTAGGCACAAAAAATAATATGTAATACTATAATATGATAACATATAATTAGATATTATAGTATAAGTCTAGTATAAAAATAAGGTAGATATTAGTATAGAAGTAATTTAGTTGTGAATGATTTAGTTTTAATTTTTTATTTTTTCAAAAAATTAAAATTTGAAATCACACAAAAAATTCTTTTTTAAAATGGGTTAAATATAAAGCTAAAAAAAAAAAACTCCAAAGAAAATCCAAATCCAACTCCACTCTGACAAATCGGAGCCGGAGTCAAACTGGAGCCGGAGTCAGACTGGAGCCTACACAAGTAGGAGTTAAAATCAGATTTCGACTTTGAATTTCGACAAAGTTAGAGTTGGTATCGGATTTAGGGGAATCCCCTTAAATCCAACTCCAACTAAATTGATGCACACCCCTACTTTTCTATTAATTTAATTTAATTGAACTTGTTAACTAAAAGATATACGTTAATTCAATAATTTTCAACAAATTTAAAATATTCAAGTTGTTCATTTATTTGAAAAAATGAAAAAATAAAATAAAAAATTAAAAGCAGAAATATTGGCAAGTACGGGCCGAAATATAGGTCGGTACGGTCGGTATGTAGACTGATACGAAATATATGTAATACCTATATCAAACTAGTGGCTGGTATAGTATATTTCGACCGTACTGACCATTACGGTACAATATTTAAAACAGTAGCCAAGCGATATAAAAGGAAATTGAAGAGGCAAATAAATGTCAAGCAATGTGAAAAAGAAATCGAGGCAAACAAACGGGCATATTTTCCATTGAAAACGTCTTGAAGAGGTGTGAATGTTCTCTTATTTATCTTTTTATAGAATGATGATGGGTGTTCATAATCGATCTGTCTAGGTATATTTATACCAAATCTCATGAAATTTCTATATTTTTTCCTTGATCGTTGATTTGGTACAGTTTTATGGATTCATTTTATTTGTTTTTTCATATTTATTGCTTTGTGTGTAATAATTCTCCTTAGGTTTCTTTATTTGGATAATTTTTGTGTATTATATATAATATATATATATATATATATATCAATATTGAGTATGGTTTCTACGGAACAAAAAAAAATGAGTGTTGGATTAAAAGAAAAACATAACAAGTTATTTGTTAATCTTAATGTTGAATATATTAAAATATATAATTGTCATTGAATCTGTGAACGATGAAAATGGTGGTTTTTATTTTATATATGAACATGATGGTATAAAAAAATTTTATTTTTGAAAAACGTTGATATTTAAACTACATTCAAAAGAGAAAATAGTACTGTAATTGCTTCATAAATTCTGTTTTTGGTTTATGTAATTTTAAGAAATGATGAAATTTTAGGTTTGGGTTACCCTATTTGGTTGGTTGTTATATTTCAGTATTTAGTTTTTTGTTATATGGAAAAGATAACTTATCTAGATTTGGTTGGCATTGGAAGCATCCAAAGTTTATAAAAATGATGGAATGTGTTTTTTAAATCCTCTTAAAATCTATAGATAAATTACACTACTTTTACTCTCTTCTGTCTATAGTTTAACAGTTTTTACTCACAAACCTGATTAATTATTCACTCAAAGCTTTAAATACAATATACATATGCTTCATTTTAAATAGACATATATATTTTTTGAGAGCTGCTACGTCCACCACTCTCAGCTCCCGCTGGGAGCTACCGCTAGGCAAAAAAAATTTTTTTTTTTGTTTTTTTTATATGTATTTTTTAACACTTTTAAATATTTTTTAAAAAAAAAAAATCATAATATTATTAAAAAACACTTCCTTAATCACTAAATAAAAAAAAAAAAAAATCACAGCAGTAGGATAGAGCGGTAGAAATGAGTGGTAAGAGTAGCATTTTTCATTTTTTTTTAACGTTTTTCACGTATTTATATATTGACCAATTATTATAATTATTAATTTCGAATAGTGTAATAGTACTTATGTATACTTTATATTTAAATAGAATAATTCTATTTAAAAGCTTTTACACGACACATTATGTACATAATATAATTTAATTTAAAAGATAAATTTTAAAATTTTATATTTTATAAATCAAATTATGTCATATGGATGTTCTGTAATGTAAATATCTTCAAATAGCAATACTCATTTAAGGAAAATTTTATACACTATACTACCATCTCACTAAATATGATGTGACATATTTATCATTATTAAATGATCATTTATTATATACTTTTTTATTATCTAATAAATATGAATGTATTACATACCACTTAATATGATCAAAATAGGATAATAATGTGATCTATAATATTACTCCTTATTTAAATATAAATCTATAAATTTTCGCATAAATAACCAATGCGCACATTGCGTGAGTTTTAGGTTCTTTAATATAGGCTCTACTTTCCAAATGCATTTCAAATTTATTTATTTTTTTATCGATTTTTTAAGTATTTTTTTAATATTCTTAATTATTAAAATAAAATTAAAAAATATATAATCTTATTAATATACACTTTTTTAATTATTAAGAAAAATTAAAAATTAAAAAAAATCAAATACAAAAAAAATAATAGATGATAGTGGTAGTAATCCTTTCGTTATTCCTTTAGCTTCGTTTGGATCACAAACATCTCTCAATTCATCTCAACTCATTATTAGAACTTTTTCAAATCCTAATATAAAATATAATAAATAATTCAACTTTTTTAAATTCTAAAATAATAATAATATTAAAAAATAATATTCTAACAATATTTTATCATCTCAACTCATTTTAACATCCAAACGCAATCTTAATATAATTTGAGTTTTCACTTTTCACAAGTTTAAACGCAACTGTATCAAACAACACGGAAAGGGGCATTCGTGTTTTTCACAAACGCTGAACACGTGGTATCTGGCACTCTATTGGTAGAAGCTACTTTACGTGGCTCTAGGGATCCAATGGGAAACGAGTAAACAGCGAAACGAGTGTTTTTTTCCAGTCCCCGTAGCCAGACGTAAGCTGAGGGACACGGAGCGAGAGAGAGAGACGGTGCAACTATAGGAGGCAGAGAAACAAAAAAATTTGTAGACTTGTGAAATTTGTTCTATAAAGATCTCAAATTGGGTATTAGCACTTAGCAGATTTAACAAAATTTTCCCGCTAACTGTTCGTTGCGCGTTCTTGTTCTCTTCGGATTCTGAAGAGAGAGATCGTCTGTGATGGCGTATTTGAAGTCTCTGCTTTTCGTTGGAGTCTATGTTCTGCTAGTCTCAGCATGGATTCCTGTCTCTCATTGTTCCAAGAAACCAGCGACGGTTGCTAGGAAGGAAGACATTCCTTACATCAGATGCCAGGTCTGTGAAAAGCTCGCAGCGCAGTTGTACCACCAGGTCCAGAAGAAGCAAGCTGAGATCGCTCCCAAGAAGGTACTTTTATTGTTTTTGTCATCTGGGTTTTCCTCGTATTTCCTTCGATATGCTTATTTTAGAAGTGGGTAATCCTTCATTGAATTTCACTGTGGTTTTGTTGTATCTTGTGTATCTGTCATCAGATCTCAGAGTATCAAATAATTGAGATAGCGGAGAATGTTTGTAATCTGAAGAAAGCTGAAGCGGATTGGATTTTACAGATAGATGTTGTGGAACAAGGAAATAAGTTGGAGGTAAGAAGAATTTAGTATCTGGGTTTGTTTTGGAGCTGTTTGATGAATTGCGTATTTGGAATTTTGTATTTTGAGTTAGGTTTTGTCAATTATTACTGTTAATAGAAGTTATGGGGTTGGTGTTTGGTAGGATTGTAAATGAGTTTACAATTTCTTTATGATAAGTCCAGTTTGTATTGATGTATTTCTACTTTTCGGGGCAACCTAAAACATAATTTTGACTTTCAATGCCTTGAATTGGCTACTCATTTTATTTTCGTCTGTTTTCAGCTGGTGGAACAAGACTCTGAAGGACAATGCAATTCGGAGTGCAAAACAATTGAGCGGGCTTGCCAAGAGGTAAGATTTTGCCACTTGATATGCATTATTTTATGTCTTGGTCTGCTTATTATAATGTAACTCTATATTGGCAATACAGTTCTTTTTCCTTAAAGTAAGTAGCTATAATATGGACAAAACTGGCTAATTGTTTTCTTTCTTTTTTTTATTTATTTGGTTTACCATTTAAATTGGTAGAGTTTGAATAGTATGAGAGAGGTCCTATGTTAAAATCTAATGGAATTCTTGGCACCAAGTTGTCTGCCCCTGGATCTTGCCCAGGTGGTACAAAGGTGGACTTGAGTTTGATGTTGTGTTTGGGTGAGGTCACAGGTTAAGATACTGCCAAGTAAAGCTAAATGGGATGTTTAACATCTTCTAAATTGTGGCATTCATGTGGATTGCGTCACTGTCCAGAAGATTCTGTTTGGTTTTTGGCTCTTTTTACATTATTTTGGACGCCACACTTCGCATTATGATCAAATCACTGTTTTTGGATTTTCCAGGTCATGGGATATTCTGATACTGATGTTGCTGAATATCTATATAGCTCCAAGCCACAACTTGATTCGTTGGTTAACTTTTTATGTAAAGACCTTTCTAAAGCATGCAGTACCAAGCCACCTCCAGTTCCTAAGGTAACTGCATTCTGTAACTGTTCTTGTAGGCAACTTGTTTATGTAGACCACCTTTTTTTTTGTTTGATAAGTATTTATGTAGACCACCTTTCATCCCGTCTTCACTAAATCATGTGAAATGGCTCAATCTTGGTGCTTTCTTTCCTTTCAACCCCGTGATTATTCGATTGCTTTCTTGATTTACATCCTCAATATGTGATGATTTAGAGCTTTTGGAGCCAAAAACAAAAACTGGTTGTCTTGGAATAGATTGTATACATCAATTAAGTCTGGATGATTCTGGTCTTAAGCAAGTTGGTCTGCATGACTCTTTACATTTTTTTTTTTTTGATAAGTTGCATGACTCTTACATATACATGCATGTGGCCTATGCACCTCATAAGTACTGTTATGAAAAAAGAGGAATACCTTTTAGTGACAATGGTTTCCAGAGATGATGCTTTTGTACCTCCAAACAAAGAAAATATGAAGTCCTAATGAAGTCCTTCATAGACGGAGCATATCTTTTGCTTAGAAGTCAAATCTCTGAACATTTTATCTTCTGTCTGATTGGCAATAAAGCCCTGAATAGCTTTGCATTAACATGTGACCATACATTTTTGTATCATATCTGAACAAGTTCATTCTGCCCAAAGTTCCCATTACTTGGATACTTGTATGTCTTGGAATGGACGTGAAGAAACTCGTCCCATCATTAGATAATTCAACTAGTTGGCTATCAAGTAATTTGAGATTGTTAACGAGAAGATTGGTTTTATACATTTGATTAAAGCTTAAATTCAGTATAGCACTAAATTATCTTCTTACTGTTGTACAGGATAGGACTCCAGGAGAACCTTTTGTGCCCAAGTCATCCAAAGAGGCAGAAATGGAAAAGATAATGAAATCTATGGAGGTGATCATTTTGTCATTGCTTTATAACATCTGCCTTCTTTATAAGCTGGAATTGGCCTTTATTCTGCTTCTCTGTGCTTCAGGGTATGCCAGGAGCACCTGGCATGAAAATGTACTCAAGGGATGAGTTGATGAACATGAATAAATTTGGTGAGGAAGATGACGAGGACGATGACGACACCGACGACGACGAAAACTTCCCCTCAAAATTGGTAATATGAAAGTCACATCTTTGATTCTGGTTTGTGAGAATATGTTATATCTTTTCACTAAAAGTTAAAACAATCCTTTTAAACAGGGAAAAGTTCTGAGGGAGAAAAAGAATACAAAGGTTGATTGGAGACAAAAGATTACCAAAGGAATCACAGACGCAAGGGACTCATTAAAGAAACATGCATACAAAGTCAACAACCGGGTGAGGAAGTGGTGGAGAGAAATGAAAACAGCAGGTTCAAAGAATTCAAAGTCCAGCAAATCAGATCTTTAGCTCCCTCCTAATCACACACACCATTACAGAAAAAGCAAGGATCTGCACGATTTTGTTAGTCTGAGTTTTTTTTTTTTTTTTTTTTGGACGAGTAAAACAGAAAATGTGACATTTGGGTAGGAATTTGAGAACAGATTAAAGCCCATATTATGTAACCTTTTCCCTTTATATCATCAATCTGTTGGTTATTTTCTCGCTGAAGGGGCAACCTTTTTGAGATTAGGCTTGTTAATTTCTACTGCAACACAGAATTATGTCATTGTAATGATCACCGGAGCAAAATTAAGTGTTTTTTCTGAAAAAAAGAACGAAAAAAATAATTATGTCGTACAGCCTATAAATGATGACGAAGCTTCTTCACATTGATGTAGTGCGCTCCTACACCTCAAACAATGACAAAATTCTTTGGTGACAGGGAATTTAAAGATTCTAAACACAGTGCAAACACGATATAACTTGCATCAATCACACGGAAACGTGACAAATTAATTGAGCAGCAGTGAATACAAATGAAATTCCAAAATTTTTTAGCGTTATACATCACACTATTATCCTTTGGAATCTGAAATTACAGAGAAGTTGCTCTTCCTGATGAAAACTAGCCCCACTTTTGAACCGTTCTTAGTGGGAAGTGCAACGATCTCTAACCCAACACTTTCTCAAGTTCTTCTATAACGGAAAGAATTGGCAACCCAAATCCTAGCGCATCTTATAATATTGAATTCTCGACACCACGCAACGCCGACCATTCAAGGAATACTTGAGCATTATATCAACGTCGCGAGGATTTTTCTTGTTTTGAGCAACACTCATGTTCCCAACTAATGTTTCACCTTCACATATGGTCAGCACATCTTCCAGGTACAGGACTGTTTGCTTCCAATGAGTAACCCTTGATCTTGGACCTGCGTGATATTCCAGATTTATTAGAAACATATTGAATAATTGTTTCCAAAGCCTGTATTACTGAAACCTGGACAGACTTGGCTTAATCCAAACCCCTAGCATTTGTAATGGCATAATAAACAAACATAAACGAGCAATATGCAGACACGAAGCCCCAATAAGTTAACCACAAGTTTTGGTCACTTGGTTTCAACCTTTCAATCATGAAGGTCAGATCATCAGAGCAGCAGCATTTTAAGATGCCATCTGATGACAACAGCAGAGTCCAGATAGACATGCTCGTTAAACTAACATCACCACAAGTGTGCTGCTGACCATACAATCTAGAAAAAAGTCTTATTGGTATCATGAATACAAATTCGATCGACTCAATGCTTCAGTAATTTGGCATGACACTGTTGTCAGATGAATTTATAACACCTATTATTATACTAGGGGCATTAGCAAATGCATAATGAAACATGCCAACTCTCAGGCATAAAGAAACGACTTTTATTTTGAAGCCATAAAGAGCATAATCACCACATGCTAAAAAATATATAAAGAAGCTAAAATTAACAAAAGAAAAACCGGTAAAGAACATAAAATTAACCTGTAGAGAAGCCTGTCAACTTATGGCACTTAGTAAATGATACATCAAAATATGCTACAAGAGCATGGATGTAATCATCACGTTCTGCTACAAGCTTGAAGGGAGCCGTGAAGGACGCATCCCCAGGAGCCATCTTGGAGATATCCATCGTCTGAACGAATGGAAGCAAATCAACTAACATCAGCCAAAAAACAAAGTAACCGCTTCAGAGGGCCCAGTGAGAAAGCATCAACAAAAAGCAAACTAAATACGCTGCCCAAAAAATCTAATAGTGTTTTATATGTTTGCGGCTGAGCATGTTCCTGTGATTCCCACCTTAAGTAGCTGGCAGTTGGTAACAATTTGATTCTGATCAACTGTGTCAACAAGGGGTTCCATCAAGGCTTGCTTCTTGATGCAGCTCATATCGAAGCCGTATACATTATTCCAAACTGGAGAATGAAATTGGCAAGGGGAAAAGTTAAGCATAAAGAAATTATGCTGCACCATCTGTTACGGTAGTAAAAGACAGCATTTAAATTTTTCACAACACTATAGATGAGAATCAACAGGTTCCTGTACTATTCAGACATAAAAAATGGCTCCTATACTATCCGCTTTATATTTGCAAACTGCCAATAGTCTCACATTCAATCTTGTCATCTTTGTACTCTGCATCTTCAATGGCTGTCAGGTACAGAGAAGTTTTGTCAGGTAGCACAACTCCGTCCTCGACCTGGATGGATGTAAAGAATTAAAACAAATAAAATCCACCTTCCCGACATAGAGAAACTATAGCATGGTTGAATTAACACAAACCACCCCACTTTGAAGATTGAAAAAAACTCCCAATATACATAATTTCCAGATAACAATAGACAACCATGGAGGTGAGCATGTGGACACAAATACCAGCAATGCAAGGAACTGAAGTGATATTAATCAATCTTTTCTATAAGTAAAAGTGATATTGATTAATTATGGTATGCGTAAGTCCAATATGTGATGGATAGAGCATGCAGAAGAGGACTGAGGGCATGAGCAAATGTCATCAAGATTTTTCCAACACACTAAGGGGAACTAAATCAGTTCTTATAAATTATACCTAGATTTAATGGAAACTATGGTACAGAATGCATTAGTAAGACATGTTTCAGCCTAGTACACCAAGCCAAGCATGACAATGCAAGATGAAGTCTGCTATCTTGGAAACCTTAGTTATCAAATGAATGAAGTATTTGGAAGTTGGCCAGTAAGAATATGAAAGCAAGAGATAATGCCTCTCACAACTGTCACCACCATAGTTTTCTGTCCACAACTAAATGAATGATCTCAAGCTATAGCCCAAATTTCACATGTTTCAACAGAACTTCCAACTCTAAGGCCACTAAAACCTCATACAGACAACATAATTGCAACATGCATATTACAGACCATGTGTGTGAACAAAAGGTTCTCAGGAAACAACTTTCCCTTCATATATTCGAGTTTGTGAAGAAAGTTATGCTATAACCCTTAGTGAAATTTAGAATCATTGGTGAAATTTTTCTGAAGTCAAATATTAGAATAATTACAAAATATCTTTAGAGTGACAGACATGATTGGAATTGCTGAAGCCACTAGCATAATATCAGCTATTTAGACAATTTGGAATTTAAAATATAGCCACTACTTACCAGCCATTTATCACGAGCATAGAGGACAGTGTTTAACATATTCTCAAACAGTAAAAAGTAACCCATCCATTCTGAAATAATTATATCCACTTTAGAGACTGGAAGCTCAATTTCTTCGACTTTTCCCTTCAAAACTGTTATAACTGCAACAAGAAATGAGGAATGAGTAAATGCATCAAGCTGCAACTCCAAAAAACACTGAAAGAGATCAAGAAAATCAAAAAATCAACACCAATAATATCACCATTAGAATATCCATTAGCTTCAACAATCTCTTTTGCCATGTCAGCCATTTGGGAGCATTCAACCTGGAAATGAAAAATTTGTAAAGTAGTACAATTTTAGCAGATGTGACCAAATTACATGATCAAATAAACACAGACAACATATTTTACAGATTTATTAAACAAACTGTACAAATAAACTTAAGCCAAAAAACCATGAAAAAAATACCGCATAAACGTGTTCTGCCCCAGCTTTTGCACAAAACAAGGACAAAATCCCTGTCCCAGCTCCCACATCAAGAACAACTTTATTCTTGAATAGAAATTTATTTTGATAAATAACGTTTTGATATGTCTTAGTTCTCACAACATCCTTTAACATCTCCTGCAATATAAGGATGGTAAAAAAAAAAAAAAAAATCAGAGTATTAGCAATAGGAAATCTAACACCACCCTGCATCCAGATCGTGTGAACTTACTTCATGAATACCTACAAAAACACATAAAAACCAAAATAAGCTTTTACAAGACATAAACTAATGCAAAGGGAACAGAACAAAAGACAACCTGAATCCATTCTTGAACCCAATCATCCATATAAAATATTACTACAAGCAACAACAAATACCACTCTCACATATACAATTCAGGAACTAAGATAAACCCAACATAGGTAGGTTAACTGCCAAGTCAGAGTAGTGCATTAAGGAGCTACAACTATTGCATCAGCTCTTAAATGGAGACTTCGAGCTTGTTTAGCTCATAACAGCAAGACATTTTTTTTTTTTTAATGGCCTAGCTGGGCTGTAGCCATTACTTAAGTGGGGCTGCTCCTTGCATAGCCATTCAAACTCGCATTAGGGTGTACGTATTAAATCTGTTGAAGTACTATTGACAGAGGTGAAGCACCACTTAGGTATTTTGAATCCGAAGGAAGGCAGTCCCCCTACTCATAAGGGGGAGCAAATACCTGTAGCAGAGGAAAAAGAGATAAAACAAGACAGAACAACTCTGAATCTGCTGCCAACATTGTAGGGTGGATCTAGGAAGATATAAAAAACATCCCTCCAAGACGTACATAAGACTCGGAATATGGTTAGGTTATATGCATTCTAAATTCGTGCACATCTAAATAGATAGTATGGAAGCAAGCAATGGAATAAATTTAATTATATTTTAGATTAAAAGAAATGACAAGCCATCAATGTTGGGGGAAAAATCAGTTAATAAAAAAGAAACATATGTTCATGCTCCATTACTTGCGGTGAACAAAACAAAAGCTTCCACTCAAAAACAACAAAAGCACTTTCTACGCGAGTTGCCCCAGAGAAGTAAGACAGCCCAAAATCACAGTTATCTTCCCTAATCCTTCCTCCACAAAGAAAACAGCAATAAACGAACCAAAAAATGCGATACGAAAGATTCAAAATCTTCATTTTTTTCTCAGTTTTCTTTTCCCCAGTTTTCTTGGAAACCAAACCGAAAGACTGTACTGGAGCCTTACCGAAGTGAGAGTAGGAATCGAAGTAATAGTCGGCACTGGTTTTATCATCGTCTTGGACAATAGAAACGTCTTCAGGGTCGCAGGCGGGGTCATCAATAGGTTTATCATGGCCGTCGGGGTCGGACATGGAGTCGTCGAGGTTGGAGCTCTCGGTGGTATCCTCGGGGTCTTCGAAGCGAATCTTAGTGTTCTGGAGCTGATGCGAGCTGCCGAAGCTGCTCGAGCTCTGATTCGCGTCGGATTTGCTGCCCTTTCGGCGAACCATTTTATTGCGAGCAAAAATTAGGGTTTTTCTGTAGGGTTTACACTTCACAGTACAGAATGCTTTGCTTCCGCAGCCGAGCCATCATATTTATATAATAATATACGTGCGCGTACCACGTCACTCTCAATTCGAACGCTTCTGCTTCTAACTGGTTAAAAACAGTTATGGGTAGGTAGGTAGTTTTGGATGAAGTGATTTCAAAGTTTGTTATATGAATTTTATGGTATCACGTACATAAACAAAATAACCAGAAATTCTCACTTTTTTGTTTTTGTAGGATTTGATTTTTTTTTAAAGGATTTGGATTTGCAGGTTCGGAGCTTATATATAACATTACTGTGATATCCCATTTGATATGAATAAGGATAGGTAGTGTATGAGATCTCACATTATTTGAGAATAAGAAGTTCTTACTCTTTATAAGATTCTAATAGGACTCCAATTGTATCATTAATTAGTCTTTTTGAAATATAGATCATGTAATTTAGACCTTTCATTAGAACGTTACATGTTGAGTGTTTTTACCATTATATTTCCATTGTATAGAAGATGTTATATGATGATGATGTAAGCGCTTGGGTCTTCTTAACTTTTATGGGTCAAAATCCTATCTGTACATGGGCTTGCTTATTTGATTGGGCTGTCTTGTAATAAGTGGTTGATTGGGCTGTTAAATGGATAGTTGGGCTATAAATGTTTGTTTTGACAGAATGCTATATAAATAGGTTCATATTAGCTTGTGTATAAATAGTCTTCTACGGTATTGAAATTTGAAATGTGCTGTTGGGCCAAGGCCCTATGATCATGACCTTCAATTTCCAGTCCAAGTCGTGAAGTATCAATAATTCAAAAATTAATTATTAGGATAAGAGGATGATTACTTGCACTGCAAAAATGTGCATTCTGTTTCTGAAAGGAGCTTATTGTACGTACACGAGCTCACACATTTTCTCTCAAGTATATTTTCTCTCTATTAGTCTTTATTATAAAGTTTTGTCATTTCTAATTATATTTCATGCTACATGAAATTCTCCTAGTGGTTTTAAGTGGCTTCTTAACCATTTTGAAACGTGCTATATCAGAAAGTGTGATTCGGGATGACAAAATTTTAAATGAAGAACGACAATACTTGTCACTCACGATTGATTCATACCGATTCTATCTTCCGAGATGGATGTTGACAATTATCACTCTTTTTAATTAGCTGCATAAAATTGTGTGGAATAAGTTGACATGTGATTCATTTGGCTCATTAGCATTTTGGTGCAAGGAGATGGACAGGATGGGCATCGTTTAGAAGAAGCCTTAATGGGTTAGAGGCAAATGGTCAACTTTTTTGGAGTGTCTCTAGCGTCCAAACTCCCCTTTTACGAACACCCAATAATCTATTTAAAGCTTAATGACACTATAAAGACTTTTGAGTTATGTTAGGATCTCTTGGTATTATTTGTTAATTGATATACTGAGAACATGTATAAATCAGTATATTCTTTGTCAATGCAGGATCTCATTAATTAATTACTTCATAAAATGGCCTAGAGTACGGCATTGTAAAGCTCTCAACATTTTAGAAGCCAAGTAAGTTGCTTTCCACTCGGATTTTGGACTAGGGTTGGGCGGTAGGGTACCACCCCACGCCCCCCGTCATCCTGCCTGGGCGGCGCAGGCTACCTTGCTCGCACCATGCGGGGGGTGCAACATTTGAAGTAGCGGGAGTGAGGGTCAAGCTAGGCCTAAGCCTGCCTGCATTATACCTCGCCCCAACCCAATCCAATTACTATATATAATTACATATATATATATATACATACATATATAAAAATTAATTCTTGTGTATATATATATATACACATCATTTTATATTTATGAATTATTATATAAAAAAAACTTAGCCCCCAGCCCACTTCTAATATCTTCTCTCTCTCTCTCCCTTTATCGTCTTCACTCCTCTCTTCTTTCTCTCTCTATGAGTCTGCCATTCTCTCTTCCTCTTCATTTTCTTCTTCTTCTCCTCCTCCTAATTTTCCTCTCCACCCTCAAATCATCAATGATTCATGCCACATTTTCAGCGTTCTTGAAGCGTGGCCATGGGTTTTTTCGTGGTTGTAGTTCCTTTGCTCAAGCTGTGGTCTTTTCATTTGCTATGGCAGTTATTTTCATATTTTGTTTTTGTCGTATGCCACTGTTTGTACTTTTTAATTTGTTGGATTTGTTGTTGGATGATAGATCTATGGATTTTAGGGATAGATATATAGATTTGTTGTTGCTTTTCGACTTTTTTTTAATTTAGTGGTTGTTTTCTACTATGGGTGGGCGATGGATGGCGGGAGATGGATGAACCAGGGGGCCAATCCCCCCTCCCCTCAATGAGTATGGGGCACCTTCTGTCAAAACCCTAGGAAAGTGGCATTGGGTCACGCCTCGACACTGCCCTTGACATGCCAAGACAACCCGAGAGCCAGCCTTCATGCATGTCATGGCCCATGCCTTTACACACATGAGGGGCACAATGAGGCTACTGGTCGCGTGCAGCCAAGCGCGCTGCCCAGCATGCAGATGCCTAGCAAGGTTAGTGACCGCGCGCAGCCGAGCTCGTGGCCCAGCATGCACACACCCATGCGCACCCCCTGTGCACGCCCATGCACGCGTCCTAGCAGTAGTAGCCCAGCGAGGTTAGTGGCATGCCTTAGTAGGCATGCCATCCAGCGCACGACTCCAATTCGTGCTCTGCAGGCAAGGCCAGTGGCATGCCCACCAGGCATGCCATCCAGCGCATGACACCAGCCCATGCCTTGCAGCATCAACTTCTAGGCCACCTGCCATGTGGAGCCAACGCCCAGGCCACCTGCTTGGGCCATGCAACTTCAACGCACGACACCATGTTGTGCCCACCAACAAGCCCATGCATGACATCATGCCATGCCCATTAGAAGGCCATGCACATCATCATGTTGTGCCCACCAGCAGGCTCATGCATGGCACCATGTTGTGCCCCAATGACCATGAGCCAGACCAGCCCAGCCGTGGACCATGAACCACACTAGCCCACCCATGGGTCATTCCATGCCATAGGCCACCATGGCCCTTGCAAGACTATTTAATTGCTTTAATTTATTTTTATTTAATTATTTTTCAATGGACCTTTTGGGATTTTCACTTTGTAATCTCTATAAATATGATCATTGGTCATTTCATTTACATCTTTTGATAATTTTCCTATAGGATGGCTATTGTTCTTGATATCACTTTTTCGGTGCATACGCACTTGGGCTCTTTAAGGTGCAATTCGTGAATCTTTTAAGAGAGGATCATACATTGTAATTCGTGAATATGTGTGATTCATTTTATCAATATATGAGATTTCTTTACAACTTTGTCCAATTTGTGAATCAAGATTGATTTGTTTATCTTTGTGTTCATTCAAGTTCTTGAGTGTTCATATTTTTTGCTGTTGTGTTCATAAATTTCCTTGCATCCATTCCATCTCCCCAAATACATTATTCGACCACCATAGTGTTTACCCTACTTACCATATTTGGCCACCTCTCATAAATTCCTTTCTTCCATCATCTATTGACCTAATCGAAACCCTACTTACCATAATAGGATTCCTAAACTTTAGGAATCTTTATTTTCATCCATTTCCATTGACTTAGCAGAATTCTCACTTTCCTTATAGGGTTTCCTAAACTTTAGGAATCCCGATTCCCTTCCATAATCGAATATCCCCTTATTTGACCAACCGGTCATACTTATCATATTTGATCCATTGATTCTAGGAATCCTCCTAGAATCACTCATTCTTCAAGTCAATCTACTACATCTTGCTATAGCCGAAACCCATCACTCAAAGATTGCCTCCTACAATTTTGAAAACCCTTCTTCCATCCAAACCCTAGCCTCACCCATCATCCAAACCCTAATTGCATCACAAGTGGCGCCCACTTCAAGGATCTTTATGCTAACCGTGCCTCACTACTCTATTGCTTGAGTTCATCAACTAGATCACCCTTTTCATCACCATCATACGCAGGGGCGGAACTATGTTGGCCCCCCCAAAAATTATATATATAACATTGAAGAATCTACAGGGTTGCATTGGTCCCTCTTGTGAAAAAACAGATATTTAGAAGCATTTTGATTATTTTGAGTCAACTTAAAGTATTAAAAAACAGAAATCTAAAGGGTGTCTTATTGCTTTTTGCTAATAGCCCATGGAAGAAAAAGTTTCACTACCTGTGAAGCCCAAGCTTGCTCATGTGTGTGTATTTTTTTCTTTGGTGAGGTTGGAGCCCAAATTGTGGTAAGTGGGTTTAATTGTGTGAAGTGTGTTCTTTTATTTTGTCTGAATTGGAAAATTTTTAGTGTGATATGGGTGCAAATTGGGGCCTAATCCGTGTGCTTATACCCATAAATTAGAGTCTAAAATCCCAACCTCTTACCCTCACCAAAACTACATTGTTTTGGCCTAAGGTAAGTAAAACCCTAAACTTCATCTCTTTCTGTCCCTATTGCCATGTCATCCAATAATTGCATGTCATACATCTGCATTTTAATTATTATTACTTGTCATGATTTTATTAGTTGTGCTCTATTCTATGGTTGTGCTGTGAAATTGGAAAAAATTGTGTTTTGGTGTCAAAAGATTAAAAGCATTTTTTATGGGTGTGTGCGTATCACGATCCCAAGTCGAGATGGAGCATTATCTCGGTGAATCTCCTCTGATCACTTGATAGCATGTAAAACTAAGTGACGTCTCATGCATTGTCGTAGAGCGACAACGAGCTCTGACGAGATGGTAACACTCTTGTGCCGACATTGTGGCCTCTCTACTGGCAAAAGTTAGAGGATGTCTGGTCACGTATGCATTGGGTGTGGAGCTGGACATCACTCATTACGAATTCACATGCACGGTCGTCACCCGTGATGTGACAAAGGGAACCAGGGTATGTGGATGATCCCTAGGAGAGACCATGGTGCTTAAAGTGATTAAATGGATGAAAATGTTTATTTATGGCATGCGTGACATTTTTTGTAAATTGTTTAGAAGGACGTTAGCTTTGTGCAATTTTGGTAAATCTCTTATTTTTTATAATGTTGTGATATGTCTTTTTTTTTCTTGTTTGTATTTTTTGGTGTCATTCTATCGGTTTTACTTGCTGAGATTGCGAAATCTCACTGTGGTGTCCCCACTTGCGATTCTGCAGAGGATCATTTTGATGCAGATGATGGTCATGAGCTTGGAAGATCGGCCCCACCTAAGGAGTGAAGACATAAGAACTTTTCCCTCATGCAGCTTGATTTAGCATTTACTTTTTATCTAGTTGGATATATGTATTAATTCATTGATTATTTTGCTGGAATTTGTAATTTGAATTTCTGGTACTATTATCTATTCAGACTGCCCTTTTTATTTCTCTGCTGCATTTATAACTGTACACTTTTAAGTTGCATGCTCATTCACATGACTTGCTTTCGCGTTACGTTTGGGATGTGTGATCCGTAAGGTCAACACTTCGACATCATGATTCCCTTCAAATCACGCGTAGAGGTCGAGGGCGACACGATACTTGTCTGGTCTATTGATCTAGACCTCAATTTGAATTTCCTGATGTTGTGTTTCATTTTAAAATTTGTCATCTGGAACACTTTTTTGTTGATGTAACATATTTAAAATTATTGATAATTCGAGTGATTAACCTATAAAGTCATAAAATATGTCACGTCAACAACTTACATGCGCGAATAAAAATGATAAAATTTAAATGAAGAATAAGTACTATTATTTCTGATTTGTTATGTTAATCGATCCCAACAGTCAGAAGTTGATATTGATTACATGATTATCTGACCCAAAACTCATAGTTGTAGACTAATTTCTTAATATATTAAATGATCAAGATATATTACATGATCACAACCTTATATATAAACTACATCTTATGTTTCCCTCCCCAGCAAGCAATCTATACACGAATTAATTACGGCCTCCAATGGCTTTTGAGGTCCCCCTCGAAGATTCCAAGTGCTGATCTTCGAAGAACTGTGGCCTTTTGTCCATGAATCAGGTTTTTCAGGCGGGGAAGATGATCATGACGATGATGATATCATGCATGAATTACTAGTAGTACTTCCTTGCACAAGTAATATTAGAAAAAGTCATCATCTTTGTTGTATTTTCCTTTTCGTTTTAAGACATGATGTGTGCATGAGGTATCATATTCATGCATGTGTTATTAAACAAATTAATTAGTACTGCATCTTATATTATTTATATATATATATATATATATAAATATATATATATATATATATATATATATATATATATAAACTCATAGCTAGCATTACTCGTATCATAAGCCTGGTTGGCGAGGAGCTGGATTACACTAAAATCTATATAATTAAAAAGGCCAATTAAAAAATGAAATAATTAAAATTAAGGATCAATAATCCTATCTCTTGGCCTGTGCGTGGATGTTCTTGGATCACAATTTAGGGAGTACAAGACTAGGCTATTTTAAGTAATGATATTATTAATTGGTCATTCTTTTGAGGCAAATAATTTATAATTATTTTATTACAATCTTCCTAGGTACGTACAAATTATTAATTAGGTATACATTGGAGTTGAGGCTCTCTTGCAATCACTCAAACGCATTCAGATCTAAGTGTTGAATGTTCTAAAATTGTAAAGAGAAAAGATAGGGAGGAGAAGTTAAAACCTCGGTTTGGATTCAAGAATTACTCTAACTCATTTCATCTAATTTTATCATTATAATTATTTTAAATTTTCACACAAAATATAATAAACAATTCAACTTTTTCATATCCTAAAATCATAATAATATTAAAAAATAATATTCTAACAATATTTTATTTAATTTATAACTTTCATCTAAAACCATTTCATTTCATCTCGTCTCACTATCCAAACATCACCTAATAGATCACTATCATGATCATATGCATGTTCTCTTGGACAATAGAATGTTACATAAATCATCTCATCTCATCTTATCTAATCATTATAATTTTTTTAAACTCCCACATAAAATGTAATAAACAATTATACTTTTTCAAATTTCAAAACAAAAATAACATTAAAAAATTTATATATTCTAACAATATTTTATTTAACTTTTAACTTTTATCTCATCTAATCTCATGTATAAGAAAAATGATAAAGCCACTGATGAGGATGCGTATCGAGAATTTCTACCGAATTGTGTTTTTTTGTTTTTTTTTAACTTAATGGTTTATAATAAAGTATTTTTTAATGAGTTTGTAATTTTTTTAAAAAATATTTAAAGGGATTTAAAAAAATGCAAATATTAATTAGTCACGATAAACTTATAATTCAACCAATAATGCAAATATATATACACTTAAATTTTTGATCGAGGGAGAGTCTTTGAGTGGTCATGGTGTGGGGGAGAGGCACATGGTTTGGGCCGGGTAGAAGCAGACACATCTCCACAAAAAGGTTATTCTTGGCGCATACATAGAAAGTAGAAACACTGGTTTTTAAAGCTCACTGACAGTTAAAAACAAAGGAATCGATAAGGCAACTGGATGAGAAAAAAAGCTACAAAATATAAGTGCAGAAAGGAATCATATAAATTGATTTTGAATGGTCATGATCTGTAGTTGGTAGTCAAACTAGCTTATGTGGAAGCCGGTGGATATAGATATATCACACTTAATGCCTTACAACTGCAGCATCAATATTAAGAAATCAAGGAGAAAAACATCTTTTGGGTACCACGTATATATATATATATATGCAGATCAAGCATAGTACTGTAGGGCAAAGTACATGACATTTTGGAAGAGCTGCATGAAATTTCTAATATAAAGAAAATTATTGGGGAGTTTCTGCTAAGGCATCTGTGAACACCAGCAGGCAGTACTGCCTACCTCAAATGTCATTGCATGGATCCGATGGGATTCTCAAAACGTGTTTCTACAAACACGCTAAGAATCATCACTATAAATATATAAACTTTCAGTATCTATATATATATATATATATATGTATGTATATGTATGTATGCCGCGTTGAATATATATATATATATATTAAAGAAGCTCATGAAAGATAGGGAGCGGGTGAGAGGCATTACAAACCTCATACCTATGGCTACTAGACCAAGAATCAGTACATTAACATCTGACCTACCCAATATTCTGAAGTTCTAATATCTCATTGGCATGATCCTAGCATGAGATCAATATAATCTTTAATTTCCACGTGGCATCTTGTAATTGGTATTATATCTTTCCCACCAGATTCATGCTCATTACACCTTCGGATACAGTTTACCTTTGCCTGCAAAAATATTATAGGAAAGTACTACCCCACTCATGCATTATCTTACCTCATTTTATATATCAAGGATTAATCATGTTCAATATTAGTACGTACTACTAATTTCAAACTCGTGTACATGTCATGAAGATCCAAATGGATATATACCAGAATATGGGGAAGCCTAGCTAGCTAGCCAATTCATTGCATTGATGAGTACTCGTGATCAAATGTAAATATTGAAGTACTACTCTGCATATTAATCTTCCATGGCAATTCTGCATGCAGTTGGTAATATATATGCATATGCAAATTAAGACAAAAAACACATTCTTTTTGCTTGTAGTTCATTTGAACAACAAGAAGTGACACAGTAATTTTTTTTTTTTTTTTAAAGAAAGAGTCAGAGTCACATATCTAAGAATGATCATTTTCGAATTTTATTAAAATCTCTCACTTCTGGCGGAGTAATACCGTGGGACACGTGGAATATATAAAACATCCCAAACAACAAGACAACTCCAACAAACAAGAAAAAACCTATGAAACATGACCTAAAACCAAAAAAGAAATAAAACCCAGCAAACCAAACTAAACCCCATCGAAAAGCTCCATAGCTACAGTACTACGTACGTGCTCTCAACTTCCAGACTTCCTTATTGACGGCAAACCCAGTGCATCCAATCTAAGAATACCCCTCAGCTCTCTTGGCAGACCACCACTCTGACAGAAGCTCCAAATAAGTCCCTCTTCACCTTTCCGTGCTAGGTAGTCAGCCGCTTGGTTCCCTTCTCTAAATTGATGAACCACCTGATAGTGCAAGCCATCTAATTCCTGGATAAGATCATCCCAGTAATCCCAAAGATACCACAAACTACAGCATCTCTTTTTCAACCAATCGACCACGATCTTAGAGTCACATTCCATTATAATGTGCGTACAGTGCATAGATTTATACAATCTAACTCCTTGCAACAACGCTCGTACTTTCCAACAAGTACTTTCCAACGAGTTGACATTGGTGAGCTAGCTGGGTGTTGACAATAAAGAAAATGCTCACATCTTAACCTTTTGTAAGCCGCCCCGTGATTTCTTTTTCCGGTTTTGGTTTAAAACAGTACTTTATGTTGGGAAAAAGACATATTCCTGAAGGACACTTGTAAGCAGCTCGATCCCTACAAAGCCATGCAATTGGCCTGTCATAGTCATCTATATGTGCAAGTCTTAACGTCAAGGGTGCTTCCCATGACATTCTCCCTAGCGGCTAGCTAGCTAGCTAGCTCCCTCGCAGTACTTGGAATCCACTTGGAGTTTGGACATGACAAACACCTGACTTTCTCGGCAATGAGCTTAATTTGCGTGATGAGATTGCTTTCCCTAGCAAGCTACCTAACACACTTTAACATATTCATATAACTTTATGATTATATATATTTTAGAGCTTTTGATAGCTGAAAAAAGCCAGTTTCATTTGGTGATCCCCCACTCTCCCACATCATTGACTATAGATGGAAGAAACTGTGCATAGAACTGCTTGATTATCCTTTTGGCAATCCAAGTCTTATTTTGTTTCTGGAAAGACAACTTCAAAACAGTCCTTCCCCCATTTTTCTGAGACATATGTCTACAATAATGCTTTAGTACTTAGCCATAAGCCGTAGCTCAAGAAGCATCATGAGGTACTTATATTTTAATATTCGGACAACTACAGGCTTTCTAACCAATGATTTGGGATTCTTTAATTTTGACGTACGAGAGTTAAAAAAGGGCCTTCCAGTAAGAAAGAGATATTACTGTAATTTCGTGCCCATGACAATGCTGCCGTTTTGAAAATTTAAAACAAAAAGTGATCATAAGAAAAATGATATAATATTGAAATCCCATATCTGGTGAAGACCTTCGATTGATACTTGTCCCTCCCTTACAGGCCGAAAGTCGCCGAACAGTCGTCATAATCAATCCATTCACGTTCTCTTTCTCGCACTAGGCCGATTGGATTCAATATCTATCAATATTAATGCAAATCTCATGCCGTTGAGTACTTGCACATGGATATCCATGATATATATCTTGAGCCCCACGTCGTTGATCGATCGATCTAATATTGCAGCATATTCTCCTCATTATTAGTTTATCTTGCATTCTTTTTTTTTGGGGTTCTGAATGTTGTTTAATATTCCACAAAAACGACACAATCTTGACAAATATCTATACTCTTGTATAGGCTGTATACTGCATGCACACACATCGCATTACAGTCTTCAACATAAAATCTACGTACGTATTATATTATATATATGTGTAACTTATTTAAGCCATGTTTATAGCATGTATGTTCATTAAGTAAGGTGGAATATTTATGGATGATGATCTATAATCTTGTATATGATTAGAACATTATAAGAAAGTACTGCAACAGATCAAGAACAAATCAAATCTTGTAAACGATACTAGATCACGAGAACACAGGCCGGTCTGCAATATTCCTCAAAACCCGATTGAGGTTATAAATTTTGTTGTTTGGAATTAATACATATGTGGGGCCATCAGATCTTCCCGGAGCTTATACTTTGTCACAATTTTGTTAGCAAATCATGAGAATCTTAATTAATCTTGCGTAAATTGGTATCTTTGTCAGGTCATCAGAACTTAACTCCTCATCAACTACCATTATATATTCGTATGGATCTCATGGAGATTGGACAAAGAAAGCTTTGACAAGATGACACTAGCTAAAAGTTGTCACATATATACATAACAAGTATATCTGTTAAAAAGTTTGATCTTGCTTACACTACAGAATCAATGATTGATATTAATTCCCTCTCTCTCTCTTTCTCTCTGTCTCTCTCTCTCTCTAATATTTCGTTTTTCTGAGCTGGTGAAGGATCTTTTTATGTCATAGGCTTTCTATATATAAGGGGGTCTTAGACTGAAGTTTCATTCAGCACTCTTCTCTTATCTCTTATCTCTCATAGCCATAGCAGCTTTCTACTCAAATACAAAAGAGGCTTCATTATTTACAAGACAAGCTAGTTATGGCTACAGAGATTGAGCAACCAGCTTCTGCTCATGTGGGGCTATCAAAAGTTGCAGTTTCTGACACTCATGGGGAAGACTCCCCGTATTTTGCCGGCTGGAAAGCATACGATGAAAACCCTTATGATGAACTTAGTAATCCATCGGGTGTCATACAGATGGGGCTGGCAGAAAATCAAGTGAGTATCTGCAAGAGCTTTCATAAAAAGTGCAGAAGCAAAGTTAGAAAATTTGTTGATTTCACTTCCTCACTTCAAAGAATTTGCATGTAACTTTCTTTGTTGTTTCTTAAACAGGTTTCATTTGACTTGTTGGAAGAGTACCTAGAAAAGCATGCAGAAGCCTCTAGCTGGGGAAAAGGTGTCTCTGGCTTTAGAGAGAATGCTTTGTTTCAAGATTACCATGGACTTCAATCATTCAGAAAGGCAATGGCAAGTTTTATGGAACAAATAAGAGGGGGGAGTGCAAAATTCGACCCTGAAAGAGTAGTCCTGACTGCAGGTGCGACCGCTGCTAATGAGCTGTTGACCTTCATTCTGGCAGATCCTGGAGATGCTTTGCTTGTTCCAACCCCATACTATCCAGGGTAGGAAAAAGTTATATATCCTGCCTCATGAAACTTCTGATCACTTTCAAGTTCATCTGATCATGTGTTATCATGTCCATTTTGTTGAACTAATGTCAATTTATGATTCTATTATTCCAGATTAGATAGAGATTTAAGGTGGAGGACGGGTGTAAAAATTGTACCAATTCACTGCCACAGCTCAAACAATTTTCAGATCACTCCACAGGCTTTAGAAGCTGCATATAATGATGCAGAAGCCATGAACATCAAAGTGAGAGGGGTGCTAATCACAAACCCTTCAAACCCATTAGGAGCAACAATCCAACGGTCAACTCTTGAGGAGATTCTTGACTTTGTCACTCGCAAGAACATCCATCTTGTCTCTGATGAAATCTACTCAGGATCCGTTTTCTCATCGTCTGAATTCATAAGCGTTGCTGAAGTCCTTGAAGCCCGTCAATACAAGGATTCAGAGAGAGTACACATTGTTTATAGTCTTTCCAAAGACCTCGGCCTTCCAGGTTTTAGAGTTGGGACAATATATTCCTACAACGACAAGGTTGTGGCTACAGCTAGGAGGATGTCGAGCTTCACCTTAATTTCTTCCCAAACACAACATCTCCTGGCCTCCATGTTGTCTGACAAGAAGTTCACAGAGAATTACATAAAGACAAACCGAGAGAGACTAAGGAAGAGGTATGAAATGATCATTGAAGGCCTAAGGAGCTCTGGGATTGAGTGTTTGAAAGGAAATGCAGGGTTGTTTTGCTGGATGAATCTAAGCCCATTGTTGCAAAACCAAACAAGAGAAGGTGAATTGGCTCTTTGGAACCCTATGCTGCATGAAGTGAAACTAAATATATCTCCAGGATCTTCTTGCCATTGTTCTGAACCAGGTTGGTTCAGGGTGTGTTTTGCCAACATGAGCGAGCAAGCACTACAGGTTGCACTGAAAAGAATTCACAATTTCATGGAACAAATTAGAGAAAGAGATGGAAATCTAGTAATCTCTTCTCAGTGATCTTCACTTTTTTTTAAAAAAAAAAAATGGTTCTACCCATTTTGATTCTTTGCATTACAAAATAACCCATTTCAACATTTGGGATTGTCTCATGATTAGTACTTATTATACTCATGATATTGTACAACAGAACGAACTCGAAAGTATTAGTGTTTTCTTGCTTTGCCAAAAGCAAGTTCCCTGAAGTTCCATTTGTATATTGATCAAAAGTAAAAAGTACCACTGCATGCTGAACTTTTTCTCTCTCAATTACAAGTATTTTATGAAGAATTTCTAGATACATCCTGCACATTATGTATAATTTATTTTGAAATCATTGCTATATAAATTAGTATAAATAAAAAAATACTATTAATTTTAATATTTTTTAACAACTGTAATAAATACTACTGCAACAAATGATATCTTTATGCAGATACAGTTTGTTTCTGAGTTTGCAGCTAAACATTAATATAGTACTGGAGATCGATCATCGGAACTAATTAATTCTTACCTTTGACAATTGATCATGTGTAGGTATAAAGCTGATGATCAACTTGTCATGGTCATGTCAGGCTTACCTAATCTTGCTCGATTAAGATGTGATTAGATATACATAATATCATGCTTTGCTTTCCTTAAACAACGACGCTTTACACCAAACAATAGTCAAACCACGTGATCATACCGTTCGAAATTAGTGCATTAGTGACCAAACCTGATCAAGCTTAAACTAGAGGCAGCAAACAGATTTGGCTAAAATTATATATATATATATATATATATATATATATATATATATCATGAAGACGATCTTATCATAATATTTAATATATAATCCTTCAACCAAGGGTACTGTAAATTATAAGCATAATCATAATCATTTTCTTATATATCTTATGGTGTGCCATATATATATATATATATTGATCTTATATATATTTGGCGATAATTATTATTTGTTGTTTTTACTACTATATAATTTAGAGATGACATGAGACCAATAGTAATTAAAACTTACCAATAAAGCTATAGACCGTGTAGGATGTGAAAGTAAATAGTGGATGATGTATAGAATTCCTCTTTTTCAAAATATTTTTGACG
The DNA here is from genome assembly GCF_001411555.2 of Juglans regia. Taxonomy (NCBI): domain Eukaryota; kingdom Viridiplantae; phylum Streptophyta; class Magnoliopsida; order Fagales; family Juglandaceae; genus Juglans; species Juglans regia. The sequence continues at coordinate 37,075,242 of NC_049901.1, forward strand.
GTGATCTCTTTCATGCTAGCTATCCCACTTTGGGGTTTGGAACATATTTTTATATGAAGTTTAAATTAGTTTAATCTGACTTTAATTAACAACCTTTTTTTCTTTTTTTTTCTAAATTCAACTAGTTATAATTATTAAAGATCATTTTCTGATACATTAATAATTTAAGGATTCAGTTGCTTTTATCATCTCTCAGAGCAACGTTTGGCAACCAAACGTTCTTGATCTGTGTTAAAGTGCGTAATCACCCAATTAAAAGACTTAATTCCATGTCAAATATATTATATATATGTTTTAATTAAATTAAATTAGTTTCCCATTATGTGTACGTATATAGTAGTAGTAGTCATTAATTTTTCATTTAATTATCTTAATCCAAATTGCTTAATTTTGGGTTTAAATGCAAGAAGCTGGTCGATATCATGCTCATGAGACTTTCAACTATTATTAAATCCAAATTATTTTTGGGGAATATTCGTTTAAAGCCCTCTGATCTCTATGATTTATATAAAATGATGCCATTTTAATTATATACATGGTTCACTTACACCCCAAAAAAATCTAATTTATTTGCGTTATTAACCTTGTTTTAATTACGACCTTAGATATCACTCGTTTTGTCTTAATATTAAAGAGCAGAGAAAAATATAATTCATAATATATACCAAAAAAAAAAAGGATAAGGGTTATATTAAGGACACTTCAATCATATTCTTCTCTCTGTTTCTCCTAGTGGGAGGCTGAGGTGAAGTGGGGGGGACCACACCATTTCCCAACGGAAAGGTGGTGGGAAGAGGTTACGTACGTTCAAGGTGAGTGGTTACGTAGCTGAGTGAAAGAAACGTACGGTGGAGTACGAATGAGTAATTCGCACTGTGTTGGTGGTTACGGGGGAAGCTAGAGGAAGTTGTAGGTGTGAAGGTGAGAAAAGTTTTCATCAATGAATGATCTGGAGGAATAGTGGGGGGAGGTTTTGTTTGACGGAGGAGGAAGGGGAAGCTATAGTCATTGATGATGCTATCAATGAGGTAATAGGGTTCAAAGAAGATTGTAGCTTGGTAGAAATATTTGTCTGGATAGGAACATTGGCAAAATGGTTCTTGAGGATACAATGAAGAAAGTATGGAGAGTTAACAAGCCTACTAAGTTCGTTGAACTAGGAGGTAACATGTTTACCATAACCTTTGCTAACCAAGCAGACAAGCAGCGTGTATGGAGTGGGAGACCTTGGCTCTTTGACTCACATCTATTAGCCTTGAAGCTATTTGATGAATATACACCACCACAAAGAAAGAGGTTTGAAAAGGAAAGTTTCTCTGTCCAAATGTATGATATGCCTCTTGCATGCATGAATGAAGAACATGGCAAACAGATAGGGAAAACAATAGGTAAAGTAGAAGAGGTGGATGCAAAAGAAGGTGGGATTGGATGGGGTAAGTTTCTAAGGGTCCGCATCAACATCGAGCTTATGAAACCTCTGGCCAGAGGTAGAACAATCACGATAAAAGGTGACAAGTTTTGGATCCCAATTAAATATGAAAAGTTGCCCAGGTTCTGCTTTATGTGTGGTTGCTTAATTCATGGCTCACAAGGATGTACTGGGAAGGTGGGCGAAAAGTTGCAATATGGAGTGTGGTTAAGGGCTGACACAAAAATGGGGTCCAAGGTGAAAATAAGAGTTGATGGTTTTGAAAGAAAGTGGAGAGATGAGAATGAGGGAGAAAGGGGGGAAAGGGTTGACCAGAAGGAGATAGAGGGTGAGGAAACAAAAAGGGGCGAGGATGAGCAGAACACAGAGGAGGAGTGTGATGAGGGGGAGAATATTGTGCATGGGTTTAAAGGGAGGGGATGAGAGCAATGAAGTACAGAGTTGTTGGCTAAAGGTACATCTAAAAAAAGAATGGAAGGGGTAGATGGTTGGTTGGTGGAAGCAAGTGGGGATGATAGGTGTTTGGAGATAGAGGAGATTGTGCAAACAGCCACTATTGGCATGGATCTAGGAATGCTTAGTAGGAAGACTAAGGGAGGGGGGAAAAGGAGAGCTAGAGAAAAAAGGGAGGACACCAAGCAGGATGGTGGGTATGTTACTAGAAAAAGGAAAAAAAGAAGAGGTGATGGGGGGTGAAAAAGTGCAAAAAAAGATCAAGCTAGGGAAGTTGGATAGTGAAGGTTCAGAGGATAATTCTCAACAATTATTGGCGGAGGCTGATCACCAATCCCGTCACTCTCAATGAAAATCTTAAGTTGGAACTGCCGAGGGCTTGGGAACCCTCAGACAGTTCAAGATCTCTACCTATTGGTGGAGGAGAAGAAACCCGATGTAGTTTTCTTAATGGAAACTAGATTAAAAGCAGTCAAGTATGAAGGTTTTAAGAAGAGACTTAAGTATGAAGGGTGTTTTATGGTAGAACCAGTGGGTCAAAAAGGAGGTTTAGCACTTTTATGGAGTAGTAGGGTCCATTTAGAAGTTTTGAATTACACACAAAGGCACATAAATGCATGGATATCAAATGAGGTAGATTGCTCGAGGTGGCTGTTGACTTGTTATTATGGCCATCCTGAGACTCACAAAAGGGCTGAAGCTTGGGAGCTACTGTCATCCTTAAAGCCAACAAGTTTTCAAGGTTGGTGTGTGTTAGGAGATTTCAATGAAATCTTAACTCATGGTGAGAAGATAGGGGGCAAACCCAGACAAGAGAAACTAATGGAAAATTTCAGAAAAGTATTGGAGAAAGGGAACTTGTCAGACTTAAAGTGGGTGGGTAGCAAGTTCACATGGAGCAACAGACACGAGGATGCTTCATTCACGAAAGAAAGGCTTGATAGGGTAGTAGCAAACCCTTCCTGGGTCCAGTTGTTTAAGGAATATTGGGTGGATGTTAACAGGCAAGAGTTCAGATCACAAGCCAATCCTGCTGACTATGAACAGAAGGGACAGATTCACAAGGAAGGATTGTAGAATCTTTAGATTTGAAGCAAGCTGGAATAAGGAGGAGGGATGTGAGAAAGTAATCCAAGAGGCATGGAGGAGTAATGAAGGAAGGAGAGGTTCACAAACCCCAATAACAAAACGACTAGAAAGGTGTAGAGGGGCACTTCTAGGATGGTGTAAGCAGTTCAAGCTGGACAGGAATCAAGAAATAAAGTTAAAAACTGAGGCACTGACAAGGTTACAAGATGAAGAGAGTTGCCTTAATGCAGCTGAAATAAAGAAGTTACAAAAAGAAGTTGGAACTTTGCTTGAGAAGGAGGATATTAAGTGGAAACAAAGGGCTAAAAGAAATTGGTATGCTAAGGGTGACAGAAATACAAAGTATTTCCATGCTTGTACAAACCAAAGGAGGCGAAAGAACACAATTAAACAAATTGAAGATGGGCAAGGGAGAATCTGCAAAGACCAAGAGGGCATTGAGGGAGCCTTTAAAGGTTATTTTGAGAGCTTGTTCAATTCAACTCAGCCTAGTTCAGAAGAGATGGAAGATTGCTTAAAACACTTAGAACCTCGAGCTACAAGGGAGGCAAATGACAAACTGCTCAGACCATTTAGCAAGGGGGAGATTGAAGAAGCAATTAAAAGCATGGCACCTCTAAAGTCACCAGGCCCTGATGGTTTTGGATCTTGCTTCTATCAAAACCATTGGAAAACAATTGGAGATGATGTGTGTGCAGCTGTGCTTAACCATCTCAATGGTACCATTCCTTTCCAACTTGTCAATTTTACCTTTATTGCTTTAATCCCCAAGAAGAAGGACCCAAAAGTAGTAATTGAGTATAGGCCCATCAGTCTTTGTAACGTTTTTTATAAAATTATTTCCAAAGTGCTAGTTAATAGATTCAAAGGAGTTCTAACAGAGATCATCTCAACCAATCAAAGTGCCTTCATTCTTGGTAGAATTATTACTGACAATATCATGATTGCCTATGAGATTTTGCATACCATGAAGGTGGGGAAGAAGGGTAAGAAAGGAAACATGGTCATTAAGCTTGACATGTCAAAAACTTATGATAGGATAGAGTGGCCATTTGTGAAAGCAGTAATGAAAAAATTTGGCCTCTGTGATGATTGGATAAAGATAGTCATGAGGTGTATAAAATCAATTTCTTACTCTGTGTTAGTCAATGGAAAGCCAGGGTCAAAAATTTTTCCTTCAAGGGGATCTCCTATCCCCTTATTTATTCATATTGTGTGCAGAAAGGTTAAGCTCTTTGCTTAATCATTCAGATTTGACTGGGAATACTAAAGGGGTTACAGTTGTGAGAGGAGGGAGTAGAGTAAATCATCTGCTATTTGCAGATGACTGCATTTTATTTGGGAGGGCTTGTGTTGAGGAATGGAAGAGATTGCAAGAGTTGTTGCTGAGGTATGAAAAAGCTTCTGGCCAATTTCTGAATAAAGAGAAGACATCAGTCTTTTTTAGTTCAAATACTCATATGGCAGACAGGGATCTTATTCTAAGAGCAGGGGGTCCATGGTCCAAGGCAGCTATGAAAAATACATTGGTTCAAGCTGCAATTCCCTCTTACACAATGAGTGTGTTTAAGCTTCCCAAAAAGCTTTGTAAGGAAATCAATATCATGTTGTCTAAATTCTGGTGGGGTAATAGGATCCATTGGAGGAGCTGAGAAAAAATGGGGATAGCTAAAGGCAAGGGAGGTTTGGGGTTTAGAGATTTGGCTAGTTTCAATTTAGCACTCCTTGCTAAACAGGCTTGGAGATTGTTACAAAGCCCTCACTCTTTGGTTGCTAAGATTTTTAAAGAGAAATAATTCAAGAACACCTCTATTACAGAAGCTAAATTGGGGAATGCCCATTCTCTGATATGGAGAAGTGTTTGGAATTCATTGGGGTTACTAAAGGAGGGGTTGAGGTGGAAAGTTGGGGATGGTGAAAAAATCAACATTTGGGGTAAAAAATGGTTGCTATCTCCCTCAACCTTTTGTGTTCAATCCCCCATCTCGATCCTAGATGAAAATTCAAAAGTTAGAGAACTGATTGATGATGTTTCAAAGGACTGGAATGAAGGCTTAATCAGGTCTATATTCAATAAAGAAGAAGCTGATCATATTTGTAGTATCCCCATGAGTACTAGGGGTGTAGAGGACAAATTGATATGGGGTCCCTCGAGAAAATGTGTTTTTTCAGTCAAAAGTGCATACTTCTTGGATGAAAATAGAAAGAAGGTTGTGGTGGGAGATTCTTCTAGGGAGAATGAGAAGGATAGCAGGTGGAAGTCTATATGGGAAATGAAAGTTCCTGGTAAGGTGAAGTTGTTTATGTGGAAGGTATGAAACAACCTTCTTGCTACTAGAGTAAACCTCTTTTCAAAAAAAGTTATTGAGAACCCTTTATGCCCCATCTGTTTGAAAGAAGAGGAGACTGTCATGCATGTTCTATGGCAGTGCCCAGCAGCAAGTGGTGTGTGGGCTGAGGCTCATAGTGCAACTCAGAAATTGGGGTGCTATGGAGACTGATCTGCTTAAGCTTTGGGAAGATCTGGAAGGGAAGCCCAACAAAATTGAATTAGAAGAAGTTGCAGTCATCATGAGGGGATTGTGGATGAGAATGAACAGTTTTATTTTTGACAACAAATTTCTTAACCCAAGTAGTATTATCAGAGCTACAAGAGAATCTCTGGAAGAATACCACTTAGCAGAGGAGGGGACAACAGATTCAAGTAGAGGAGGGGACAGTAGAGTAGAAGTCATCCAGAAATGGTCACCACCAGGAGCAAACAGTTTTAAAGCTAACTGGGATGCAGCTTGTAATGTCAAACTTAGGAAAATGGGGGTAGGAGTCATTATTAGAGATGAAAATGGGGCAGTTACAACAACATATTGTGGAATCAAAGGTAATGTGGATCAACCAGTAATAGCAAAAGGAATTACTCTTGGAAAAGCCATGGAACTTTGCAGAGACTTGGGACTCAACAAAGTGACATTCGAAGGAAATGCTCAAAACATTGTTAAAGCTGTTTATAGCCCAGATGAAAACTTATCATGCCTCGACAGTATCATTGAAGATTCAAAGTCATTTTTATCTGAATGGTCCAATTGGGTAGTTCAATATTCACATAGAAATACAAATACAGTAGCACATAGTTTGGCTAAGTTAGCTTTAAGATCAAGTGTAGAGCAAGTATGGATAGAAGAGGTACCAATTTGTATTTCTTCCTGTATGCAGAAAGACATGGAAGGTTTTGTAGACAGTGTTCTATGATTGAATGAAAGAATGAGGTTCTATTTTTTTAAAAAAAAAGGACACTTCGATCATGTCCAACCAAACAAAGCAGTTACCAATCACAGCCGTACGTATGTCCCTCATGCAGTCACCCACCTTGGCTCACAAGGGCAAATGTGGACAGATATTGTAAATTCAAATCAGTAATGATATCTATACAATACATTTTATAATATATTTTACAACATATATTTTAAAGTTGAGGTATTTTTGTAAAATGATGTTATTTTTATAAAGTATTTTACTAAAATACTCTTCATTTTAAAACATGGTTGTGTAATATATTGTGAAAAGTTATGTGTGTTTATCATTTTTCAATTCAAATAATTGATAATTTTGAATACTAAATTGTTCATTTTGGTAGTTTTAGGTGCAATTTGAAATATGATGTGTTTGAAGGGGTATAAAACGAAGTTTCCCTACACTACAACAAAAAAGAATTTTTGGGACAATTTTTTGTCGGAACGAAATGAAAATCGTCTCAAAAAGCACTTTTTGGAATGAATTTTAGACTTCATCCTAAAAAAATGAAGGAAGAACAAAACCGTTTGAACGATATAATTAGAGACGAAATATTTTGTCCCTAATAATGAAACCGTTCGAATGTAAGGTTTTAACGTTCGGACGGTTAAATTTAACCGTTCGAACGTACATTTCCACGCGTTAAGTATAATTATTATAGCGGGAAACTGCATTACGTTCGAACGTATAATTTTACCGTTCGAATGATAAATCAGCATTGTTCGAACGTGCAATTTGGCACGTTAAGTAACATTAATATAGCGGGAAATTGATATACCGTTCGAACTTATAGTATTCACAGTTCGAGTGATGAATCAATATTATTTGAACGTTATTTTCATGGTTCGAACGGTGATCATATGTTTTTTTTTTTTAGAATTATAATTATATTAACTAGTAATTATAAAAAATTTATCAATTTAATTATAGGAATAATATCAATCAATAATTAGTTTAGAAAATATAAACTAATACTAATTCATAATTAAATACTAAATTTACAAAATATTAAATATTTTCCATTCTAAAAATAAAATAAATAAAATATAGAAAGTACTAAGACGCCAAATCTTTGCACACTGCCTCGACTGCAGCTAAGCATTCCTCTATCTGTGTCAGTCAAGTACTGATGGTGACCTGAGTCGCATACCGATGCTTAGAGAAAGAGGCTTTGATTGGGCACTGTTCGCGGTGGCGACGGCGGCTTTAAACGGCAGAGATGGATAGTTCACTTGGAGAAAACGAAGTTTTGTTAATAGTTCGAACGTCCGTGAAAATGATCGTCTGCAAGAACTTATTTATGCAATACCGTTCGAACCGTTTGTAAAAACGTTTGAACGGTCCACTTCAATACATTTAAATATTATACTAATATATTAATATATTATTATTTTAGTTATAGTCTAATTAGATGACACTATATATGATACTATATATATGTTATCTATAGTCTAATATATTAAGATATTAATTAAGTATTTATGGTCTAATTAAATGACACCATCTATGTTAGTACTGTAGATGACATTATATATGATACTATATATATGTTATATATATAGTCTAATATATTAACATAATATATTTTAGTTATAATCTAATTAGATGACATTGTATATGATACTATATATATGTTATATATATAGTCTAATATATTAACATAATATATTTTAGTTATACTCTAATTAGATGACACTATCTATGTTAGTACTATAGATGACATTATATATGATACTATATATATGTTATATATATAGTCTAATATATTAATATAATATATTTTAGTTATAATCTAATTAGATGACACTATATATATGTTATCTATATAGTCTAATATATTAACATATTATATTTTAGTTATGGTTTAATTAGATGACACTATCTATGCTAGTACTATAGATGACATTATATATGATACTATATATATGTTATATATATAGTCTAATATATTAACATAATATATTTTAGTTATACTCTAATTAGATGACACTATATATGATATTATGTAATAAACAATATTTCATAACATGGCATAACATGTGACATTGAATATTACGTGACATGACATACATGTAGCATATATGCCATGTCATCACATGTTTATTTATTACACGAATTATTCTATCACAAAAATCTTATCTGTTACATATTATATATATGTTATATATATAGTCTAATATATTAACATAATATATTTGTGTTATAGTCTAATTAGATAACATTATCGATTATATATTATAATATGATATTACTATGTTACTAAACTATAATATAATCTAATATGTCTATATATATATATATATTAATGTTGTTCTTTTATTTGAAGGTATAGTGTTAAAAAAAATATTAATAAACATTTAACAAACTGTTTGAACTGTTAAAAATAACGTTCGAACGATTAATGATCAAGCGGGAATGCATCTATTAACGTTCGAACATACTATTTATACGTTCGAACGTAAAAAGTTAGGAGAGAATTTATCCCGCTAAATATTTTTACGTTCGAACGGTTAGTAAATAACCGTTCGAACAGGAAATCTTCTGCAAATACACTACAGAACCTCACAATCTCGCTCTCCTCCCGCGTGCCACTCTCACAAAACAGATCAACCCCTTCGCGAACCAAAGCCATTCTTCCTCAAACTAGCCCCCAAACTCAAAATGTTAACATCTCACTCAATTATTCTCGGATTACTACTTGTTGGAGAGCTCCTTCGCACGGTATATAATCTAATCTCCTTGCATTTTCATCTCCAAAAATTCAGCTATGCCTTTTATATTCTCATTTTGGTTTGAATATAATATTTTGCAATGTTAGAAATTTGTATGCTATTGATATTGTTGTTTGTGTTGTTGTGAGAAATTTGTATTCTTGGATTAATGGGGTTTTCAGTTGTTGAAGACAACTAAAATCTGGAATGAACACATTCGAACGGGTTAGGATTACTGTTCAAACGTGTATGTTATGTTTGAACATAGTGTAGCACCGTTCGAACATTAACTATACATCAATGTATTTACGATTAGAATACAAATATATAAGAATAGTAGTAAATTATATGTACTACTAAGTCTTTAAATTAAAATACAATAGTTAAGATTTAATAACCCTTAAATACTTAATTCTAAATTAATAAAATTAATATTTAAATTAAAATACTATTAAATCTTTAATTTAAAATAAAATATTTAAGATTTAATAATGCTTAAATAGTTAATTCTAAATTAATAAAATGAAGTTTGTAAATTATATGTGCTACTAAATCTTTAAATTAAAATAAAATAGTTAAGATTTAATAATACTTAAATACTTTACTCTAAATTAATAAAATGAAATTTGTAAATTATATGTATTACTAAATCTTTAAATTAAAATATAAATATAGTTAGGATTTAATAACACTTAAATAGTTAATTCTAAATTAACTATATATACCTAGATTACAATGATTACTTATGTCTTGCACAACGGCTGTAGACATGACATAGCACTCATCAGACAAAATAAGGAACGATGATATTTTGTCACATCCTGCTGACTCCCAGGTGTGGAAGGAATTTGATTAGGAACACCCATGGTTTGCTGAAGAACTGCGTAATGAGACTTGGGTTGGCAACAGATGGATTTAATCCGTTTGGGAACATGAGTACTAGTCATAGTACTTGGCCAGTTGTACTTATGCCGTATAATCTACCACCATGGAAGTGTATGAAATATCCATATTTCATGATAAGTTTGCTCATTCCAGGTCCGATGTCACTTGGAAATGATATAGACATACACTTACAGCCATTGATTGCAGAATTGATAGATTTGTGGGAGAATGGGGTTGTCACATTTGATTCATCAACAGGTAAGTCGTTCAAGATGCATGCTACGGTGTTATGGACAATAAATGATTTTCCCGCTTATAGAAATTTGTCAGGTTGGAGTATTAAGGGGAAAATGGCATGTCCAACTTGTAACAAACATACCCAATCTAAATGGCTTATGTACGGGAGGAAATTATGTTTCATGGGTTATTGTCGATTTTTACCTACTGACCATAGATGGCGTGGAAATTCTAGAATGTTTGATGGAACTGTTGAATGGGGCCAACCTCCATCATATTTGTCTGGTGGAGATGTACTTGCACAATTTATAGATGTTGGTTGTAATGAATTTGGTAAAAAACAACGAAAGAGAAAACGAGTTACGAATTAGTTGAATTGGACAAAGAATAGTATATTTTTTAAACTCCTGTATTGGTCGAAGTTAAATTGCAGCATAGCCTTAATGTTATGCATATTGAAAAAAATATATGCGAACCTATATTGGGAACATTGATGTCAATTGAAGGAAAAACAAATGATACAATAAACTCAATGAAGGATTTGAAGCGGTTGGGAATAAGACGAGAAATGCAATTGCAAAAAAATGGTTCGTCTGTCTACATGCTGATTGGGTGGTATACATTGTCAAGAAATGAAAGAGTTACATTTTGTGAGTGGCTAATGAAGATAAAATTACCGGACGGTTATGTCTCGAATCTAACAAGGTGTATGAGAACAAATGATTGGAAAATAACTAGATTAAAAAGTCATGATTGTCATGTCTTCTTACAGCGTATCTTACCTATTGGTATCCGTGGGTACTTGACAAGTGATGTGCGCATGGCTTCAATCGAGTTGGGTGCATTTTTTAAAGACTTATGTGCGAGGACGTTGAATGTAGAAGCTTTGGATCGAATGGAACGAGAAATTGCCATAATATTGTGTAAGCTAGAAAGTATTTACCTACCGTCATTCTTCGACGTCATGGTTCACCTAGACGTTCATTTTCCACGTGAGGCTCGACTTGCAGGACCAGTTCAATATAGATGGATGTATCCCATTAAACGATTTCTTAGAAAGTTGAAACGTACAGTGGGTAACAAGGTCCTCCCAGAATGATCAATTGCAGAAGCATATATTGACTATGAGTGGCATACCTTCTGTTCTAAATATTTCCACGGAGTTGACACTCGAAAACAAACTTCGACGTTGACCGAGCAAGACAACGACATGTGTTTTCTGTGTTTTCCCAACAAGTTCGTCCAATTGGTGCAGTGTGTGGTTATGACTTGTGTGGAAGAGAGTTCGAGAAAGCTCAGTGGTACGTGCTGAACAATTGCCCTGAGATAGAGAACTACTTGAAGTAAGTTATAACATTTTCTTAATTTAAATTCGCTCATTTACTTTAAAAAAAGTCTAAGAATATAAAAGATTTGTGGTAATCATCAATTTCAGTGATCATATTAACGTGCTCAAGGAACTGGGAGTAAATTATATAAACCAGAATCATGAAGAGGAGTTCCCGAGATGGTTTGAAGAATGGGTAATGACATCACATATGCTTTACTCAATAACCAATGAAAAAATATTGATTTAAATTTTGATATAGCATATGCTTTAGTCAATATGTAGGTTGTACAAATGCATGCAAATAATCCAAATGATATATTGGATGAACTGTATGCATTGATGCGTGGCCCATCGAGACGCGCTACTCAATATTCTGCATGTATTTCTCGGGGAAGTAGGTATCACACAATGGATCGAGATTGTTATAGGAAAACCCAAAATAGTGGTGTCCTAGTCGAAGGAAGTCATGATGAAGAAAATATTGATTTCTATGGGATTATTGTCGATACAATTGGAATGAAATATTTGGGAGGGCTTGCGGTGTATCTGTTTAAGTGTGATTAGTGAGATTTAAGCAATCCTCGTATTGGAGTCCGTGATGATGAATATGTTTTGAGTGTTAATACATCAAAAAACTGGTATGAAGATTATCCTTTTATTTTGGCTTCTCAAGCATCTCAAGTATTCTACTTAGATGACCCAAAATTAGGAAATCAATGACGAGTAGTACAAAAATATTCTCCAAGAAATATATATGATATTATCCCTCAGGCGGAAGGACAAGATGAAGAAGAAGATGACCCATCTACTTAAGAAGCATACCAAGAGAGTCAACTCGCCTTAAATTTGTTTGTGGATTTGAGCTCATATGAGATGATTTCATTAAATAGAGAAGATATTGAGGCTGAAATTGTTGATGCAACAATTGAGGAAAATGTTGAATCATCTGAAGAATCTACAAATGATGAGAGCGAATTGTCAGATGAAACTGATACAGATTATGATTGACCAATTATGTGTTAACATTACACTTGATGACAAATATTTTACTTATTGAATGTATCAGTAGTTTGAAATTATGCCACCAAAGAGGAAGTAAGTTTGCAATCCATCTCCACATGTTCCTAGCTCTCCTTCAGACTCACCATTAGAGATTGACTCTACAGAATAAGGTAAAAATCTAATACTCATAAAAGTTATTAATTAAAGTCCTATAATAGACATATAAATGAAATTGATTACAATGTTATATTTTATAGAGTCTACAGTACAATCTCATCAACGTCGGGGCACCACTAGAGGGGTGACATTGGAAAAATTTCAGAAGGTGGGTAAGATCAAGGTTAACATTCCTGACGAACATACCGGGACAAAGGACAACCAGCAGCTTGGCTTGCATCGCATGTGGGTGCTCTTACACGAACTTACGCACCTTTGGCAACGACTTCATGGAAGAAAGTCCCCCAAAATGTTAAAGAGCTTATCAATAAGCATTATTTGGTAATGTTTAAAACATTAATTTAGTAGAATAAATTTCTATATTTTACTTAAATTTAGAATATTATAAATGATAATGTGTTTGTAACTATTTTTTTCAATGATGATTTTGAATTAAATTTTAGTCGAAGAGAAGAGCGCAAGACTGTGGAAGAGCTTATGAGTAATGCATTCGCAAATATAATGCGATGTGTCATGAGTATTATAATAAGTTTGAGAAGAAGGAAGATGCACGCCAACGTCCTTTTCAGGATGTCCGACCTTCTAAATGGGAAACACTTTGTGACATGTTTGAGAATCCATCATATCAAGTATAGTTAAATTTAATTATTTTACTTGTCTTATTTGTCATTTCGCTTCATAATATTATCAATTTCTTTGCAGAAACGAAGTTCTATAAACAAAACAAAGAGATCAAAATTGAAAATTAATCATCATGCAGGCTCAAGATCTTTCCATCGTCTCTCTAAGAAATTGGTATTGCTATTTTTTTTATTGGATATAGTTAATTATTTGGATGAATTATAATGACTTTATATCTTAAACATTTATTGTAGCAAGATTCAGATACCAATTATGATCTGACAAAATTATATGCTGCATCGCACACTGATCGTAATGGAGAGTGGACTCATCCTGATGCTCATAAAAATTATGTAAGTATTATAACCTGTTTTCATTAAATATATTAGAGTATTTATGACGATATTAATTCTTTATCTTATATATGTCTAGGATAAAATGGTTGCCCTACGTGCTGAATCTGCGTCAGATCAAAATTTCTCAACAAGTGATATTGATATTTTTACACAAGTCCTGGGTCAACATTCAGGATATTTGAGGGGTTTGGGTCGCTGTGTAAAACCTTCTCCCTCTTCCTCTTCTTCTGGGAATGCATCTATGACTTCTATTGCGCTAGAGAATGCGAATTTCAGAATCGAAAAATTGACTGCAAAACAGCATGAATTAGAGGCTCAACTGGCAAAACAAACAGATATGAAGATGCGCCTCAAACAACATGAAGAACAACAATAAGAGTTTAGAAGACAGATGCAACTCCAAATGCAGCAGCTTATGCAACAATACAGGCCTCCAAGCAACTGATGGTTTTTTGCATACAGATTTTGGGATTATCTATTTATGTATGAACAATGACCGTCTCACGGTTATTTATTTAGTTCGCACTTATTATAAAACTTTTGTGAGTGTTAAATAGTTTCTAATGTATTTTTTCAAATATTTTGAATGTTTATTTGGTTTTCTATTATTGACTTTAAATAAAATAGTTATCGTTCGAATGAACAAATAACGTTCGAACGTGTTCGGTAACATAATGTTTGAACGCAATTTATTTTTGTCGAGTTCGAACAATCACATAACGTTCGAACGTCATTTATCTCTGAAGTGTTCGAACATAACTTATACCATTCGAACCAATATACCGTTCGATCTGACCCTTTACCGTTCGAACACAAAGCTACTTTCATGCCGTTTGAACGAATTCATGTTTGTTCGAACATATTTTGTAATCATTCAAACACGTTACTACTGTTTGAACTTAAAATGATTTCTGTTCGAACGATATTCTGGGACGAATTTCAACCGTAACAAAAGAAATTCCCGTTTGAACGTGTTCGAAAGGTTTCCTTCAATTTCGTCCCAAAAGATATTTTTTGAGACGAAATTGTGATTTTCGTCCCAATATACCTTTTGGCACAGTATTGTTGGCACGAGTTTGGGACAATTTTTTTTCGTCCCAAAACATTTTTTAGGACGACATGGCTGTCTTTTGGGACAAAAATTATCAAAATATATATGATTAATTAATTAATTTAAAAAATTATCAAAATATATATATAGTCCCTTCGTCAAACTTTTGATGAAGAAACCATTAGAAATGTCACATTGGTATTAATAATGGTTTGCGTACGTGCATGTCACATGATAGATTAGATATATATTGTTATGTGTATAAAATTTTATAAATAGTATAAAAAAAATTCATTTAAAAGCCAAAAATTTGAAAGAAATACAAGAAAAACAATAAATAGAATAAAACAAGATCGAAAAATATGAATACAAAAAAAAAATGAAATCTAAAAAAAAAAAGCATTGATTTGGAATGAGAGAGAAGTTAGAGCCGCTTCCACCTCAACTTAGTTTACATTAAGGGCTCGTTTGGATAGTGAGAAGAAATGATATAAGATGAGATGAGATAGTTTTAGATGAGTTGAATAAAATATTATTAGAATATTATTTTTTAATATTATTATTGTTTTGATATTTGAAAAAATTGATTTATTTATTATATTTTGTATAAAAATTTGTAAAAATTGTAATGATAAGATGAGATAAAATAGATTGCTAGCATTTATGTATCCAAACGAGACCTAAAAGGGCTTGGTCTCCCCCAACTTACCATTAAAAAAATGGAAGTTTCATCTATTAAGTTGTCTCATTTTTCCAATAATAAAGGAGGAAAAGTCTACGCTTGTTCCTCTTGTCCAACAGCAGAGGAGCAAGGAAGAGTAGTCCCCTTGGGACATGATATTGCATCTTGGGGAGTTCTTCAAGTTAAAAAATAAAAAATAAAGGCTAGCCTCTCCCTTTGTCAAAAGAAGAATGTTTTTGTTATAAAGGAATTTTATAAAAGTAAACACATAAACTGTAGTGGCTTGATGTGGTATGTTAGATTATAAAATTATTTTTATTTATTATAAAATAAATCTAATGTATCATGCATGTCTTCATATGTTTGATCTAATGGCAATTAGAGTCATATATATATATATATATATATATATATATATATCAACAATTTCTGCAATACATTGACATTTCTCATAGATCATTTGGGAAGCAGCAAGTAGTCATGTATTGCATTCTTTTTGTGTTCCCTCCAAATTGTCCTGTGAGGCTTTGAACCAACATCTCCTAATTTTGTAAGGGAAGAGCATCTTCAGCGGTAGAGATCAGGAGAAGAGAAGGAAATTGAGGGAACATGTAATCATGTATGCATTTTCTACCTGAATTCATAATGTAAAGACCCTAAGAAACAAATTTACCTAAAGTTTAGTCGCATCTTCCATCGGCTTTCAAACCATTAAGTAATTTTCCCATTAGGCAACTCGTGACTTGATAAAGGCATGAAATGCAAAGAAAATCATACAAATTAAAGAGTATGGGTTGTTTGGATAAAGAAAAATTCTAGATTTAAGACTCTCACTCCTGCACACCACTTAAAAATATGCGATTTTATTCATTTACCCTCATATTTCATGAAATATGAAATATTTATGTCAGCCTGCCACTTCTCGGAAGCACGCTTGGCGACATAGCACAACTTTCGTCACTCCTTGACCTCCTCCTCTAGGTGGTCACGATATGCCACAATCCACGCCGCCAGATCATTAATGCCCTACAAAAGAAAGTGAAACAACCCAAGTAAGAAATTGTGTGGAAGCACAACAAGAAGAAAAACAGGCCGCATGGTACCTCAGAAAATCAGTCTTTTAAATGGTTAGCCATCTGAGCAATGGCTTTAGCTTGGGCATTGACAGAAGTAGAGGAGGCACCGTCACTAGCATCACCACCAATGATCTCCCTAGGGCTAGGAACAACCCTGAGCAAGGAAGCCTTTGCAAGCCTCAAGGTTGAATCCACCACCCTCTCTGGCAGACCCCTGAGGTGTATAGGTGGAAGGGGGGACTTGGCGTAGGCCAAGTCAGACTAGATTAGGCGAGTATCTTCTCGCAAAAAATTACCCCATGCCTCTTTGAAGAGGGAGTTGGTGTCTCCCCCAAAGGATGGGGTACAAAGGGGAGGAAAATATAGGCATTCGCCACTGCCAACCAATGAAGGGGTACTTCCCCCAGAGACAGTGATTGGTGGGGTCTCTAGGGCAGGTTGTTTTGCCCCAAACTGGATGTGAACGTCCTCATAGCAAGAGGATGTATGCCCAACGGCATCGCCCTGATCAGTAGCCCTGACGCCCAAGTTTTCACAAACATCCCCAGTTGGGGAAGGAATGAGACCGCCTGCCATGGGTGGGCGAACCCTTGCACCCGTGACAGCATCCAAGTTAAAAGCGGTCACGACCTCAGCATCCAGCTCGCCCTCCCTCACTCAACCTTCAACAACTGGAAATTCAAATGTAGGGTTGGCTGCCAGTGGGCGTGCCGGCTGAGGGGGTTTAACCTAGAAAGTGGCAGCCAAATCGAAGAGGGCAATGCTGGCCAAACTTTCAGCATCTCGCAGGCAAGACGAACGTGGCCGCGCAGAAGAACCCCAAGGTATTGGAAGTGCATCAGTAACCGGCGGGGTGGGCAGAGGAGCTTGACTGCCCTCAGAGGGTGCATCAGTTTCCTCTAACTGCAGCATAGGAAGCACAGTGGTGGCTGGCTACATAAGCGTCAAAGTCCGGACACCTTCCAAGGGCGCCAAAGCTTCCATAGGCAATGACACGGGAAACACGGCTGAGCGGACGACGTGGACTTTTGGGCACGGGCGCCCTCCGAGGATGCCAGAGTTTTCTTTTGTGGAGGTGATGAGGGAGGAGAATCTTCAGAGCGAGCTCTTTTTCTCTAACTTTTATCGTCATTCTTTTTCTTGCTTCTTACTTCCCTTTTCTCTTCACTTTCTTTCTTCTCAGACCTTTTCTTCTCCTTCTTTCCTTGCTCGGACTGGCCATCCTCCTTATTTTTCTCGGAGGGTTTTCGTAAAGGAGCAGGAATTATATCTGAAATCATGAACGAAAGCCCCTGAACATGGGAGCGATTGGGGGACATCAGAAATTGGTCAATGTAATCAGGCGTCAGCAAAAAATCAGTCCAAAGATATTCATGGTGGGCTGCAGCCTAAGAACGAACAATCTTAATTCGGGTTAGCTCCTGACGCGACAAAGGCGGCATGGTTGCCCACAAACTCTTATCGTCAGGAAGAGGGCGCCAGATCACCTTAATTGGAAAATCTTGGAAAAGAGCTTCTTGGGCGGGAAAGTCCCAGCCCTAGCCAGTGATAAAGAAAAACTTGGTTGTCCAAGCTTTGGCGTTAGAATACCAAGTTTCAAATCGGGCCAAAGTCTGCCCTTTATCTTTCTTGCCAAAGCTGGCAACATTGCCCTTGGTGGCTGACGTTGTAGAAAGCCAAAAACTCTTGGGCAATCAAGTTAGGGTAAAGGTCCCCAAGAGGCTCCAAGACTATGCGGAAAACAATGCAGGTATAAAGATAAGCTCTCAATGCAAAATGATGGAGTTGAGTGGGCGCTATATCTAGTAAGTCCAAGATGTCGCGAAGGGGGCAACAAAGGGAAGTCTCAACCCATGGGACATCAGGGACGTGGTCAGAGTAACCTTGCCTGCAAAACCCTCATCATCACAGCATCCCGATGGGGGAACCTCCATCATCGCCTCCTCAGGGATGCGATATTCCTCCCGAATCTCGGGAAGATGCTTCTTTCAAAAGGCTGAACACCACCCATGCCCGTCGAAGGTCGTGCCCTCCAAAACTTGAAAAGGTTGTATAGAGCTATCACCATTTTAGCCATGAAAACTAGAAGGGAAAAGAAGCAAGAAGACGAAGAAGACAGAATGGGCAAGAAACAAGAACAATAAAGGAAGCACGGGCAAGAAAGGCACAAGGAGAAAAAATGAGTAGAGAGAAAGATGAAGAAGATAGAGAATGGGTATTTAAAGAAGGGCGAATATGAAACGCCAGCAGCCGTAGACATCATGGCTTGACACTGAAGCTAAAGAGTAACCATCACACGAAAGCCCTCTCCCCTTTCGCCACGTCAGCAGGAAATCATAGGGCTCCTCGATTTTTGAAAAAGTGAAACGGCGCAGGAAGAGGAATATGAAAGACCGGTGGATACTCAATAGTTCATAAATGGGATGGGCTTGTCCCAATAGTCATTTGCTTTCCTATGCACCATGAGCCTTGCGCATACCCAAGCCAGTGGTAAGCCATTAAAATATTTAGGGCTGGAAATAAAGAGGGGACCCATAACGAGGCTCACGACACTTATGAGACAACAAGACTTATCAACATGAATTCCCTACACCATGGGGCGAAGAGAATTAGCGGGGTAGCTAGAGGGTCTATTTTAGTTGAGGGTCCATTCTATGTTAAAAGCCCAATACGAAAGAAGCCCAGTATAAAAAGCTTTTTGTTAACTGAAGGGAATTAGAGAGTCCAAGGCCCAGCAAAGTCACACACACACCTCACATGCCACCCTTCACGGGAAGATAGAGATTTCATGCAGATACGTGATCAGTTCGGTTACTGGGTAATGATCCACACTGATAAACTCTGTACCAGATAGACATCACGTTGGAATCTATATATACTAGGTAACCTTTGATAGTAAGGGATCGATCTCTCTCTTTTGAATTCTGAATTGTTTGTTACATTTACTGACTTAAGCATCAGAGTTTTCCCAGGCTTATCACGCCGAAACTTCTTGTCATCACGCAAGTGAACGGTTGCAGACTGGAAGTGAGATACGTCCTTTACAGACGCATCATTCTTCCATATTAGATATGATAATTATATTTCTTAATCCTTTTTGTGATATTATCTGCCACTACAGAGGATTTATATATTTTAGTAGAACCTTTTTTTTCAATTGGGCAAACATACCTCGCACGTTGAACCACCGCTAGTGTGTGTATATATATATTACCTATCAATATATATATATATATAGCTTATGTGCTACAATTAGTTTTTTAACGAAAGTAAAAGTTAAGGGAGGTATTATTTTTTAAGAGTTTTACTACTCATCATTCTCACACGCCACACATCATATTTATTTTAATTCTTTTTTGAAATTTTTAAAAAATGAAAAAAAAAAGGTGTGGTGTGAAGATGATGAGTATAATTTTTCATTTTTTAAATAAGTTGAGAGTTATTTTTGGAGTTTTTGTATTCATCATCTCCACATATCATATATCACACTTATTATTATTTTTTATTTTTTTTTTTTAAAATTAATTAAAATTTTCTACTCATTATTCATTATTCATATATCTGATAAGAGAAAAAAGTTAAAATTAAAAAAATCATGTATAATGTATGGTGTGAGAATAATAAATAAAATTTTTCAATTTCTTGACGCGAAATGTTTAACCCCTATTTATTTTGGATTGAATAAATCTAATTGTAAGTGATTTTATGTACTAATACGCGCATTCATTTAATATGATTAGTCAATTTTATTAAAAATAATAATAATTTAAATTTAAAATTTAAAAATAATAATATTAATACGCAGATTACAACCTAAATTTACTTAGAACTTGACAAAACTCATTTATTTTTCAAACATACGAGTGAAAGGTCCAGCCACTGGTTAAACCCCTCAATTCCCTCAACGTCCTCTCTCTTTTTCACTCTCACCGAACATACCTTGCGGCGGCGATAAAGCCAGCAGCGACAGAACCAACAGGCTCCTATCCGTTTTGTCCTTTTCTCTGCTCTTGATTTCAAATCAAGAACAATAAAGGGTAAATCCTTAGAATTCACTTCGTCTGCATCTAAGATTTACAGTTATGTTAATTGTATGCTTGTCATATACAAATATTTTAATTGGGTCGCTTGGGATTTTCACTTTCAGGCTTTAGATCTTGTGTTTTTTTGGTAGATCCACCTCCGTTCCTGCGCTTTGTGACACTCCCTTATTTTGGAAAAACGTACTTGTGAAGTATGACCATCGAAATGTAGCATGTGAATGCTTAAATTTAGAATTTTAGATTCATACCCCGAATGCGTTGAACGCGAAGTGGTTATGAACTGAAGTATTGGTCTTTTGAGCGCGAGACTGGTATTTATGCTGTGTTAGGTTGTGAATTGAATGAACCCTAATTGTTAGTCCTATCTGTATTGGTTATGGCTTGTTTTCCCGCACTGGTCCTGTTGAACGAATAGAATAGCGATGGGGTTGTGTTTTTGTGCTCCTTGTTTCTCTCTTATGTTGGAAGTTGCCCCGCCCTAGCTTACTAGGGTTGATTTGGTGCTAAGAAAACGTAGAAAAAGCTTGGAATTGAAAGTTTCCTAGCAGATTTATTTGTAATTGGACCTGGGCTAATAAGAAGTTTGCCTCACAAAATTTTGTGGCTCGGTTTGCTATGTTTAGAATAATAATGTAAGTTGCTTTGAATTTTTATTTCTCTCCATTACTATCCTCAATACCCAAAATAGTGTTCATTTGATGTGAAAACTATTATCTTTGAAATAGTGAATCCTTTTTTTGGTTTAGCATTGACATGGCTAACTGAGTATTCCATCATATATCGGCTTATTTTTAGTGATTAAAACTTAGTTTGGGAAGGTGATGGCGACAAAGTTGCGGCAGTTACAATCTAAGGCTTGTCAAGCAACGCAGTTCATCTCCAAGCATGGAGGTGCTTACTACAAGCAGTTGTTGGAGCAGAACAAACAATACATTCAGGAGCCACCTACAGTGGAGAAATGCAACCTCTTGTCAAAGCAATTGTTTTACACTCGACTTGCTAGGTTGTAGTTCTACTACCCTTGTTGTTGTGGCATTTGAAATTAATTTTCAGTTGGTTTTGCTGGGCTTTTTCCCACTGATTTGTCTGATGAATTGTGTTCCTTGGCAGTGTGATAGATAGCTCAAAGACATTTGAATACAAGATTTTAGCAATCTAGATCTTTAGACAAAACAAGAACTTGGAATTTATCAAATGTGATGTTAAAATGCTATAAAAAATGTTTTAAATAAGGATAAAATTAATTGTATAAGTTTTTTAGTACAAGTTATATTTAATCATATTCTAATGGCTTTGGTTGTGGACCATGTATATTAATGCAAATATCAAAAAATGAAGTAGGAGTTTGGTATGTTTTTTTGGTAGAGCATGACATTTATTCATGCAATGCTGACTGGTTTTATAGATTGCTCACAGTTGGAGCAAACTTAATATGTTTCTTGTTATTGGCTTTGTGAGTAGGAGTTTGGTATGTTTTTTTGCTAGAGCATGACATTTATTCCTGCAATGCTGACTGGTGTTATAGATTGCTCACAGTTGGTGCAAACTTAATATGTTTCTTGTTATTGGCTTTGTGGTAAGACACTGCATGTGATGGGCACTATAGTTACACATGATAGGGTAAACATCTCAGGTTATGCTCTTAACTTGTCCACTTGAACGTTTGAGAAGTTTCAAACTCTGTGCAAGATGACTTGTAAGGAGGAATTTGGCTCAATGGTCTATAGGACCGTTAGGTAGCATCCTTGCCATGGATATAGCCACCAACATTTTTTTTTTTTTTTTTTATAGTAAGAGTTGTTATTTTGGGTCTTTAGTTCGTCCTACTTGTTGGAGTAATTAATGTTTAATTTCTTTCTCTTGTTGTTCTAAGATCATATTTTATTACCCTTCTCATGATATTTATCATTTGTTATGCTAGTTGGATTTCCTGTATGTATTGGAGTCATAGATTTAAGATGGAAGGATTTCGTTCTTCTTGTTTTCTGTGAACAGTAGTATATGCAGCATGCCAATTGCTGTAAACAAACTTCAAAATAAGTTATTATGTGGATATATTCTTTAATAGGACAATTAATTATCAGTTTCAAATGTGCTCGTGTTTAGGTGTAGATATTGAATCAGGTGCCCTTTAAAGAGTCTTTTGGGCTTATTTTGGGACTTTCAAGGACGGGTAATGGATTAGGATACTATTTTAATGTCATTACGTTGGGGGGAGAGGTGGTTATAAATGTTTGGAACTTCCACTCTGGTTTTTATAAAATCATCAACCTTGGTTGCTTAATGAGTTTACTCTATGTAATGAGTGCCTACATAACCTTTTCCTTATTCTATAAACCAATTACCATACGATCTAGTCTGGATTTAAAAAGTAAAGGTTCGTAATAAAGAAGATGATATTGTTCTAATGAGTCACACCACAAGTGTAAAATATTATATTGATGAGAATTTTGTGCTTTAAATCAGTATTGCAAAAAACTCTGCCAAAATTAGATCCTGTTAAGTGAATTCAATACCACTAGAATGAATTAAATATAATGAATGATAATTTCATTGCTTGTGCATCGTTGAAAAGGCTCTTTTAGAAATTAAGTTTAATAGCTTGTGGATAATTATTGTAGTGGTCCCTGGGCTTTAATCTTTTTTCAAACTGGTTGTTAGGGTGATATACTTTCAAAAGATTCCTGAGGTGATGAACTTATATCAAACTGGTGCTTTTATCCAAATTTACTAATTTAGAGTGGTACTTTTATCCAAATTTTGTTAATTCATTAACTGAAATTGCTGGCGTATGGTCATTTGCCATGTCATAAGAAAATATTAAAATGTTGGAAAACATTAAAAATAAAAGAAAAGATAAAAAATAAATAATTGTACTAAAATATAAAAAAAAAAACGTATTAAAATTAAAGAAACATAAAAAGCTGACAGGAAAATAAAAAGGAAAACTTAAGAACTTTAAAATAAAATAAAAAAAATAAAAAAATATAATATAATATAAATTATATTAAATATAAACAATATTAAGGATTGGAAAATGCCATGCACGAGTGTGTTTTTTTTTAATTTTTTATTGTTGAAATTTTATTTTATTTTATTTAAGTTTTCTTTTTCTAACTTTAGTTTATAATTTTAAATTTATTTATTTTATTTAATTTATTAATTTTTGTTTTGTTTTTAGTTTTCAAGTTTATTTTTTTTAAGTTGTATTTTTTCTATGTAAGCCAATCAGTTACACATGGTGATTGATAAGAGTATTTTGAACTTCAGAATGAATTTGTTAAAGGAAGGGTAATGATCAAATACCAAGGATCACTACAGAAATTTTTCCTAATTTGAAGTGAAACTTTACTCATAATATTATTGCCAGTAAAATTATATGATGGTGTGTTGGAGCAAAAAAGTCATTAAATCATGCACCTCTACGTCTAGGTCCCATTCCACACTTCAAAATCCTTTAACAACCACATATACTTTTAACATTCCAACTGCTTTGTTGATGATACTTTGGATAGGGATGGTAGCATGTTATTAGGTGTGTTTGACTCGTAGATTCTTGATTGGGAGGACTTGCATTCCCACAATTTTTTTTTTGATTGGCACTGGGTGTCCGAGAAATATCCCGGGGTTGCACAGGTCATCGGCAAGGAGTTTCTCACAAGTGCACCTCAGGTAATTCAAGGAAATAATCTCCCAGTCTGATGGCCCCTTGCACCTAAGGAGATTTGAACCTTAGACCTGGGAGGAGCATACTCCCAAGCCCAAGGCCTTTACTACTTGAGCCAACTCGACTTTGCAGTTCCACAATACTGTTGATATAGATGTATGGTATCCCGTTGTTGAAATCTGTCTGAGTCCAATTCGGGTTTTACATCTATTCTTCATCCCTGCCATGCATCAAAGCTAACTTGGGTCTTAAATCTATCCTGTGCTTTGACCAAGTTCCAGTTCTTGGTCCTCCAAAGCGGCTGCATTAGGGGTAGCTCCCTACAAAATGGGGATAATTGCTACCCTACCTTGCAATCAATTATTCATTGGTTCGTGCGCTTGCTGGCATTCTCATTTTGCTACCAACTTTCTCTTTCTTTGTCATGATTTGATGTCGTACATACACCCTGATCAGTGATATTCTTCACTTCTTTCACGATGAACATGATTTTCTTTTCCTTTTCTGACCATACCCATACCTCTTCATTATATGTTAGCATGTTCCAGTATATTTTTTCAAATTGGCCATGTGTCAGTACTATTCACTACTGCTTTTATCTTTATTTGGCCCCAAAAACTTCTTCTTAAAGACATTGCAGTGGCAAAGATATGGCTTCTGTTATGTTTTGCTTTGCTGTAGTATTACTTATACTTATCAAAGGAGTTATATTTATTTATAATAACATTTTGCTGCCCACCGGATCCCATCAGAACTCCGCAGTTAAGCGTGCTTGGGCGAGAGTAGTACTAGGATGGGTGACCTCCTGGGAAGTCCTCGTGTTGCACCCCTCGTTTTTAAAACTTATCAAAAAAAAAAAAAAAACATTTTGCTGCCCACTATAGATGACCAGGGAATTGCATCATACTCTTATAATTTTATCATCTTTTGTGAACAAAATATCATACTCTTAGAGGTATTAATTCTTGAGATGCTAATGCCTGATCACACTGTCTTTCCTCTGCTCAATTAATGCTTTTACGTTGAGATGGAATAAAAAAAAGGAATATCATCAAGATGTAAGCTTGAATTGGCAGTTTTAACTGTCTGTTCCAGTTCCCATCATGGAAGGTGGTAAGAAGGAGAAGATAAGATTTGAGGGACTTAGATGATTACATAGAATGGATACTGTTCTATATCGAATTTTGCACCTTACTGGAAAAGAACTTCAAAAGCACTTTGTGGACAAAATAAACGTTGCCCAATGTCTTCTGCACAGTTGAACTCAGAAGCCTCAATCTGTTTTGGATTTTGGTAATAGAAAATAGAAAATCTATTGAATAATAACCTTACAGGACTTGCCAAAAGAAAAAAAAGATCTTTCGTAATTCTGAAATCACGATATAAGGTTATATTTTTCTGTTTCACAAGAATCCATTCATGAAAATGGTTTTATGATGTTTCTCATTCTCACTTTGCCTTGGGTCGTGCTTGCTAGAATCAGTCAGTGACAATGTGTCTGATACCTGCTTCACTAATATTTATTTGGGTTACAATGTTTCTTGCTATATGGTAAATGCCGTCTCAAAAGAAAAAAAAAATGAATAGCTTATCCCTTCTTTTGGAGAAAACTTAGTATCACAAATGCATGTTTTTCTATACCCGTTAGTGAAATATTATTGTGGTTTTGCTTCAGATTTATAAACATACATCTGAAACTTTATGGGACTTATTTCTTATGTGTACAGTATTCCTGGCCGTTCCGAGGCATTCTGGAAGGAAGTTGATTATGTCAAGCATTTATGGAAGAACAGGCAGGAGCTGAAGGTTGAAGATGCTGGTATTGCAGCTTTATTTGGGCTGGAATGCTTTGCATGGTTTTGTGCTGGGGAGATTGTGGGAAGGGGTTTTACTATCACTGGTTACCATGTCTGAGAATGACAACTGTTTTTAGGGGTTTGAGTGTGTAAGCTTCTCTTTTCATTTGAGCGATTGGAATCGTGGGAACCCTGCATCAAATTTTTGTTCTAAAATACTTTTGAAGCTGGGAAATCTGTGGGAATTTCTCTGGAAGCCTTAATAATCCATGCATTTGAAGTAATTACTTCTTATATACCTTTTTGTTTCAGTTGTTATCTATGTTAGAAGCAATGCTGCTCATGAATGAATGAAAATACTGCAAATTTGTATTGATTTACTGATTTACTACTCCAACATCAGTAACTAATATTTATATGTTCGAGCATCTTCAGTGATTGATACACTCAAAAGTAGAATCCAGCTTGGTGTGATGAGACAATTCGGCTACTGCAATCCACTTATTTTTAAAGAAGGCAATTTGGATGAGCTTTTACTTTAATTTCTATACAATATCACAACATTTTCTCCAAATTTTCTTGTCTGACATTTTGCAAATATTTACCTTATCTATTCTTGCAATGACTTTTTGTTATCCCATGTTGAAGGCCATCGGGCCATGGCACTCAAAAGATAGAATTCTGCAGACCAACTACGATGCTATTGTCAGTCAGGACTCAAGGTGATTGTTCTTACGTCTTAGGTGTTAACTGGGCTTAAGACCATAGAAGAATTTCTCCCTTGATCTATTAACATGGTTTACACTTTACTATTTAGGGTGAAAAGTTCTATTACTCTTTCTTTACTATTTTTTAAAGAAAAAGGCTATTATTCATCATGAGTCTTGTCACCACTGGTTATACAAATTGATATGTCGTATTTTAAGTAGCATTTTTTATTTATTTAAGTAAATGATTTATGAAATAATTTAAAATGTGCTACATTAGTTGTCCTAGAGAAAAACCATGAGATGTGCATGTTGATGCT
Organism: Juglans regia; assembly: GCF_001411555.2. NCBI lineage: Eukaryota > Viridiplantae > Streptophyta > Magnoliopsida > Fagales > Juglandaceae > Juglans > Juglans regia. Next base: position 37,102,162 of record NC_049901.1, read on the forward strand.
TGCTGCAATAACCATGACGAAAACATCGGACACATGGAATGAACTTGCTTTCATGCATTGCAAATGTATTTGGTTTTTATGCTACCCATTGATGCTAATAGGTAGCATTGGTTTGAGGAATGAAATGGCTAATATGAAAGAAGAGGTGGAAAAACATGAGTAATCTCTCCTATATATCCCTTCATTTATGTGCCAAAAAAAGAGTGATTTTATAGGAAAGTGGAAGAAACTTTTTTTTTTTTGTTGAGTAATGCTAGATACAGTTTTGGAGTATATAAGTCTTGTGTACTCACTTCTTTTGAAAAAAAATTGAGACCCACTATTAAAATTTGAATTTTTTGAGGTGAGTTTCAAATTTACCTTTTTTTTTTTTAAAAGAGTACGCGGGATTTGTACATCCTATTACTGAATAAATCATTTTCCTTGTTGTATATTCTGAAATGAGGAATTCATTATGGGGAGGAAGAATGGCATCATGAAAGAAAGCTGATTGATTTGTCTGTGTATATGTTGAATTGTATCTCTTTCTTTTGTGTTGGGTGGATTTGATCGCAGTCATTCTGCTGTGTATACTCCATTAAGTTGCATGTGGCTCTCGGAGAAGACGAAGAAGTTGACAAAAGAAAATTCCTAATGGAATCTAAAAGAATATGCAGATTGTTGATTAGAAAAAAATATACCGAGAAGACAGACAGACAGACAGACAGCGAGACACAAGCAAGTCCAGCACTGCCAGCTTGTCCTAAATTTAATGGGTTTCGCTTTCAGTGATGGCGACAAGAACCCCCTAATATATACTAGGTAACAGTTTTACGCACAAGTGTTAGGTTGGCTTTGGATATATAAAATATCTCATTTGATTTTATTATTATAATTTTTTTAAATTCTTACACAAAATATAAAAAATAATTAAATTTTTTTAAATGTTAAAATAAAAATTTTATTAAAAATTTTTATTTTAACAATATTTTATTCAATTTCTAATAAAATATTTCATCTCATCTTAACTGCGTAACTAAACGAGACTTACTCTTTTTTACGTGATAAATATGAATTTTAAGATGAAATTAGAACAATAAGTATGATAATTATCAAGATAATGATAAATCTATTTAACAAAATTTTACAAATGATTATAATTATACTTGAAAAAAATGAAGAAACGAAAAATATAAAATTATTAAACACATAACAAATCAAATGTTTAGAACTCGTTATATTGAAATTATAATAGGACATACACTGTTCCACCAATTACATATATATGTACATGATAATAATAATAACAATAACAATATTATTATTCTTATAAATGAAAAAATAAAATTATATTATTTCTAATTTTTTTTAGAAATCTATTGGATATAATTGTTATTGGAATGATAAAATGTAAAAATAGACAATTCATTTGAAATTAAAAAAAAATATAATAGATTCTTTTTTTTCAAATGAAAATAATATTAGTTTAAAAAGTGTTATTTAGTATGATTCATTACTATGAGAAATAATATGAAGATCTTCAAACGATAACTAATAATAATAAAATATTATTCTTTAAATTTAAAGCCAATATTTTCATTTTTGGACTTCATTATACTTTTCAAGCTTTTGTTAATATCAGAATAATAGATAAATTAATTGTATTTTTAATGATGAATTAGTGGACAAAAATGTAATTGTGCAAATGGGATAGTATGAACACAAACAAAATCCACTATTCATGAGGCTGTAGACTCTTTTACTGTAGAAGAGATAAATATAATTGCAGATAGATACAGTTATGAATTATGTAAATATCGTGTATTTTTTTTTAAAAAATGAGTGGAATCTATTATTAAAAAATTAATTTTTTTCATATAAATTTTATATTTATTTATTTTTTAAAAAAATGAATGCACGATATTTGCACACTCTATAATTATAAATATCATTGTTATATTGAATGATTATTTAAAAGGATATTTCTTTTAATGTGGTGACAAATTGTATGGTCGATGCTGTTTTAGAAGATAAATTATATCTGTAGATTTTGACAATTCATTGTTTAAACTTATTGGCTTATTTTATATATTCCATGATTTTATTCCATCAGTGAATTATATTATTAAATAAATGAGTATTTATAAGTGAAATATTATAAATTAAGGGAATAAGCAAGTGGATTGCAATTTGCAAAGTAAATTAAATATTGATGAAAAGAAAGAGACTTTGTGAGCATCGTCACACAGGAGAGGAGAAGGAGAATATTCACAATTTTTGTATGAAGCTGATCAGTACAACAAAATAGTTTGACTTTGGTCAACCCTATCCATCCCATGTAAAGGCCTGCAGGTTGGTTAACTCCGAAAGACGATACAGACCAGACAAAGGACTACTTTCTACTTACAAATGGCGAAAGTTGAAAAGTGAACTCCACAATTGGGTTCCCTACACCTTCCCATACCCAAAGCCCTTTTGAAATTGCTGCTTTCTGCTTAATTCGGTTTCCTTCGAGTGATTATAAAGGAAAAAAATGTCATTTCCGTTTCCATTGTGAACTTGTAATTCCATCGATTCCACGAAAGCCCGTATTGATTCCCATTTTTTTACTGAAGTTTGCTCTGCAACGCGAAGGATCTGAACTTCGGCCTCAAACTTCGAATAGCTATGCTAAGTAGGAGTTTCAAGCCCGCCAAATGGTAAAGACTTTACCTTTACTTGGATGTCGTCTAGTTTCCAAGCTTTCTCGGAAACCAAACGTATTCTTTGTTACTTGCTTCTCTAGAATCAAAGCAATGTTATATCCTTTTTCTTCTTCTTTTTTTTTTTCTCTCTCCTGATTTTACTGTTTGATTGACGAGGTTTTTTTATCGGTTTTGGATTGCTGGTTTTTGATGCAGCAAAACTGCGTTGAAGCTTGCGGTGTCGCGGATAAAGCTGTTGAAGAATAAGAGGGAAGCGCAGCTGAAGCAACTGAAGAGGGAAGTAGCTAAATTGCTCCAGTCAGGGCAGGACCGGACTGCCAGAATTCGGGTATGCTATGACACTCTGAATTCTTTCATTAATCGTTTGCGGGTGTCTGGGTATGTACAATCACACGGGCATTTCACGTCATTTATGTTGTTAACGTGGCACCCCTTCTCTTAGTTTTCCATTTGCACCCAATTTGGAGGACGAAAGGGCGAGATTTCTGCCACCTCAATTTTTTAAGGACTGGATTGGAAGATTTTAAGTTCGGGATGAAAACCAAACCTGTGTCGATTTTCAAGGACCAAAATTGTAGCTGAGTGGGAGCTCCTAACTCTTAACTTGCTTGCTTTCCTCTCATAAAATACTAGACCTTAACTGCACTGTTTTCCTTTGCTTACTCTTGTGATAGCATTCGTGCCCCATACCCATGAGGCACTTCATTGGAAGTAAATATCTCATGGACATGAAGTATACAAGTTCCTGGTTTTTGCAACTCGGTTGGTTGTAAACTTGTAAATCTACCCGGACCAAGATCTTTACACTTTGCTTATCACGTCTGACGTTAACTGTACATGAAGTATAATTGTGCACCCCATTAGTTGGGACGCTGTTCCTGGACACCCGGTGCCAATCAAACAGAAAAAAAACTGTACATTACATCTACGTTAGTTTGGTTCTTCCTTTGTTAAGGTTTTCACGGTGATAGGAAGTGTATGCATTTTTTTTTTTAGGTTAACTTTTTCTTTATCTCCTGCATTTCAGGTTGAGCATGTTGTCAGGGAGGACAAGACAACATCTGCATATGAACTGATTGAGATATACTGTGAGCTTATTGTGGCACGCCTATCAATCATTGACTCACAAAAGTATGAAATTGTGTTGAAAAAATTAACAGCTATCTTTATTAATTTTATAATTTGTTGAGAATTTTCATGTTGGAGTTACTTGGGCAGTTGGCAAATGCCTGATGTTGTTTAAAGCCATGTTTAATCATGTGGCTCTAAAGTGTGTGTATATCTAAATATATATGTACTAGTACTATTTAGCTTCAGTCCCGCTGACTGAGATATGAATTATGGTCTTGTAGGTCCTCTACTCTTAGATTGAGTATAACATCTTTAAATAAGGTTGATGGTTGACTCACAAAGCTATTAAAGGAAGTAAATTTCAACATTATGAGAAGTGTTATGGTCTTTAAAGGTTTCTATATCCCGTGGTTAGGATGATAATTAATAAAATAATGTAGTCTTTGTTGGTTGAACTTCCTAAATTCTTAGTTCTTGCATTTTGAGAGCTTGTATTGTATTATTAATATGTTCTAGTCTTTTTCCAGAAACTGTCCCATTGATATGAAGGAAGCAATTTCAAGTGTAATATTTGCATCTCCGAGATGTGGAGACATTCCTGAGCTCATGGATGTCCGCAAGCATTTTACAGCTAAATATGGGAAAGAATTTGTTTCTGCTTCTATTGAATTACGACCAGAGTGTGGTGTAAGCCGAATGGTAGGTTTTCAGACACTGCGTGTTTTTTGGATGATTCAAAATTACAGAGAGTAACATACAATCTGCAAACAGACTATGGTTTAGTGTTACTGCTTTTTGATAACATTGTCCTATTCAGTTGGTTGAGAAATTATCTGCCAAAGCACCTGATGGCCAGACAAAGATCAAAATTTTGAGAGGCATTGCTGAGGAACATAACGTTAAGTGGGATCCTAACTCATTAGAAGAGCAAGATACAAGGCATCCTGAGGATTTTCTGGTAAGATTCAATCATTTGAAATTAGTCCTTACATTACTTGATGTGACATTGTCATAGAGCCTAGCTAATATTAAAGTCAGGAAGCAATAATGTTTTTTTTTTTATATATTTGTATTTCATTGTTTTAAAGGGGTTTTTTGTTCATTCCATTTTCAAATATTTGATCAGAATGGACCAAACACTTTTGAGAAGGCCAGTAAAATATTTTTGGAGCCTCGTGTCCAAGCTTCACCAAGTCGTGATGACAAGGGACCTCCAAATGTTCATGTTCCTCCTAAACATGATGCATCTGGAAATTTCTACGAGCACCATGCAAGATATTCACCTCCCTCCCAAAATGTTAATTCTGCAGATGGTGGTGCCAAAGGAGTGACAACATTTGGTACATTTCATTCAGATGTGGGAACTCCAGGTATGTGAAGTATTCGTTTGAAGATGGTAAATGGTTACTCCTTTGAGGTCTCATATAGTGGCAATTTTTTGTATCTACTTTCTCTCAAAGTGGATTTATAGGCTTCTGTGTCATATAGGAAATGAAAGTGAAGAGAGGGAGTCCACGCATTCGTATTCTGGGTATGGCAATGCTTTTTCTCTGGGTGGGAAGACTTGGAATATGGAATTTAAGGACGCTACAGCTGCTGCACAGGCAGCTGCTGCATCTGCAGAGCTTGCAGGCATGGCTGCCAGAGCAGCTGCAGAGCTTTCAAGCCGTGAAAAGGTCACTAGGCAATATTCTATGGAATCACCAAAGTCCTCTGCTTGTGCACTAAGTGGTAGAGAGTCGCAAAAATATGCCAGATCACAATTGCGAGGTGAACATCTTACCAAACATCCGGTTAATGATGCCTTTCCTGGAAGAAATTCTTGGATGCATGATGATCAAATTGATCACACTGAGCAAGATGTCCTGGCAGGAGAAACTGAAAATTTTTACAGGAATAATCATAAGAACACTGATAAATCTACCCGGTCAGCTTCCTTGAAGTCGACTACAGCTTCCATTGATAATGGTCCATTGGTTAGTGGTTCCCAAAAGACAGATAGATATCCTCAAAGGAATTCATCTGATCTAGAGAACAGTGATTCTATAGGTGGGGAGACCACGAAGAGACGATCCAACAACAATGAGGCAGAATTTGTTAGTAAAATGAATGATAGTATGGAATATGAGAACATTGATTATAGTCGAGATGCAGGTATCAGAAGACAATCCAGCAGAGTTTCCTCTCATTCTCATTCAAGCACTTTCATTGATGATCAGAATGATATTTTGAATTTGAACCGCCAGAAGCTAGGGCACAATGCTGGTCGGGAACCTTTTGCTATTGATCAAGGAAGCATCCACAGCGACCATGAGGAGACTTCTTATGACAAGGATTCTATAGTTTTTGATGAATATTGTTCAGATACTGATGACTATAAATTCAATGTAGACAAAGTGTTCAAGGGACAAGAATCTAGTTTGCATTTTTCTTCTCCAGGTAGAGAATCATCTGAAAATCTCTTAGGAAAGAGAAATGCTTTGAGCGCCAGGAAAAACATTGATGAGTTATTTGGAAATTCCCATTCCCCATCACATTCTTTCAGCAAGCTACATTCTTCTCTTCTATTTTCTGAAAGTTCTGTGGCTCCTGCACAACCACATGACCTGTCACACATGACTTGTGACTATTCAGATGGTAAAAGTTCAGGTGGTGGAGAGGATCTGGAGAAATCCAAGTTTGTTGGGAGTAAGAAGGGTGGTATGTATCCTCGTGAACAGAATGTTTACTCCAGTAATTCAGAGTTGTACAAGATTGCATGTCAGGGGTTAAAAGTATCATCTACACAGAGAGAAAATTTGGTGTATAAGAGAAAACCACGGTTGCCACCCTCTTCAATTGATTCAGATCACATGGAAGTACGCCTTGAAACAAACCAAGGAAAAGAATTTTGTGTCGTCTCTGATAGAAAGTTGGGTTATAGTGACCTGCCATCTCCAAAACTTGAGAAATCTGGATCAGATTTGAGAACCGAGGACAAGGAGCACGTGCCAGAGTTACCAGATACGTGGAAGGATGACGAACTTCTGAAAGGGTCTAGTTCAGATAGTGGTAACGGGTTGAACCTTGGAAAGTTGAAAGGCAGCCTTCAAAATAAGGGTTTCAGGCATCCACGTTATACTACAATTACATCAGGAAATGCATCATCATTCAAAAAACTATCAGGCAATACTTCTTCCATGATTGATCAATCCTCTCCTTCTGTAACTGTCCGGACTTCAATCAGTCCTAATGTTCACAATCGTGAGCCACACAATCAGAATGTGGCTCTAAAACACAGTAAAGAACCAAGTTCAAGAGCTCTGGTCTCATCTTCTGATTCTGATGAGGATTCAGAGCATGCCTTAAAACAGAATATTAGCAGCAATCAAGAGCCATACAATCAGAAAGTAGGCAGGAAAGTAAATAAACATTCAAGCTCAAGGGTCTCAACTAGATATTTTAATGCAGATACTAGTGATTCTGAGGGAGATTATCCTAAACAGGATTTCGCTTGTAATGCTCTCACAATTACTGGGTTTTCTCAAAGGACAAAAGCTGCTGCTTCAAGTACCAGTAGGAGTTCTTATTCGAAGGCTACAGATAGCTCTGCGGTGTCATTGACTCCTGACCATGCAGCAGGAAGGAAATCCTCTTCAAGGATATCCTATGCCACGGAAGATCTACCAAAGTCCTTGTCTCAGACCAAGAGTACAGATCACCTGGTAAGTTCTGAGTGGCGTCCACCAGCAGTGCAGGCAACTTCTAAGCCAATGCTAGAATTTAAGAGGTCCCCGGTTGGGGACAGTTTAAAGTCATCCACAAGGAAACATTCTTATGGTTCTTTTCCAAGGATACCAACATCAGGTAGCACTGAGATTCCGAAGTCTGCAAGTTCAAATGCAGATCAGATTCCATCTAAGGAAAAGCCCAGTCATGTTCACCCAAAGCTTCCAGACTATGATGCCTTAGCTGCACACTTCCAGTCTCTCCGGCAGAGTCGCTAACAAATTTAGGCCTCCTTTGTTTTCACAATCATTCTCATCGCATCTCATTTCATCTCATTTAATCATTACAACTTTTTCAAATTTCCACACAAAATAAAATAAACAATTCAATTTTTTCAAATCCTAAAATAAAAATAATATTAAAAATATATATTCTAATAATATTTTATTCAACTTTAAGCTTTTATCTCAACTTATCTCATCTCATCTTTTCTGCGAAAACAAATGAGGCCTTAGTTGCACATAGAATACAGGTAATTTTTAACGTGATTATTATTGGTGTTTTCCTTACAATGCTTCTTGTTGTAAATGCCGCTTCGATTTTAGATTCAAATGATTTTGGTTATAGGATTTGTAAGATGAAACTTTCCTTTGTCCAAAACGAATCAAGACAGTTGCACTATTTGTACTTTTTCCTCAAAAATTCTTTCTTCTACAATTGGCGTAATGCAATAAAATGTTTTCTTTTGGTTGAGTTGGGAGATGAAAATTCCAAGGTTGCAGCCCTATTTATCTTGTATGATTGTTTACATTTGTCCATAATAATTTCTGTTCAACTTGTAGTTGCTCTCATACTTGAAGCTGGCTTGATTTTAAATAGTAATGTCTTGAGAACGTTCCATGCTTGGCCTGGATCTGTATTTATGCCTCATCTCCATGTCACATATATATGGGCAACCTAAATGAAATATCACTCTAAATGAAGTTGTATGTTTTCTGTCGAAAGGGATTCCCATGGTAACCCCCACAATGCTCGAGGCCCCTCTCCCAAAGATAATAGATAAATGCACTGTTTGCCACACAAAAGAAAACAGCTATTCTTTGTACGTTTGGCCATGCTCAGTTTGGGATTGCTAAAGATTCTACTTGGATTTTAACTCCAATATTGTTTTTTTTTTTAATCTATGATACCCCATATTGATTAATAAGTGATAAGAGTAAGTAGTATATAAGATCTCGTATTGCTTGGGAAGGAAAAATTCTTACTCCTTATAATGGTTATAATGGAGTTTCAATCGTATCATTGACTAGTCCTATTAAATTATAACTCACATGTGGCTGGAGCCTCCTATTAAGAAAGTTGAGACCTCTAATTTCCAGAAAGATACATTTCATTCATTTGTGTATATCTTATCAGAGTGCGTACAAAGTTGCTTTATATACAAAGCCTTTCTTAGTTGTAATTGGCTGATACATTAATAGAAAGTAACTTCCTATACACGTGTGCAAAGTATAAAGCACTAAACGACTAAGTCTTAATACTCCCCCTCAAGATGGACTATATATATTAACTAGTTCCATCTTGCCAATAAGGTGATTAAACCGATATAAACCAAGTGCCTTAGTAAGAACATCTGCTATCTGATGATTGGATGTTACATGGAAGAGCTTAATAATTCCAGCTTGCAACTTTTCTCGCACAACATGACAGTCCAACTCTATATGCTTTGTTCTTTCATGGTACACTGGGTTTGAAGAAATGTGAATCGCAGCTTGACTATCACAGTACATCAAAACAGGTTGAGAATGCACAATATTAAAATCTGCCAACAAGTTTTTCAGCCAAACAATTTCACAAACAGCTGCTGCCATTGCTCTATACTCTGCTTCAACAGAGGATCTGGAGATAGTGTGCTGCTTTTTCGATTTCCAACTAACCAAATTATCTCCCAAGAAAACAGTATAACCAGTCACAGATCTTCTAGTATCAGGACATGCTGCCCAGTCTGAATCTGTGTAAACTTTCAGTTGCAGATCAGTTGAAGAAGAGGAAAAAAAATAAGGATCTAAAGCAGATGAAGGTGTTGAGGAAGAAGTATCAAAAGGAAAAACTTCTTCATGGAATACTACATCTCTAGAGATGTAGCAAGTCTGAGTGTCTAGGTTTAAAAGTTTATAACCCTTAACACCAAAGGGATATCCTAGAAAAACAGACTTTATAGCTCTTGGTGAAAACTTGGGTCGATTATGAGAGAGTGTTGAGCCAAAGCATAGACAGCCAAACACTCTCAAATGTGAAAAAGAAGGTGGTTTATGATATAAGAGTTCAAAAGGACTCTTATTCAAAAGAAGAGGAGTTGGGGTTCGATTAATAAGATATACTGCTGTAAGAATATTGTCTCCCCAGTAAGAAATAGGCAGTTTAGCATGAAATGAAAGAGACCTTGCCACATTGAGAATGTGTTGATGTTTGCGCTCCACAACAGAATTTTGTTGTGGAGTTGCAACACAACTCAATTGGTGAAGGACTCCTTTGGAAGCAAAGAAGTCTTTTAAAGCAAACTCAGGTCCATTATCAGACCTAATTGCCTTAATTTTGACTGAAAATTGTGTTTCAATGTGAAGAAAATAAGACTGCAAAAAAGGACCAGCCTCAGATTTTGATTTCATGAGGTACACCCAAGTGGCTCTAGAATAATCATCAACAATGGAAAGAAAGTACTTAAAACCATCGTGAGTAGGAATAACCATGGGACCCCAAATATCACAATGTACTAAATCAAAAGAAGTATCACACTTATTATTGCCAACAGGAAAGGGCAAACGCTTTTGTTTAGCAAGAGGACAAGTAGTACATGAATCAAATTTAGAAGACAAACAAGGAATGTACTTATGCAAAAGTTGCAGCCTAGAAGAAGAAGGATGTCCTAATCTAAAGTGCCACAAGGCTACATCAGATTGAACAGAAAAACAATTATAGAAATGAGAAGTAGTAGGAGTTATAGAAAGGCTGGAAGTCACCAGTTTGTACAAGCCACCTTGCAATTCACCCATCCCAATCATCTTCCAAGTTGCCAAGTCCTGCAGAAAACACTTGTCAGCTTTAACAATTAGACAACAATTGAGAGACTGAGTCAATTTGCTGACTGAGATAAGGTTGAAAGAGAATGTAGGTACACATAACACATTGGTTAGAGTCAAGGCAGGGCTCAAAACTATATCACCAATGTGTGTAACTGCGGCATAGGAACCATTAGGCAACTTAACAGAAGTAGAAACAAGGTGAGGTGTGCTGGTATAAAGAGTGGAAGAACAAACCATGTGGTCTGAAGCACCACTATCAATTATCCAAGAACACAGAGGAACTGAGGTGTCAGCAGCACAAAAAATCTGAGAGTTACCTGAGAAATTAGGAACCAATGCCATGTTAACAGAGGGTGTAGTCGCAACAGATGAAGCTGGTTTCAGCAGAGCCATTAACTGTTGATATTGATCCATTGTGAAAGGCATATTGGATGGAATATCAGCAAGTACAGCAGAATGCTGAGTGACATTAGCAGAGGCTGAAATCTTGGATTTATCTCGAAACTTGTAATTAGGAGGATAGCCATGAAGCTTAAAGCACTTATCCACTATGTGACCAACAAGACCACAATGACTACAAAGAAGCTTACTGCGTGGATTACCCCTAAATGCCTTAAAATTAGTGTCTCCTTTAGTAGCTAGAGCTACTGATTCAACAGAGGCAAAAGAGGCACCTCGAGTGCTAATAAGCTTTTGTCTCTCTTCTTGGATGACAAGAGAGAATGCTTTATTAATAGAAGGTAAAGGATCCATCATCAAGATCTGACCCCTTACATTATCAAAAGCATCAGTAAGTCCCATAAGGAACTTCATGACATAGCTCTGGTGATGATATGCAGCAAAAAACTTAGTGGAATTACACTTGCAACCTTTACAATAACAGATAGGTAAGGGCTGGTAATTCAACAGCTCATCCCATAGGACCTTTAATTCTGTAAAATATGTACTAACATCAAGCTATTCTTGACGTAGGGCAGAAATAGCAGTTTGTAACTCGAAGATTCGAGGTCCATTACCTTGTGAGAACCTCTCCTTCAACTCAAGCCACATCGCATTAGAAGAATTAACATATATCACACTTTGAGCAATCTTTGGAGATAAAGAATTAAGTAGCCACGAAAGTACAATTGTATCACACTTACTCCATGGAGAGAACATAGAATCATTCTCTGCTGGAGCAGGTAAAGATCCGTCAATAAATCCAAGCTTGTTCCGCGCCTTCAACGAAATGAACATCGAACGCGACCAGGAATGATAATTGTTGTTGCTCAACTTCTCACTAACTAAAAAGACACCAGGATGATCAGCATTGGTGAGGAAATAAGGACTACGTGGATCAGATTCAACAGAAGAAGTAGAATCATCCATGAGCGGAAGAAGATGAGGAGAAATCAGAGGGAAGCCCTAATTTCTTCTGATACCATATTAAGAAAGTTGAGACCTCTAATTTCCAGAAAGATACATTTCATTCATTTGTGTATATCTTATCAGAGTGCGTACAAAGTTGCTTTATATACAAAGCCTTTCTTAGCTGTAATTGGCTGATACATTAATAGAAAGTAACTTCCTATACACGTGTGCAAAGTATAAAGCACTAAACGACTAAGTCTTAATACCTCCCTTGGAATGTTGCATTGCCTCTAATAATTCTCTATAAAACAGAATCAGAAATTTTTGTGTTCTTTTTCTGTTACCACTCTCGAGTAATTGTAAGAACTGATCTTCATATCAGTAGTACCATAATAAAGCAAAGATCGGATTATCGCTTCCCAAGCACTCGGTAGTAATTGGAGCCTACACTTGGGATCATTTGGCTCAACGTTAATTTCCTCTCAGGTATTAGGCACTCCATTTCTCTTCTAAAACCACAGGAATTTTTTGCAGCTTTTTGTTTGATATAACTAATACAAAACACACACACACACACACTAGTTAGGAGCCTCCTCAAGTGTAAGTGTTGCTCTGCGTTTTTTATATGATAAAATATAACATTCAAAATGCATATCAATTAGAATAGATCATTGAGATTAAGAATCATTGAGGAGAAATAATAATTGTTAGCATGATAATGAATGAAAGTGTTTTGGAGTTTTTTCAATTATAAAACATAATTGCTAATCTGGTAGTAGCAAAGGTAGCAAACCAATGATAGATACGTGAATCAAAACATGGTTTCTGAACAAGTTAAGCCAATAGGCAGATATACAACCATTGTAAAATTTAGTGTTTGTTAGCTGCGGACATGTATTTGTTTCATACACGATCAGGCTATGAAGAAGATGGTTAACTTGTTTTTAGGAGATGGGAGTTTTTTTGTTCATAAAATGGATCTTCCCAACTCATGTATAGTTTTCCTTTACTGCAAGGCTCATGCTTAGCTCTACATTGTTTGGATATATGAAGATGATCTTGAAGGTTGAATGTTTTTGGATTAAACTAATGAGAATGCAAATGGAAGGGAATAAGAATAGAATGTTAACTTTGACATCCTTTAGTACACTAACCCATACGACTGGACCACTTATTTTTTGTAAATATTAATGGACAGGAAAATTATTAAATGGTCTTATTTCTAAATAATTCATACCATATAGTGTTATTCTTAAAACAAAATGGCACAGAAACCTAATCCTAAGCCAGTCATGGAAGGGGATGACCGAATTTATCTAAAAGTTGCTCAAAAAAATATCAGGGGTAAAAATATAATTTTATTTTAGAGAAAATACAATTTAATTAAGGCAAAATAAACATTAAGGAAAAGATGAAAAATCAAAAAATACAACAAGAGGCACCGAACATCTAAATGAAAACCTCAAGGACAGATAATTTTGCACATTAAACACAAACACTATTCTAATAAAAGAGACATTATATATATATATATATATATATATATAAACAGAATGAGATGAGAAAATAAAAAAGTCTAAAAAATAAAAAAACTTATTCCCAAATAAACTCAAAGGATAAAAACATAATTTTGTTTGAGACAAAATCTACTATTCACCTTTGGATAGGCGCTTGTATATATACTAGTCCCTTGTACATAGCGTCTGGTTTGAGGAAAAAAAAATCTTAAAATCTCTTCGTAGAAGCATATAATACTAATAATTTATTAAATAAAAACTTTTTAAAAATAAATTCTGAACAACACCTAATTAAAAATAGCTTCTAAAAATCTAAAGAGTTTCAACTGAGAAGAGAGATGAAGAAAACTCATACCCATGTAACAGTGAGATTCACAGGCAAGAAGAGAAATTCTAACGCTGAAGAACCTAGAAGTTTGTGTGAGAAATGAGAGAGTAAAAAATATTGGAAACGTGAGAAAGTGAGAGGAAAAAAATTTCGACCAACTTTTGGATAAGAAAAAAGCTATAAAGAGACAAGTGAAACATCATAAAAATACACTCTACACAGTCGGTGAGGAAAAGAAAAATACTAAAGGATGGACATTTGAGAAAACAAATGGCAAAATTAAACGAAAAAACACTATTCATCTTGTACAAAGCATTCGAGGACATAATTGTAATAACAATCAATTACACGTCGGCATAAGTGGAATAGAAAGTGTCAAACAAAAATACTATTCATTCCTATTCATATGCCTATAGGCACTTTTAATATATAAGGGATATCTCTTTATACTTAAAAGCATCTATCTCCTTATAAATAGTAATGAAGAGTACTTTATGTTTTGACAATTTGTTTTCCATCAATGCCCCTGGTTGGGTCTTATTACAGTCTTCTACTTGTTATATATATATATATATATATATATATATATATATCTCAGTATCCCTTATATTTTAAAAGTATCTATAAAGATGAACAAGAATGAATAGTAATTCGAGTTTGACACTTTTTACCCACTTTTTTTATTTATGCCCCCTGTATTGCTTGGTCTGGGTTTGAGGCTTTAAATCTCAATTCTTCATCTTGAATTTCCAGATTTTATCCCACAGCGGAGGTTAAAACATTGAAAATAAACTAACTTAAAATAGATAATTAAAATATAAATAACATATCATACATTTAAAATCAACTTTAATTTATAAAATACTAATCTTTCATCCTTAAATAAATGATAAAGTTTTGCTAAATATTTTTAAAAAAGTAAAACCATATAAATAATTAGAATTTTTAACATAATTTAAATCTCATAATATTTTTAATTAACTAAAATCATTTAGATAAAATAATTTTCTATAATAATAATATTTCTGGGACTTCTAGAATATAAGAGGCTTACTTTAATGATGAAAAAACGTGAGAGTAATATAGGAATAAAAAATGTTGTATTTGTTTAGTGCTCCATGGGTCATCGAGTAGCTTGGTTGAATTTTTATTAATTGTGAGATTGTTTTTTTGTTCATACGATCAAATTTTGGAAAGTATCTTCTCTTGCCATAATTTGAGTATATTTTCTTATTCTTGAAAATGATGAAACAGGGAGGGTGGATTTGCTTCATACGAGCTCACTACATCTTCTGCATGGTTGGAGGTAAAATGACATGCATGCATTGATCTCTACCGTCAAATATGGTTAATTTGTATAGCTGAAACTTCCATGCAAACTCTTCTTGTTGAAGTTTGCATGGAAATGTTTGGAGATACTGCAGTTGGAACAAACTCTTCTTGTTAAAATAGAGAAAAATGGAAATTCATATATGCCAACTTATATTAGGTTTTATGCTCATATATATTAGGCTATTTACTAATCAATCTTATGTACTCTTTCAATCTTGATGATTGTGAACTAACAAATAATTCAATTATTTAAGATTTTGTGCTGCGTGTAAGGAATCACACTTTATTTATTGTTTTGACACATTATTTTCAAGAATTTTATTTTTTCTTCCGATTAAGCAAATGTGGCAAACATGCTTTGCATGTTAAACCACTGCTAGTATATAAATAAGAGCTTACATACAAGGCATGTATTTCCGATTGAAAGTGCTATTGCATTTTTTATATGGTAGATATGAATTTTAAGATGCATGTCAATTAGAACAACAAGTATGATAATTGTGAAGATAATCATAAATCTATGCAACAAACTTTATAAATAATCATAATTATATTTGAAAAAAATGAAGGAAATAGAAAATATAAAATTATTGAACACATAACAAATCAAATGTTTAGAATTAACTTATTATATTGAAATTGTAGTAGGACATGCATTGTTCCACTTGTTATAAGACCGGTTAAACATGTACATAAACCATAAGGAAAATAGTTTAGTCATAAAGAGATTACACAAAAGTAAATCCATAAGTTGATGTGGTACGTTAGATTATAAAATTACTTTTATTATAAAGTAGATCTAACGGATTCCATAAAATCACGTCAGTTTGTGGGTTTATTTTGTATAATCTCTTTGTGTCTGTAATAGTTCTCAAAATAGAGTATTAATTTTAAATTTAAAAAAGTATAACTTTTTTTTTCAAATGAAAATAATATTATTTTAAAAAGTGTTATTTAGTATGATTCATTATTATGATAAATAATATGAAGAAAATTATTATTTTTTGGAACGATATCCTAAAGTAATAAAATATTATTCTTTAAATTTAAAGACAATATTTCCATTTTTGAATTTAAATATAATATTATTATTCGTTTCAAATTTGAAATTGAAATATCGATCTTACTTCTTAGAAAATAAAAGCATGTTCTTACCAAAATAATGTTTTAAAGGATAGAAAGTGTTTTTAATTTTTTTAATAATAATTTTAAAAATACATTACAAATAGATTAATATGAAATGTGTTACCACAAAAAATAAAATAGTGAATATGATAAATTAAAGATTAATTATAAATTGATGCATAAATTGAAACCTAAAAATAATAATTACATTTTGTAAAATGAAAATATTATTAGTCCAATGACTATGATTTATTTTTATGAATTACTATGAAAAGTAATATGAAGATAACTTTTATTTTTTTCAAATAACATTATATGAAAAAAAAAATTATTATATTTAAATCTAAGAACAAATATATATATATATATATATATATAAAAACCTAAATTGTTAAGTTGTTCCACAAAAGTTCAATAAGTAAAATATTTCATTCTTATTATTTGTAAGATAGTAATATTTCATTATTATTATTATTTTTATTTTTATTTTTATTATTATTATTATTATATTCTAATTAGTATTAGAATAACAGAGAATTTCATTGTATTTGTAATAATGAATTAGAGGACAAGAGCATAATTATACAAATGAGGATAGTGTGAACTCAAATACAAATTACTATTCATGAGGTTATAGCCTCTTTTATTGTAGAATAGAAATATAATAAATGATATTTGTAGTTATGAGTGTATAAATGCCATGCATTGGTTTTGAAAAAAGTGAATAAATACGAGGTCTATATGAAAAAAAAATAATTTTTTAATAGTAGACCCTCACTCTTTTTTAAAGCGATTACACGACGCTTACATACTCTACGACTGTACATAACATTACTTTTTTTATTTTTTTATATTAATATAAACTAAACTCACAAATTTACTTTATAAACCTATTATTCTTTAGCCTGATTTTCATACATTTTTTTTTCTAATCTTTTTCCAAACTACCTTTCTAAACTAACATTCTTAGAGCACTCTCAACGGATCCTTTATAATACATTTTTCTTTAAAATATAAAGAGATGCTATAAAAAAGGCTCTCTGTTGAATCTTCTATTTTAAAAAGACTTTTACATTCATCGGAAACCGCTAGATGTAGAGAACTTTGTTTATCATTGTAAACATTTTTAATTAATTTCTCTTTCGCACGCCTCTCTCAACCTCAATCTTCTGCAGTCTCAGACTGATTTCCTGTCTAACCCTTCCATCTTCAATGTTCATATTTAAGTTTCAAGGTTCATATCGCTTCAATGTTCATAAATTTGTACAAGAGATTTGACAAAAATTAAAGAAAAGTTATTTGCCGGATTTTGACTCAATTTTTTAAAAAAAAGTAGTGACTCAATTTTCTTAAGAATATTTTTTACAATTATCGAGAATAATATACTTTGATAATATTTTCATTATACAATAATATCTTATTTTTATTTTTTGAATTAAGTTATATTTTGATTTAGCCTATAAATTTAGATTAAGAGAAATTCTATTTGCAGTCCTGAAGTGGGGACTGCATGTGCAGGCACATGCTTAAATGAGAGAAAATATTATTTTATGAGGGATAATTTTGTAATTTTATAAAATTTTAAAGTTAAAATAGCCTAGGCCTGCACATGCAGTCCCCAAGTGGGGACTGTACCTAGCATTGCTCTTTAGATTTAAAATAGAACATAATTATATGACATTGTATATAAAAAAATATTATAAATATCAAAAGATACGAAGATATATTAGTAATCAGAAAAAATATTTAAAATGAATAAAAAATATTAAAAAGTATAATATTTAAATTATATAAAAATAAATAAATAAATAAATGTATGATATATTATAAAAATTAATATATAAAATAAAAAAAATAAATTTTAATAATATATTTTAAAAGATAAGATAATCATCCATTGGAGTACTCAGTTTGAGTCTTAGACATTCTTCTGTCTTTCGCTTGCAGTCGGTGTCATGAATTATGATTGCTGATATGTGAGAGGAAAATGATACTATAAATCTTAAATTTGCTTAATTTTTTTAATGATTTCGATGTTTTTATAAAATAATATTATTTTTATAAATTATTTCAATATCTCTTACAATTATTTTTAATTATTTCATAATTTCAAAGCCCACGCGAATCTCATTTAAAGTGTTGCTTTTGTTCTTTCTTTCACAAAAAGTGTGCAATTATTTAATAAAAATTGAGTACTGCTACATCTTCCTCCCGAGAATCCACCGACAAGGTAAAATTAGTTTTTATTTTTTATTTTTTTTATTTATATATTTTTTTAATCATCATAAATATTTTTTAAATAAAAATAAAAAATTCATAACATTAATAAAAAATATGTTTTTAATCATTAAATAAAAAAAAATCTCATTCAAAACACAAATTCAAGACTCAAATTCAAATCCCAAAACATTTATGATAAAAATGTCTATTTCATGTCAAAAGTCACGTGAAATCTCAAAATAGATTTATATTCATAAATTTTGTTTTTCAATTTTATCCCTCTTCATTTATGCTTTTTCCGTTTTGTCCTTGTCATTTGTTTTGTTTTATTCACAAATTTACGTTTTTATCCCTTTGTTTAATTGGGAAATTTACGTCTTTGCCCCTATTTAGACCACACACACAAACCTTAACAAACTCCGCCTGCCTTGCCCCCGCTTTTCTCAACAAAATATAGATGATTGGACAAAATAAAACCCAAACAAAAAATGTTCCTATACAATAAATGTCTACGTGATGTTAAAAACAAACGTTGTTCATATCTGCAAACCACCTTCACTAACTAGAACTGATTTCACATATGCTTTTTTTATTCTTCTAACCAGGTGCTATATGCAAGGGGTATATGTGTCTTGCACATAGCACCTTCACTAGTATGTATGTGTGTGTATATATATATATATATATATAT
Organism: Juglans regia; assembly: GCF_001411555.2. Classification (NCBI taxonomy): domain Eukaryota; kingdom Viridiplantae; phylum Streptophyta; class Magnoliopsida; order Fagales; family Juglandaceae; genus Juglans; species Juglans regia. Next base: position 37,121,271 of record NC_049901.1, read on the forward strand.
ATATATTACTGTTGGGTGTTGATTACCTTCCTCACTCACCCATTTTAAAAAGGTATAAAATAAATAATAAATAATTTTAATGTTTAATTGTCTGTTTTTGGTACGTTATCTTTTATTACATTAATAATTATGTGCAAAACATGATCTACAGGAACACAGATCACACTCGAATGAGTGAATCACACTAGTATGTTCCCAAGAGAGCCACAGCCTCTCAAGGAGCTGAGGGAAGCTACTGGAAAACACCCTTTGTAATTGTTCTATGATTCTATCCTATTAATTAAGCTTCATACATATTATATATATATATATAAAAAAATTAAAATAAATTGTATAAAAAAACAAAAAATAATTTTGAGGAATATTTATTTGACTTTTTGAAAACAAGTAAAAGACAGACATAAAAGAGGATGAATAATTCTATTTGAATACTTTTATATAACGCACCATCTACGTGACATAATTAAATTTGGAGGCAAAAAGAAAAAGAGCAAAGAAAGCTGGGGTCATCGTATTTTACACTTGCATGAGTGACTACATGAAATATATACGCTGTTGAACAAACATATTATATTATGCAGTACATTTCTGGGCACATCACCAGATGCAGGTCAGTTAATGGCTATGCTCTTGAAGTTAATGAAAGCAAAGAAGACCATTGAAATTGGGGTCTTCACTGGATACCCTACGAGATAGGGTTGCCATTTATAGAAAAAGCTGCCGTTGAACAAAAGATTAACTTTATCGAGTCACAAGCTTTTTTGGTTCTTAATGATCTTACACAAGACGTAAGCTTTGCCTGTTTGCTGTTTTCATCTGAGCTTCAGCTGAAAACCGTTTTTTTTTTTGTTTTCATCAACATTTCTCTCTCTCTCTCTCTACATATATATATATACATATATATATATATATATATCTCATGATTAATGCAGCTAAAGAATGAAGGGAGTTTTGACTTTGCTTTTGTTGATGCGGACAAGAACAATTACTGGAGTTACCATGAGAGGCTACTGAAACTGGTTAAGGTTGGGGGGCTGATTGTCTATGATAACTCGTTGTGGGGAGGAAACGTTGCTGCTCCTGAAGAGGCTATTCCAGAAAAGAAAAGAGCCTCGACAAAGATTACCATTGAATTTAACAGTTTCGTCGCTGTTGACTCTCGTGTTGAAATATCTCATGCTTCTGTGGGTGATGGCATGCTCATTTGCAGGCGAATTTGCTAGAATATATTCAGCGTTATGGCCTCTCTCAGGAATGGGGGAAGGAAGGAGATAAAGAGAGCACAAAAAGGATGGGGGAGTGTGTCAGATGAAGTGTTTGTCGAAGTGGGAAGTGAAGGGTTAGGGATTATGTGTAAGGGAGCACCAAACTTAAATAAAGTCCTATCATTTAGAGTCTGTCATTTTACTGCTTTTATTTACTGTTTGTTTTACAATTTAGTTACTACTTTACAAGTCTTGCACTTCTATTAGATCAATTGGTTATCTCTGCATGGATATGCAGACCAGAAAGGCACTGAAAGAATTATCTGGAACATTTTAAGAATTGACACTATTTGGGAGGCTAAGGGATTCCCTTGAAGAACCCTAATAGAATTCTGATTTTTCATGTCTATCATTTCATCTAGCACTTATCATTACTTCCGTCCCTTTTACTATACACTGCAATCACATTTCACATTTCCTTTACATTTACACAAACAGAAGAGAACCCTTACAATTGGTATTTAGAACCCACAACTCCAATGGCATAAAATACAAGGTCCAACAAATGACAACAAGAAATGCTTGCTCACCATGATCAAAGTGTTCAGGAGCTGTGGGATCAAATGCGCCAAATGAATGATATGATGCGCACCATGATGGCTACCCAAAATCAGATCCAGAATCAACTTGTTACCAGAGATCCATACTTGGAAGTAGAACAGGAACATCTTGATAATCGCAGGCACTGCTTAGAGGAATTAAGTTGGATTTTCCTCACTTTGATAGAGAGGACCTAACGGAGTGGATCTTCAAGGCTTCACACTATTTTGACTTTTATCAAACACCTACTCCTCAAAGGCTCCTCATGGCTTCCTCCCACATGAATGGTGAGGCCCTCATTTGGTATCAAGATGCTGTCGATATTGGCCAATTCACACGCTGGTAGACTTTCACACAAGCCATTCAACTAAGATTTGGCTCCACAGCTTATGATGACCCCATAGAGGCCATCACAAGGTTGAAACAAACCACTACAGTAGTAGATTACAAAGGCAGGTTTGAAGCTCTATCCAATAGGCTGAAAAGACTTCGACCAAGCAAAGCTACTTCCTCAATGGCCTCAAAGATGAGATTAGGCTTCCCCTTCGCATGTTCAATCATGTAAACTTGAATGCAATATTTGGCCTCGCAAGGATTCAAGAAGAATAGATGATTAGCTCAAGAAGGACATCAAGAACATGGGGGGACAAGGGCAGTACATCAACATTCATTGGTGGTCAAGGGGGATCCTCGGGTGAAGCATATAACAGAGTAAATAAACTAGCAGTACCTACCAAAAAAATTTACTCTATGCAAATGGATGGAAAAAAGAAGAAAGGGTTGTATTACCACTGTGAGGAGAAGTGGAACCCCTCTCATATATGTAAGTCTCCTAAGATCTATTTCCTTCAGGGTACAGAGGATAAATTTGTAGAGAAGGGAGATGAGGTTTTTATGATTCAAATTATTCAAAAGAAAATGGGTCTAACCATGTGCTAGAGAACAACCTAGAAATTTCAATCAATGCCTTAAGTGGTACTCCCTGCCCTAATACAATGAGGTTATGGGGAAAAATTGGCACTTCTATGGTGGTCATTTTGGTGGATTCAGGAAGTACTCACAACTTCATCGATCCTTCAATTATGTCAAAAAACAACTTGCCTATGGATGGGTCTAGACAACTCAAGGTCAAGGTGGCAAACAGGGAGATCTTGCAAAGTAAAGGCAGTTGCAGCAGTGTTGTAACAACCATACAAGGTACCAGTTTCTGTCCCTCATTTCATGTGTTATCATTAGCTAGTTGTGATGACGTATTGGGAGTACAATGGCTGAAGGGATTAGGACCCATTACATGGGACTTTTCAAGTCTAAATATGAAATTCCAGTGGAAGAGTAAAATGGTAGGGTTGAGGGGAATGCAGCTAAGTGAAACTACTTTTGCTGATGAAGAGGATAAGTTTTTGTTGAATATATTTGACAAGGGGAAGGGACTCATTTTACAACTAGTAGATACTAATGTTGAGTATTTGGGACACATTGTGACTGGCGAGGGGGTTAAGGCTGACCCCTAGAAGGTGGCAGCCATTTGGATTGGCCAGTGCCTAAGAACACTAAATCCTTGAGGGGATTCTTGGGTCTAACATGTTATTACCGCAAGTTCATCAAAGGATATGGGCTTATTGCATTACCACTCACTGAACTGTTAAAAATTAACTCATTTGTACTAAATGACAGGGCTGCTAAGGCCTTTCAAGAACTTAAATTTGCAGTGACGTCACTACCAGTATTGAGGCTGCCAGATTTTTCATAGACTTTCACTCTAGAATGTGATGCAAATGGTGGGGGCATAAGGGTTGTCCTAATGAAGGGGGGCAACCAATAGCTTTTTTAAGCAAGACTTTGAAGGGGAGGGCTTTAGCCCTATCTATATACGAGAAGGAACTCTTAACCTTTGTCACGACAGTTCAAAAATGGAGGCCCTATTTATTAGGCCAAGCCTTCAACTGTTAAAACTGACCAGCAGGCCTTAAAGTTTCTATTGGAGCAAAAAGTGGGCACTGTTGCCCAACAAAAATGGGTTACTAAACTCATGGGTTATGATTTCAGCATTGAGTACAAAAGAGGGAAAGAAAACAAAGTGGCAGATGCCCTATCCAGAAACCATGAGTCTGATCAGATCACATAAGAGTCTCTGGCAGTTATTACTTTCCCTACACCCATATGGATTGATGAGCTCAAGAATAGCTATGCCACCTCACTTGAGCTGCAAGAGCTCTTGACCAAGTTTCAGATAAACCAGGATGTACCTAAGGGCTACTACCTTCAGCAAGGGTTGATATTAAAAAAATGATGAATAATTGTGGATCCACAATCTGCCTTCAAGGGCAAGGTTCTAAAATTTCTACATGAAGACCCTCATGCTGGATACTTAGGTTTTCTTAAAACCTATAAAAGGGCAAAAGGGGATTTTTTTTTTTTTAAGGGAATAAAGAAAGACATCAAGAAGGCAGTAAGGGAGTGTGATGTTTGCCAAGTTAACAAAACTAAGACTGTTTTGTCCCCAGGTCTCCTGTAGCCCCTCCCCATATCAAGACAAGCTTAGGAGGCAATTTCCCTTAACTTTGTGGAAGGCTTGCCAGTTTCATAGGGAGCTAGTATGATACTAGTGGTGGTGGATCGATTGACTAAATATGATCACTTTGTAGCTCTGTCTCACCCATACACAGCTGCTGGGGTGGCCCAATTTTTTTTTCAAAGAGGTTTTCAAGCTTCATGGTCTCCCTAAGACCATAGTCTCAGATCGAGACCCCATTTTCCTAAACTCTTTTTGGAAAACATTATTTGAGTTACAAGGCTCTACCTTGAACTACAGATCAGCCTATCACCCAAAAATAGATGGACAGACTGAGGCACTTAACAAAACTTTGGAAGGATATCTCAGGTGCTACGCAGGGGCCAAGCCTAAGAGTTGGGCCCAATGGTTATCTATGGCAAAATTTTGGTATAACACTTCCTATCACACATCAACTAAGATATCACCATTTGAAGCTCTCTATGGATATAACCTTCCAAAACTCACCACCTACATACCAGGCACTTCATCAAATGACGCAGTGGACAGCTTATTACATACAAAAGATCAAATCAAGGCACTGCTCAAACAAAACTTAGAGACATCTTAACCAAGAATGAAACGGCTTTATGCAAATAGAAGAATGACTGAAAGAGAATTTGCCGAAAGGGACTGGGTTTACCTCAGATTACAGCCTTACCAACAAAAATCCATCGCTCCTCGATAGAACCTCAAGCTTTCACCAAGGTTCTATAGGCCCTTTAAAGTGATCCAACGCCTGGGGAAGGTGGCCTATAAGCTGGATCTACCAGCAACCTCGCGGATCCACCCGATTTTCCACGTCTTTTTCTTAAAACAGAAATTGGGTGACCAGATCTACCCCTTACCAAAGTTGTCGCCAGTGAACGCCGAATGAGAAGTTTTGCTAAAGCCGAAAGCCATTGTTGACTGGCATCTCAAAAAACTAGGCCATTGGGCCACCACAGAAGTATTGATCAAATGGGTCTGCGCCGCCCACGAAAACAACAGCTAGGAGCCCCTTTAGAAATTACGAGATCTTTACCCACACCTTATGGTCAAGGTGCTTTAAGGGAGGGAGATTGTTATGGCCTCTCACAAGGATGGGGGGAGGAAGGAGATGAAGGGAGCACCAGAATGATGGGAGAGTGTGTCGAGTGAAGTGTTTGTCGAAGTGGGAAATGAACGGTTAGGGATTATGTGTAAAGAAGCTCGCAACGCAACGTTTGGAGAGTAACTGAAGCTCACTGTTTCAGAGCCAACAAGCAACGGTGTCGTTTGGGCCCAAGCTTAAATAAAGTCTTGTTGTTTAGAGTCTGTCGTTTTACTGCTTTTATTTACTGTTTGTTTTACAATTCAGTTACTACTTTACACATGTTGCACTGCTATTAGACCAATTGGTTATCCCTGCGTGGATATGTAGACCAAAAAGGCACTAAAAGAATCATCTAGAATATTTTAAGAATTGGCATTGTTTGGGAGGTCAAGGGATTCCCTCAAAGAACCCTAATGGAATTCTGATTTTTCATCTCTACCATTTCATCTAGCACTTATCATTACTTCTGTCCCTTTTACCATACATGTAATCACCTTTCACATTTCCTTTACATTTACACAAACAAAAGAGAACCCTTGCATTCGTTTTTCTTTTCTTATTTATTTATTAAGAAAAGCTGCTCAGTGCTATTTATGAGGAAAAATTGCAGCGTCTTCATTGAAAGAACTGCTGTGAATAAAGGACTAGACTATTTCTTAGGAATTGCTCGACTGCTAGCTTTTATTTGGAAGATCTAGAATTATAATCACTATTATCAATTTTATGGTGGGTGCATGTGCATGGAAGAAGCAAACAAGAGCAGATATATCTAATGATAACTGCTACGTACAAGCAAAAATTGTGTCTGTACGTGCACGACGCTGGCATTTTGCCCGTTAGACATTATCTTATTAAAAAAAATTGAAGAAGAAAAGAGAGAGAATGGCGGAAGAGAAAAGCTTATTTTTCCCCTTTTACGATCTCTTCTCCCATTTTGCGATTTCTTCTCCGTAGATCGGTGTAGCTCCTTCCAAACAATCGCATGTTTCAGCTAAATTTTTCTACAAAAGTAAATATCCTAGAAACCAAAAAATATAATAAAAAAAAAAATCACAAACTGACAAAAGTGAAGTGAAAGTAGGTAGAGAAAGTTGCAGAACCCGTAGTAGTTAAAAGGGAGTTGAAAATGGGTGGAGGGAATAGTGGTTAAAAAGGGAGACCTTTTGAAGCTCTGTTTTTCTTGCGCTTACTTTTGTAGCAATCAGCATTTTCGACGTTGACGAAGATGGGTTGTACAACTTGTACTAGCAACAGTGTATGTATCTTGAGAGGGACGCAAGATTCATCAGAGGGCTTAGGGTTTTGTAATCGGTATAGGAAAATGGAGGTTCTTCGCATAGATGGAAGGGAGCTGGAGGTGCAAAGGGCTAGTTTTTTTTATCTTTATTGAAACACACTGTTTCATGAGGTTGTATTGGTGAGAAACTCGATTGAGGGATTGATTATGAAACGCTAAGTTTCAGTAATACATGGTGGACGCCGTGCACGGGGAGGCCCCAAGTATGCCTGACGTTAGCATTTTTCATATCTAATAGGCAAAAGTTGGAGACAAGGACAAGAGAAATGAATGCAGATGAAAAGGGAGGAAGAGGAGGGAAAAATAAATAGAATGGGAGGCGCAGAGATGATCACTACAAGTTTGGGAATTTGAATACTTTCAGTTTTTCTCTTCTTTCCTCCACGCAGCGGATTTGAATCCGTTGTTCTTAAAGTTAAGCTACTATTAAAGTTCTAAATTTCTCTCTTACCAAAAGCAACACTGATCTTTCTCAGAATGCATAATTTAATTGATACATTTTGATCAACAGTCCAGCGATGCCCAAGAGTGCCATTGCTACTCTTATCTTTGATTTTACTGAAGAAAGTATGGTCATCTAACTTAGCATTCACATATATGGTGCATAAATGGAGGAAAATATAAGCTCAATTTTCAGGTGCAAAAACGGCCAAACATGACTACAATTGCCTGCTAGCAGGCAAGCTCACTCAGTTTCAAGATTTTGGTGAACAATCGCAATCAGAAAAGTTACAGGGGAAAACAATCAGAAATTCAATGACCACTCCTACCCATATATATATGTATGCATTCGCTTCTCCAAGCTCCCCTCCCAATCCCATATCAAGGAAGTTACCCATTTCAGGGGTTGTTAGTGCCTATGAGAAATAGCCTGTCTTAGACTGCTGGCTGGATCCTTTTTTTTTTTCCCAAGCAAATTATGAGTTCTGTCAAGATCAGTTATTTTGCACCAATAAATGAATCTGCACTTTGGCAAATTTTATCAAGCCTTATTCTTGAAGAAATTCTTTCTCCTTCGAGGCGAAGGTCTCTGCAACCAGTAGAGGGAAAGCAATGGTTGCATCACAATGCACCTGGTCATTCAATCAAAAGGCGGAAGAATAAGAATCATGCGTACAAGGAAAGATAGCAAACATCTACAGGTTTGTGCTTGTAGAAAATTAAAATAAGAGTGAGAAGAAAAGCTGAAATGCAACAAAAGTAAATGATGAGACACAAAATGATATACCTTAACAGTCTTAGCCGAACCTCGTATTTTCCCCCACGATACGGCCTCATCAGGACGAGCGCCAGAGTCACTCCCGTCAAACTCTTGTGCAGTATTGATGAAGACAGCATAATCTGCACCATTTCGCATCATATTGGCATTGCAAATGTGATGTTTGGGAAGGCCCCCTCCAAGAATTATCATGCCAGTCTTCCTAGGACTTGCATGGACAGCTTCACCATTAATGGCTCTAATGTCTGTACAAAATCTAACAATTGTAGTTTCATTTCTCAACTATTGAAATACAAGCATGCAACAGCATTGAAAACTGATATAAATACCTTGCACAATGTCGACGACCAGACCTGGGCTGCGAAAGGAATGGAAGTACAACATGTCCCCTAGCGAGCCATCTGTTAGGCCTGGGCAGTAAACTGGGATGTTGTTCTGGAAATAATCAAAAAGGAAAAGCAAAACACAGTCAATATTACCAATAAAGAAGCATTGTGTTGAGGCCCTTTAAATTAGCAAGTGCAAAATGCTCCATCACTAATTGGAGTTCTAACACCTACTAGAATGCCATAAAAAAATTACTACAACGTTTCCATTTAGTCCAAACACAATAGCCAAAACCCCTCCATACAAAGCTTTTGTTCACTTAATTTGAGTTGCCATTCCTAATTGGATTGCAAATTCTGTCATGCATGAAAATGGGCCTATGAATATTGGAAAGAAGCCTCCTCGCAAAATATTAAGCCATGGGCACCTGCCTTGTACGCCCAGTAGAGGTATGAACTCTTGTTATTAATTTCTTTTCCCAAGCGAGCAATCAGCCTAGATGGCGTCCACAATACGTTCTGTGAAACCAAAAAGGAAAAAGGTAAGGAAGCTCTGGAAACATTCACATAGGGCAGTACATTATAAACAAAAAAGTGGGTGAGAAAAGGCTTTTCCATCAAGAGGCAAGAACAAAAGAAAAATACATATTAAAACTTTTATCCTTTATATAAAGTAGGCGTGTAAATCGGTCCGGTCCGGTCCGGGGGGGTGATGGACCCATCCTTTTCCCCTGACCGGACCAAATATCCATAGGGACCGGACCGGTAGCTATCGGTCCGGTCTGGTTGGTCGGTTCAGTTCAGTCTAATTAATTTTTATTTTTTTCTTCTTTTTTTTTCCAAATAAATTAATTAAAAAAAATTATTTAAATTACTAAATTAAAATTAATTGAATTATTAATGTGGATTATATAACTAACTCATTAAAAAAATATTTTATATGGTCAATGATAATAAATTAGATGAAAATTACATCATTAACTTATATAATTACTATATAAAAATAATATATTAAATTATTTAAAATATTTTTAAAACATATATATAGGAGTTCGGTCCGGTCCAAAATTTATAGACCCTAGGACCGGACCAAATTTTTTCAGTCCACAATTTATGGAACCGAGACCGACCGGTCTGGAGTTCGGTCCGGTCAGTTTTTCCGGTCCGGACCGAACTCCTTACACCCCTTTATAAAGCATACATGGGCTGGCAGACCAAAACATAAGTATCAGCACTCATACGATATGAATAGACAACTCTGAACCCTTTTTCCTGCTTGTGGGCCCTGGGGTAGGTAGGGGACTGTGGCTGAGCAAAATAACATGAACCACCGTAATTTGCAATGATCCACAAAACATCAAGCATTTCAATGTTGTTGTAGCCACTTTTTGGTGCCGTAATTACTGACAAAGTACAACCTATGCAATAGTTTCGTCTTTTTTCATTTACATACCAAGAAATATTCTTGAGCTAGATATCAGGTAGTGACATCCATTTTGAAAACTTCATATTTTTAGTCGCCAAAGATGTGAGACTGCCAGATTTGAAGCAAACCCAAGAGTCCAGATCCAAGTATGATACATTTAGACATCATATGATAATTTTATGCAACAACAAAGAAATGAATTTAAGTCACAACTAGCCAATGAATTTAAGTTGAAATTCTCAAATCATAGTAGAATAGCCTCAAAGAATTACCTCTCCAATTTGTTCCTTCAGCATCTGGTCAAAAATTGGAATTATCCAGTCCTCAAATTTGCAGTAGTTGTTATTAGGAACCAACAAATTACCAATGCGGTTCAGCCCTTGTGAGCGTAAATAGGCTCCTGGTAGAGAAAATTGACCTTTATATGTGGGTGCAAGGCATTTTATAAGATCTTCTTCTATACCACCAGTTGTTGTAACCACTACATCAACCTGCAATCAGAAGAGAACACTTCTATTGATAAAGTTGACACAGAAGAAAACAATACAAAGATATGATGAGATACTGATATAAATCCTTTTAATACCTCGCAACCAAGAAAATCAAACTTATAATGAAAGAGCCTTCCAGGTATACTTACCATATGATGCTCGACAAGATAGCGAACGACATCCCTCACACCAGAAGATATAAGATTTGATGTAAAACCCAGAAAAACTTTGCATCTCACGGACTTTCTGTATGACAGATCCCTCTCTTCCTCACTGCAATCGTCTGTTACAATCTCATCAGCAAGCCTCCAATCTAGCTTCAATCCAATTCAAAATATCTTTAATAAAATAAAACTTTGTAATATTTGAGTAGATTTCATATCAACCATGTAGTATCTGTTTAAAAAAAACTAACCATTTGATTAATGACTTCGATGGCATCTCCCAAATTGGAGGCTTGAAACCCCGTGGTGACCATGGACCTAAGAATCTGAGAGTAGTCCACTCCTTGATTGAAATCATAACCCTCAATCTTAACACAACTCCCTTCCAGATTTTCAGACTCCTTGAAAACCGTGGAATGCACAGATGCTAGAACATCCTTCCTCGCTTCCCCCATTATTTATGTAATGTCCCAAACCTCAAAAGGATAGAATTGCAGCTAAAACTAGCCCTTCCCCTGTTTACAAATATTCACAAGAAAAAATTACAAAATTTCCAAATCAATGTTTGAAAATTCAATTCTCAGATATTGTGTCAGAGCACTGTAAACCTTATTTAAAAATCCAATTGTCAATAAAATATTAAGGAAAACTTCAAATAAAAGCAACTAAAAAAATCTCCGAGACTCAAGGAATCTCTAACCAGCTTGAACTCAGAGGACTCTGGCTGTAGAATTGGAGCTGAAGAACCCCTTGCTAATTCATAAACCTTATTTAAAAATCAAATAGTCAATAAAATTTTAAAGAAAATTTCAAATAAAATCTACTAAAAAGATCTCCAAGACTCAAAGAATCTCTAACCAATTCAAACGCAGAGGACTCTCTAGCTGTAGACTTGGACTAGAAGAATCCCTTACTCATTCAAAAAGCGTGAAAAGCATACGGTGAGTTACAATGCGCACTAATTAACAAAATTAATGGGATGGAAAAAATGACTATTTAACTATTAAATTCTTTTGGAGAGGTCACTTTAATTATAAAATTATTCCGAGAAAACATATTGTGAGCCATGTAAGTTCCCAAACAATATACTTCAATCAACACACATTACTGTATTTTATGGATTGTCTTTATTATACATCATTTTAAAAAATGTGCGCTTTACTTCAATCAAGTGCATACTTACGCTTTGCGCTTAAGTGTGCCTTACACTTTCATCAACACTGATCCAAATGCAAATGTTCCTTGAAATTGCAAAGTAGTCACTTTGGACCTCAGTCAAAATTGACACATCATCAACATCTATACCATGTTCAAATCCACCTTCATGGCTTTAAAATAGATCAATCTATAATAAGAGATATTTACAACTTAACTAAGTCCAATAATCAAACATTCACCATTCTCTCGTTGTACTTGGATTGAACCTTTTGTGCTTTTTAATGAGATTCTTCCTACTTATTAAAAAAAATGACTCCCTTCAACAAATCCACATAGCCCCTAATCAATTTTAAAATCCTTCTATAATAATTAAAAACCCAAAATTTTAAGAGTTACAACACATGCCACTACACAACATATATGAAGAACTTAATCTTTTGTAATAACCCGAGATGAAAACGGTCCTAAGCTTGTGCTAATTAAAACAACATAAATATAATGACCCAAGGAAAGCCTGAGCCACATATGAACCTATACTCCAAAATGAGTAGTCAATGTTACAATCAGAGCCCCTTGGAATCATTATGAAAGGCTAGAACCCTCCCACATGGGAAATTTGGGATCCCATCCATCACCCTTTTATACTCAATCCACAGTATTGCAATCTCCCCTCTGAAATCCATGACGTTCTCAACAGGCTATTCCATTGTAGGTGTGGCACAGCTCAAACTACACACCTAGTTGGAAATGGGATTTGAAGCCATTTGTAATGACCTAGAGAAAGCGCTATCCACATTTGAGCTAACCCTGAAAAGGTCAGTCAATATCAAGCTTCCCTCTGATTGTTTCTTGCAACATGAATAGCCGTGTAAGGCTTTTAGTGGACCCATGAATAGGCGAGTTTTATTGTAAAGCCTAATCCCACACTGGGAATGTGATTGTTTACTTTGGTGCCTCACAGAACCAATTCCTTCTGGTAATAAATAATCAAGAAAAATAACGTGTCAATCAACTTATAGGTCAAAATTCTTTATGTAACCTACTCGGACAATTTAAAGACTTCCTAGAAAAAAAAATGCAAGACTAGCTTCCAAGCATTCCCGCTATCCAACAAGCTTCGAGGTTCAAAGTGATTCGTAAGTTAGAAGACAAATGCGTCAAACAGTTTGTGAAATTAACTATTTGCAACTGTCCCATGCATATTCCGGCTAAAACCAACTTAGAAAAAAAAAATTCTATGGGCGGCATTGTTAAGTCTTAACTTCATTACAAGATTTAACTTTTGAATTCATTATATACTCATTATCATTTTTCATTTTGTTTATTCTAACACATCGAGACAACCCGCCATATTTAACTCGCACGTTAAGACTCCAACAAGGTCTCATGAATTAGTCTACAGAAACACTATATAGCCCGTATTACCTGCAAACCGAATCAAAACAGGTTCCCTTAACCGAAATTTCACTAAATAAAAACGTCGGCTCACGCACAAACCACCATTGTTCAATCACACCCATATGGGTTAACCTCCAAACCCTAAGAAGATACGGTTATAGAAATATTTTTTAGAAAGTAAATACGGTCATAGAAATGATCATGAATTCTGGCGGAAGTGGAGATCAGCACAGCTATTGGAGTGTGTTTCAGTAGACACCAATACAAGAACGTCCGAGAGAGATAGAGGTGCTTACCGAGTGTGTGGTTGTTTTTCTGAATTTTTACTCCCAAACTGGAGGAGTGAGCATCGGCCTGCTGTCGAGGTTGATGTTGCCGTCGGCGCCTTTGGCGAAGAGCTCGGCGTGGTTAGGGCACCTCGTAAGCACGAATGACTTTCTTTTTTTTAATTCATTTATCATTATGGGCCTTTGGGCTATAATCATTTTTATTTTTCTGAGAGCCCAAAATGATTTTATCTCCTCATTATGATCAGTTTTTTAAAATGGATCCTGTTAAGTGGTGACCGGAGCACGTGATTGAACAATATACTTTTCAAGTATTAAAAAAATTAAAAGAGAAACGCCTTGCAACAGCGCCGCTGCTGTTTGGCGAAAAACAGCCCACCAACGGGCTGGTTACACGTAAGATAAAGATTTTGTAATACAATAAAATGAAAAGAAGCTAATTAATTTTTCTAATAGCAGAATAAAATATAATTAGAATATTATTTTTTAATATTATTATTATTTTAAAATATAAAAATATTGTATTGTTAATTATATTTTGTATAAGAATGATAAAATGAATTAAGATGAGTTGAAGTAAGTTTTGAGTTCAAACTACCTTTAATTCTTTTCTATAAAACATCAAATTACATTTTCTACATGTGTATAACATAACATATTTGAAATTAAAAGTTTGATATTTGAATTTTTAAAAAATGATTGATTGTTATTTTTCACATGCACATGATATGAGTACAAGTTTGAATTTTAAATTTTTGAAAGATGATTGATTATCATATTTTACATATGCATATTTTGTTTGAAAATTTTGAAAAGTGATTGATGTTCTTTTTGACATATATAAAATATAGATGCTTTTGTTTGAAATTTTTAAAAAGTAAATAATGCTCCTTTTGTCATATAAAAAAGGTAAAAGATTAGGTTTTAAAATTTTGAAAAGTGAATGATATTGCTTTTTATAATTGCAAAAAAAGTTGAAGTTTTATTTTAAAATTTTGAAAAATGAGTGGAACTCTTTTTTGACATGTAAATCTTTTAAAATTTAAAAATAAAGTCTACAAAGCCTGATGCACGGACGAGTGGTGAGTTTGGGTAAAGGATGAGATCTGGTATAGTCAAGTGCATAGTTAGTCAGATAACATGCTGATGTGGCGGAATGGGATTGGAGGGCTAGTTATGGCCAGAGACCAGACCATCTGGTCTCCAAGTTTTCTCAAATAAGAATTTTATACACTACACCACCCTTATATTTTCATCTCATTATACAATATGTGATATAGTTATCACTATTAGATGATTCTTTGTTAAATGATTCTTTATCATTTAATGGTAATAAATATGTCGCATCTTACATGGTGGGATGAAAGTGAGATAGTGGTATGATATATATCATTACTCTTAAAAAATAGAGAAATATATTGTTCTGTCACATGCCAGTCACCACTTTCGGACACTCAAATTAGGTTTGGGTACAATAAATCACTCAATAGTCAACTCATTTCATCTCATTTAATTATTATAATTTTTTTAAATTCTCACACAAAATACAATAAACAGTCTAACTTTTTCAAATCTTAAAACAATAATAATTTTAAAAATTAATATTTTAATATTATTTTATTCAATTTTAAATTTTTATTTCAACTCACTATCCAAACCTCCCTAAATTACAGTATCTATTTTGTAATTATTGGAGTTGAAACTCTTCTTTTTTCTTTCAAAAACAGATTTGCCGTAGGCATGGATGGAGTAATTTGGCCAAGTCCAACTCTCTCCGTCGTGACCATTATTTTTTATCCCTAATTTTTTTACTTTTCTAATTATACGGATTAATATAACACATTTTAAATAACTTATAAACTACTAAATGAACAGTTACTTCAAATATAACACAATTAAAAACGATAAAATTTAAGATAAAAAAAAATAACGGTTTTCTTTGACAAAAAGCAAGCGAACCATGTTGGCATAACTTTAGTAGAACCTTTAGGCTGTGTTTGGGTCCTGAAGTAATTTCAGATAATTTGAGAATAATAGTATTATGTAAATCCTATTGAGATATGTTTGAGATGTATTAAGAATATCCTCATAAAAAACCCAGTGACTCGACAAGCCTTCCGCTCCAATTTTTGCAAGATAATCCGTCGAAGAGTTTCCTTTTCAAAAAATATGTTGAAAATTTACATATGTTTAACTAAACACAAATATTTAAAACTTATAAAAAAAATGTTTTAACTTTTTATGAAAAGTTGAAAAAATAATAGATCCAATCAATAATTAGTTGAAATAAGTTAAGATGAATTTGACACCCAGACCTACCAGGTTAGCGAAGGTCTCGACAAGAATCTGGTTTGCCTTAAACTGCTACTTTTTCTTTAAAAAAGGATCATGAATGCGTGAATCAATGGAAAGCAGGCCCTAGAATTCAAGTATTTTGAACAACCACTGCATCTTTTACAGAGTGCCATCAATTAGTTTGTCTTTCCTTCTCTTTTTGCATTGGCTTCCCTCCCTCTTGGGGCCATGGTTTCAAGTTAACCATCTCATGCGGCAGTCACAGTAACCCAGGCAATCTCTTCTCCAAATGAAACCGACAATCCAACAATGGGGTTTATGACACAAACCAACAGTGATAAGGATCACATCCCTCAACAGTGACTGGCTGAATAAACATTAAATAAAATGTGAACAGATAAATGACCTTCGCAAGAGATATTACTGGGTTGATTGATCTAGCAGTGAAAACCATTTGGATGCAAACCATATAAAGTACAATCATAAATTGAGAATAGATTACAGCTTTAGCATATATGAACTGTCAAATTAAGAAATATTTTCTGAAACAATAAGACCAAATGTTCTGCATAGATCTAATTTGATATGTCCTAGTTCCATAACTGAACAAACAACAAACTTAGGAAGAGGAAGAAACAGAAGTTTGTCCATCTCCTTCATCGGTACATAAAAAATTTAGATAGACTGAATTAGAAGGAAGATAACAAACAATTCTTGCCTGCGTAGGCAAGCTGTTAGATATGGAGCAACTCTTTCCATCTCTCCATGGCAAGCTATTGAAATAGACAAGGTTTGGGTCTAATGGAAATAACCCAGAACCTGTCCACCCACATTCCTTTTAATAGCATCTTCATGATCCAAAACACCATCTGGTGTTGTGATTACAACATAACCCCACCGAACGTAGAGAGAGCGAGAGAGAGGTAATTATGAGATGAGTTTGAAGAAAGTAACGTTCATCCTTTGGAAAACAAGATCCTATAAACAAAGTATATTGAAAAGCCCTTCTTCCCCAAGCCTTTTCCATGATATAAGGGCTAATGAGAGATTCTCGACTATCGATGTTAACAAACCTGATGTGTTGGAAGCATTCGCACTCTGTACCCTTCGATATCCCTTGCCTTGATATCCTGCCTGTAAGTGAGTGCCCGACAATCATTAATCATGCCTTGCAGTTCAACTGTTATCCTCCCCACCCTATGTGGATCATAGACCTGAAAATTCTTGATGTACCCTGAAGTATACCAAACCTGCCTTTCAAAACTTGAAAGAGAGAAACAAGTAGAATACGTTGTCCTTGCTCCAGCAAAATCATAGAAAATGCTCATCTAGAGCAGCAGCTCCAAACCAAGTGAGTTGCAGAGCTTTCTTGTTTAGAAAACGATGGTTCAAATTAACTTCCGAAGTGTCTTTCCCTAGGCATGTAAGTGACAGAACTATTAGCAAATGCCTGGCCTTGTCTAAGCAGCTAAAGATGTTTAACCGATACGACCAATAGAGGTTTGTGCATAAAGAAAATTTTATGCAGAAATAATCCTTCTGGGGCCCTTAGAACAAACAAATATCTACAAGTTACCAAAGGAAAATCTTAAAACATATGACAACTTTTCACTTAAAAATAACAAATGTTAAAACATATGAAGAAAATCACCCACCTTCATTTATGATAGCCAATTAAAAATCTTGACATTTAAAGAGAACCCTTTTCATCCTATCTTTTTATTTTTATGCTCACAGTGATGCCCATTTGTCCAGCATGACGAGAAGCATAAACTCTGAAATAGAACCGTCCTCCCTGATATAAGATTAAATTTTTTTTTTATAAGAAAAAGGAAGGAGTACCTGATATAAGATTAATAACAAGTCCATAGAAAACACAACACCCAATCCTTACATAAATGGCTCCAGGAACTGCAAGAACAGTTCCGCAAAAAAGAAAGAGCAAAAGACTGTTAAATGTAATAGCAATAGACTTCAAATTCTACACACTGAAAAGGGATCCCTCAAATATCCTCTAAAATTCATATTCAAAAGTGTGCGCGTGTGTGTGTGTAATTCCTCGACGGCCAAATTTACATTACCATAAGGGAATTCCCATTCGACCTCATACAAAGAAAAATACCAGAGGAAAAAGCAAAAGAAAAAGCGCTGAAGTCGCATAGATAAACCCATGAAACCCCGACAATTTTCCTCAAATTAGAGAATTGAAAACGAATTGCAAACCCAATGATCCACAAGAATAAAACTATTGACTATATGAAAATAGATAAAAATTCAGATCGTGCAATCAAAAAGAGCAAAACCATAATAGCTTTTACCTCGATCTTTCGTGATCTTTAGAAAAGAAGACATGACAGTGGATATGGGCTTCAACTCCACCGTTGCTTTTCCTCTCCGCTCCGCATTCACCATCGCTCTTAACGCTTCGTTCAGTATCCTCCTCCCCATCGATCCCTCCGTGCGTGAATCCTGAAGTCTCCCCCCCACCCTCCCCAAGGCCACAGCTCCACTGGCGGCGGCGGTGAAATTGAACTTACAGTGGTATTTTGGGTATATATGTGAAAATCAGGGACAGTTTTTAAAAAGTTCTAGCCATTACACACAGCACGCGCATTTAGAAGAGCGTGTAAACACGGTGGTTAATTCTCTAATTTATTAGATACCGAAGATTCAAATGCCACGCCCTTTCAACTCCAAACTCCGAAAGGCTCGCTCTCTTTCTACATGGAAGAGCTGCCACCGCCTCTGATTGTCGAAATCCTGGGTCGACTGGCCGACTCGGCCGAGCTCGCTAGGTGCCGGCTCGTCTCGAAAAACCTCAACGCGCTCTCCTACGAGGTCGCCTCCGTCCACCTGATCTGCACCTTGTCGCGCTACCTAAAGTCTCGTGCACCCGAGACGAAGCACTTGGTCACGCCATTCAAGGCCGTTTTCAGCACCCTGGCTCGCAACTCTCGGACCCTCGAATCCGTCTCGATTGGCGTGGACAAGTCTCTCGGAAGCATATCGTATGACGACGTCGAGGACGAGTCCGACGACCTTTACCTCACCGATGTGAGCTTCGTGAGGGAGTGGTTGCCGGAGATCGGCGGAGGACTGAAATCGTTATCTTTGTCGGACTTTTGGGTTCAGTCTTGCTGGAGAAAGTCGGAGGTTCTGTCACTGATTTCATCATGCTGTGAGTTCCGTGTACACGTTCTATGTCTACGAGTTTTTCCTCTTTCTTTTTCCTGGGTAAAAGTACCTATGAAATCTTCCTTTACTTGTTAATAAGAGGAGCTTATAGCTTTATATTATTAGGGCAGTGTATGAAACACGTTGCGCTATATTGATATTTACATATTTAGCATAAGATTCCTGTTGGTAATTTTTGTATGGTTTTTTGTTTGTTCTGTGGATTAGAAAGAAATTAATGACCTAAGTCAATTCTTTCACTGTAATATCGAGAGAAATGAGTTTTCACTTGTTATGTGAATGCATTCGAATGAATAATAAGATTGTAAATGTCACCGTTACATGACCTTCAATTGCTTTATGAGTCTGCACTATACCACATTGACGAAAAAAAAATTCTGAAACAAGACGTTATATATCTCACCTTGTAAAAAGATTTGTGAGTTACAAATAGAAGTTTAAGTCAAAAGATGTCAGAGAAATAATGAACAATAACTTTACGAAATATGATTACTTTTTATTTATGTACACAACAACAGTATAAAATTTGCATGATCCTGCTGAATATCATGTATGCATTGGATATAATATCAAGCATGCCCCATCTAGAATTGTATGCTCGTGGACTTGTGTTTGCAAGGAAGATGTTGATGCTGAGAGATATGAGTTTCGAATATGACTGTACGAGTTCATTTTCCATCTATTATTTAATTTCATGAATACCTGAGCTTCAGTTTTACATTTACTTAATCATGCTGCATGTGATCTTATATACATATATATATATATATATCAAAGGTGATCAAATGGCATTAATGTTTGTATTTGCATGTGTAGGTCATACTCTTCTCGAACTAAAGGTAAAGAATGCTTGGCTGTCAGTGGATGGCCTGGATCCAATGCCTACGCTCACAAGCTTGACACTTGAGTTCATAAGACTGGATGATGAAGACCTAAACAAGGTTAACAATTGCTTCCCCTCTCTGGAAACTCTGAATTTGATAGGTGTGGGAGGACTTAAGGAGCCAAAGATTCATCTTCTGCACCTTAAGACCTGTCATTGGACAGTGTCAAATGCTCCACTTTCTCTAGCTATATTGGCACCCAACCTTGTCAATCTCACACTGAAGTGTATTAAACCACAGTCTCTTGTCCTTGAAACCCCTTCGTTATCTGATTTCCACCTTTCCCTTGAGGAAGCAAATGAATTCGAAGTAAAAGACCTTCATCATTTGAAAACCCTTCAGCTTCAGTCTGTGAATCTTTATAGTCTCATTTGCATGTTCACATGGGGTAGAACTGTCAAGAAGCTCACACTAGATTCATTGCAATTGAAAATGACTGGATTTAGCCTTGATACACTGTTTGATGTTTTCCCAAATTTGAGCTATCTTAATTTGGGCGCTGGAGGTTGGACAGAGGCACTTTCTAGTTTTGGCTCAGGAGGTTTGGAAGGTAGAATTGGGATGAATGGTTTGAAGGAAATTGTTGCATATTTGATTACAGTGTATGATATTGAGCTTACACTTCGATTCATTTTCTCTATTTTGGATAAATGCACCAACTTGTCGGCCATGGTGTTAATGATCTACCATCAAGTTGGTTTTCTCACTGCTTGCAACCTTATCAGGAGGTGTAGAGCTGCTTGTCCTGGAGTTAGATGGAAATGGGGAGTGTGGAAAGAAGGAATGGCAGACGTTTGGGTTTCTGATGGCATCTAATTTGATAAGTGCAGTTGTCTAAAATTTGTTTTGTTGACTGGCTCTAGGAGACATGTGATGGAAGTATTCAAGTGTTACTCCGAGCAAAAATTCGTGACATTTGGTTAGAACATGCTTGGAGGAGGCTGCAAGGACCAACCATGTGATCATCTTCAAACGCCCATCATGAATGTAACCAAAAAGCTAGTTTCTTGTTATGCTTCAGTGTCAATGCCTGTATTTGAAGTTCTCATTCTTAACCCTCAAAAAACAGAAACTTTTTATCTTTGTGAATATGTTTTTGCATTTAGACTTCAAATATATTTCATGTGCAAGAATAAATGTTTACATTTCAATGATCCTATGGATGACTATAGCCTCTATTTATGAAGCATGTTCTCTTCTCAATTTGCTTGGATAAAAAATGAGATCTTAACTGCTGGGATCGGGTATACCACGACATATACATGATGCTAGCTGAGAGGATGTATATTTTATGCAACAGATCAAGTGACAGATCACTTCAATAAACTGGACTTAAAAATAAAGGCTAAGTAAGCATGACATTTGTACTTGAGTTGGTGCATTTGTTTTCAATATGGGGGATGGGGGCGTTCCAAGAATCAAACTCGAGACGTCTGGCACCCACTAAGGCCTTGTTTGGTTATATAAAATATAGTATCTCATATCATCTAATCATTACAATTTTTTTAAACTTCAACACAAAACATAATAAACAATTCAATTCTTTCAAATTTCAAAATAAAAATTATATTTAAAAATTATATTCTAACAATATTTTATTTAACTTTCATCTTATCTCACATGTGTAACCAAATGAGACCTAAATCTAGTGCAAACTTTAGCCATCAATAAACTTAATTTTGTCATAAATGGATCTAAGTAAATTCAAACAAGTATGGTCATAGATGAACCAGCCTCTTTGATAGCTTGTTTGATACTCATCTTATTAAACTCGAATCGAATTTGATTCATGAAGAAAAAAGCTCGCTTGTAAAAATAGATATCCACTCAATTGGAAAATAACACATACTTGACTAAACTCTACTCAACTCGGTTAAGGCCTTGTTTGTTTTGAGAAAACATCTCATCTCATCTCATTATTACAATTTTTTTAACTTTCAATATAAAATAAAATAAACAATTCAACTATTTCAAATTTTAAAATAAAAATAATATTAAAAAATATAATTTTTTAATTTTAATCTCATCTCATCTTTAAAAATAAACGAGCTCTAAGGTTATCTAAGCATTTCCATCCATTTCCTCGTATGCGGTCCTTGGTTAAATTATAGGAAAAAAATATGAAAATGGAAGAAAAATGGGCGACAGCCGGGTGGGCCTACGTAGACAAGCGGCTTTTTTTTTGCATGTGCAATGCCAATGCGGAATAATCTTCTCCTGTTTGTATAAAAAACCCATCCCCGATTCCTTCACGGTTCGTACAGTATTATTTTCCCGCCTCTCTTCCTCCCATTTCCCGCTCTGGAAAACCCTAAGCTCCCAAAAATGGGCCAGAAGCAGCAACCCACCGCCGATCCCATCGCCGAGCCCAAGAAACGAAGGCGCGTCGGCTTCTCCAACATCGGTGAGTCATCTCAGTTCCCATTTTCGTTCTTCCGGAGCTTCTTCACGGGCCTTCATTTACGTGGTTTTGTTTCCATTCTTTGTTTTCGGAAGCAATTTCATCATTTTAGCTTATTTCCACTGTTTCTTTTGTGTTTTTTCTTAGCAGATGCTGGAGTTGAGGCTAAGGAGTGCATTAAAATTTACCTGGGTAAGATTGAATTATGGGTGTTAATTAAGAGTACTAGATTGATTTTGGTTTAACATTTATAGTAATGCAATATTAGAATTTTTTTCGTTGATATTATATCCTGGTTGCATAAGGAGTTAAAAAAAAACATGTTCGGTTCTTATCGTGGTTTGTATAAAAAAACTCGGGTATATAGAAGTAGAACTTAGCCCAAAAAAAAAGTTGGCTTTGGGGGTTAAATGCTCATGGGCATTGTTTTTTTAGGTTTTTCTTAGTGAGATAATGTGGGACAATTAAAATGGTATGGATTTTGAAGATTATGTTCTTTCATTTATTTTTCCCTTTATTTTGGGTTGATGATTAATGTCCTCAATAGAGTCAACAGCAAAATCATGCCGAATAACATTAACTTGATTAATATTATTTTTTTTTGGACTGTTAAGTTAATGTTATCAAGGATTGAAAGCTACAATTTTATTAGCTGAGGTTCTTTGGGAATTAATGTGGTTTCTTGAGAACTTGGAATCTGATCTTGTTGAGTCCATCCTGCTCTGTGGAAGTGAGATATAAAGAGTCAGTTGGTGAAATGTCCGTCTGGGGATAAATAATACATCCCTTCTATGGGCTTCGACTATTGTATTCGATGGAACTAGTGTTCATGGTTTCCTTGTATATTTTTCTAGTTCCATTTTTTTTTTTTTTAATGTCGGGAACCTCTCCAAGGTAGGGCCTTTCAGATCCACCCTTGCAGAGTAAACCCCGGTGTGCACCGCACCCTCAGAAGTTTCCTTACACGTAACTGGTTAAATTGCTGGCTTTTCAGCAGAGGGTGTGGCCCCAAAGGATTTTTTGCACCCATGAGGTGTTGAATGTTGGACCTTAAAGGAAGTTATACACCAAGACCAAGGCCTTAACCACTTGGGCCAGCCCCTTGGGGTTAGTTCCTAAATTGTAACTAGGTGTTCTCGTTTGTATACTTCCTCAATACTTGGGTTACACCTATTTACTGGAGTAAATAAAATCTCATTCTTACTCATCAAAACAAATATCATATCCCTATTATTTGTAATACCTTATATTGTTATCTTTAGGAATTTTCTCTGGGTTAGTTGCTTAGTCTAAAAAAAATTGGTAATCTAAAACCTGTTAATGCTTGTGTTAACATGGTCAATTTGCAAGCAATTGATGCTTGTGCACATAAGCATGTGTATTTGTGCATGTTCAATAATCTTAATATACTCTGATATTTTGTGGAGCGAATCAAGGTTAGATCCACTTCTTGAGGGCACTTTTTTAATGCTTTGAGGTTATTTCTTATTTAAGTGTTGGTTCCGGTGAGAAATTTTTCTTATGATAGGAAAGGGCTTTACAATTCCAGCTCTTGATGGAGAGCCTTGCTAGCATATTTGGGTTCAAGGCATCCTCTCTGCCTATGAAATACCTTGCCTCCCTTGGGAAGCCTCTTTCAAGCCCAAGTCTATTTGGGATGGTGTGGTTGAAAAGATGGAGCGCGAATTGACTAACTAGAAAAGGATGTATTTGTCTTAAGGTGGAAAGGAAATTATGTAGCTCATACGTTTTACATAATTTCCTTGTATTTACTTCTTTTAATTAGGCGTTTTCTTTTGTACACATACCGTGTATTTGGGCTATGCATCTTGTTTTTATTTATAAAAATCTCGATTACTTGTTAAAAGAAAAAAAAACTGTAGGGCAGAGAAATACCATCCTGGCATGGTTAATGCTCTTATGATAACAATCTTGATATTGCATCACCCTTGATTCTTTACAAGTCAAGCTTCCAATTCGTCCTTGTAAGTTATCACATAAGCAGCTCGAGATCAGATGTTTTGTCTATTTCCTCTCTAATTTATTTTTTTTCTTTCATTACATGTTATCTTTCTTGATTGGTTTGAACTTCATGTCTTCTTGCTGATATAATTGATTGTTTGTGTCATAGTTTCAAGAAAAGAGGAGGTGGATTCTGCAGACAGTTTCTGCATCGACCCTATTGACTTGAGCAGCTTTTTTGATGAAGATGGGAAGATATATGGTTACCAAGGTTTAAAGGTAATTAAAATTTTGTAATTGTGGCATATTGAAGCTTGCTGGTGAAAGATGAATGGTGTCAAACCAATGTTTTCCTTTTTAAGTATATAAGTAGAATGGTAAGTTCTCTACAAGGGCCCTTTCATTAATGCATCTTTTAATGCATTTTATGCAGATTACCATCTGGGTTAGCTGCGTATCATTCCATGCATATGCCGACATTACATTTCAGAGCACAGCTGATGTAAGTATCCATGTCTGCTAGAACTGTTTTTGGATAAGCAAGAAAAGTATATTCGTATAGAAACAATATCTTTTACTTGAAGAATCGAAACTACTTTACTCTTTATCTGCATTTAATAATTGGTCTTGTTTATTGTAAGGGAGGAAAAGGTATCACAGATCTGAAAGCTGCTCTTCAGGTATACATTAATTGTCTGCTGTGAATTATCGCTTCTCCTCATTGTTCCCATAGATCTGCTGATCAGTTGGTCATTTTCTACAGAGAATTTTCGCCGAGACTATTATTGAGAATAAAGATGACTTTCTTCTGACTTTTTCAACAGAGACTAATCTTATTAGGTACCATTTCATGTTGCAAATTATATGTTCAGTCTTTTTTTTTTGCATGCAGTGTTTGGTTTTGGTTCCTTGTACTTTTATTTCCATCTTTTAATCTTTCACAGATCTATTATCTCAAGTGGGGAGATATTGAAGCACAAAGCCTCAAATGGGCACATCAACAATTCTAACAGTCATTTGGAAGCAGCTAACTCAGATGTTGAGGTTCTTTTTGTATATCTTTGTGATTCATTCTCATGAACAAAATATAGTTGCTTGTCTTGAAGTCTGTAATCACAGCCACTGAATGTGGTTTTTTGTCGATAATGGTGGTTGATACCTTATTGTTTCAATACCAAGATTTCCCAATGTCCAAATTATATGGCCTAAACCATTAAGAGGTGACCATTATATTAGTAAAGCACTAGATTTGCTTAAATGTTCAAATTATATGGCCTAAACCATTAAGAGGTGACCATTATATTAGTAAAGCACTAGATTTGCTTCTGTGGTAAGCAAAGCTTCTCTTCTGCAATACTTCTTTTTTCAGAAAATTTTTGCATTCCCTGGTTTGTGTTTTGTCAGTTGGTTACTGTGCAGAGTTTCCAAAATGTTAGGTTATGCGCTGCCATCCCATAAAGACATTTAAAATACTTACAGTTTCTATTTCCAGTTCCCTCCAATGATTGTGGCTTCAATTTTTTCCTTGTTGATTTTCTTTATACTTTTTTTGGGTTTGGTGGGGGGATGCCAATATTGACAGTTTACCTCAATAATGTAGATGCTTTTGTTTTTGGATGATATATATACTAGGGATGAAAACCGATGTCATTGGTGCGGTTTCAGTCCAAAACCAACGCCACACCGACGGATTTTTCAAAGGTTTAGAACCGGCCAATTAAGGGGGAGCAAACCGGCAGTCTCGGTGTCGGTGTGATTCCAGTCGGTTCTTCGGTTTCCCGTCGGTGGCGCTATGAATATGGAGGGGAGTGGAGGACGGTGGGGCTACATGTGAATGTGTGAGAGAGGAGAGATATTCTAAAGAAAGAAGAAGAAGAGGGAGGGGAGGGGAGGGGAGGGGGTGGGCTTATTAAACCCTAGTCGAAACGGCGCCGTTTTAAGCCAAACGACGTCGTTTTATATAATTTTTTTTATAAACATCAAGTCTAAAATGACGCCGTTTCACTCACTTAAGTGAAATGCTGTCAATTTATATATGTATAATATAAAATATATATAATTGGCCGGTTCGGTCGGACTGAACCAGCTGACGTCGGTTTTCATATTTTTTTGCCGCCAGCTAACCGGTTCCGGACTCCAGCAGCCGGTTCGCATCTGTGACGGCTGGTGTGGTCGGTTATTGTACAGCCATAATATATACACCTAATGTGTCCCTTTGTATTGTTTTGATACCAGCCTGCCTTGGTACACATACATATCTATTTATTTTTTGTCATGGAATCTCAGCATGGCAAGGCCTTTCAGACCAACCCCCAAGGAGTAAACCCTTGATGCACGATCCTACTTGCCAGAACTCTACATCAGTTAATCCATGGTAACCCCTAGCGCAGAATTGAACCCGAGGTGTCTGAGTTCACAGCTCATCTCAAGCCCGCTCTTTGATCACTAGGCTGCATCCTGATGAGTAGTGCATATAGAAAAGCAATTGTCTTTTTGTTGTTTCCTTGTGGGGAACTCCTTGCCGAGGGCCTGTGCACGCCCGTGATTAATCGAGACGCTATTTCTTGACACCTGGTGCCAATAAAATAAAAAAGTATCACATCAAAAAGGGTTTTGGAATGGCCATTTCCTTTCATGCTCCTGTTTGCATGTGTATATCTATGCCTGTTTATTTGAGACTAAGTACCATAGTTGATGTGCTTTCCTGGGTCAGGTTGTTCGCATGGTAGTGGGCAGTACAGCTGCTGGGCACCTTTATAGTTGCTTGATACCTCTTGTTCTTCTTCTTGTTGACGGTAATGCTCTTGCTCATCTTGGCTGTTGCAACCTTTGAATGTTTTTTTTTTACAGTATAGCTTCAGGTTTTAACAGTGCTATTTTCTGAATTAGGTAGCAGCCCTATTGATGTTATTGATTCACGATGGGAGTTGTACGTCTTGATTCAGAAGAAACCTGATCAGCAGGGCGAGATTCAATGTAGATTGCTTGGTTTTACAGCCATTTATCGTTTTTTCCATTATCCAGAAAGTTCTCGCTTGCGACTTAGTCAGGTTTGCTCTTATTTATTGTCGTTAATTGAATCTTGCCTTGCATGATACAGAGAATCCAATTTTGGTGCCCTTATGTGAGCGGGATTTGTACTTCATTGGCTCATCTATTTAGCATTCATTGAGATTTTGCTTGTTGCAGATATTGGTATTACCTCCTTACCAACACAAAGGTTATGGCCGTTACCTTCTGGAGGTGCTGAACAATGTTGCAGTGTCTGAAGATGTTTATGACCTGACAGTTGAAGAGCCACTAGACTACTTCCAGCATGTGCGAACTTGTGTTGACATCCCACGCTTGCTTGTTTTTGACCCAATCCAGCATGCAGTTAGTTCTGTTGTTTCATGCATGAAGGAAGGGAAACTGTCAAAGAAAATCCACATCCCTCGGTTCATGCCACCTCCAAGTGTCATTAATGATGTTAGGAA
This sequence comes from Juglans regia, assembly GCF_001411555.2. Lineage (NCBI taxonomy): Eukaryota > Viridiplantae > Streptophyta > Magnoliopsida > Fagales > Juglandaceae > Juglans > Juglans regia. Next base: position 37,148,681 of record NC_049901.1, read on the forward strand.
AAGCTTGAAGATTAACAAAAAACAGTTTCTCAAGTGTTGGGAGGTTTTAATATATCTTGCCCTTGATCCTGTTGACAAGTACATGGAAGATTATGTGAGCGTCATTTCTAAACGTGTGAAGGATGATATTATTGGGAAAGATTCTGGGACTGCTGGAAAGCGACTAATTGAAGTTCCAGGTGATTATGATCAGGAGATGTCGTTTGTAATGTGTAGGTCTCAAGCTGGTGAAGCTAGTAGTGTTCAGATGGATGAAAATGAGACAACCCAAGAAGAGCAGCTCCGGCAATTAGTCGATGAGAGGGTCAAAGAAATCAAGTTAATTGCACAGAAGGTATCTGTGCATTGAGTGAATCGGGGCTGAGGCATCCTAGTGAACTATCTGTGAAGTTCCTTAGTATTATCAAATGATGCAATCATACGAGAGGTCTCAGTGACGCTATTCTTTTTTAAGAACGGAGGATTTTCTGTAGATGATTTGGCTGTACTGTACTTGGAAGTTCTAACTTATGTTAATTTAGAAAATTTATTAAACTATTCGCTGAATTCGAGCATCTAAAAGGCTACACTTTGATGTGGTTAGCATGTATTCTATATGAAGTGCGCTACACTTTTTAACTCCAAAGCGAGTAGTGTAACAATCATGACCCATTTGCCACTTTTTCCCCCCAAGGGACACCAGCTGCACCCATCATCTTTACTTTGAATTGATGGTTTCCAGTATATCTCTACCTATCGGGCAAATGCTGAATCTGTGTGAAATGTTTAAAGCATTCTAGTCATTTTCACATCGCCCACAGTTGCAGAGGATATGCTTGAGAAACACTGGGAATGAAAGTTTTGAAGATTTTTGTGAAAGTCGTAGGTTTCACTAAAAGCTAGTTTACTCTACACTCCCTTGTGTTATGTCGATGCAATTCCCCAATAATTTTTTATAAAGCTAGTTCACTAACTGATTTAAAACTACAACCAAATTATACACCTTCTCTCAATGGCTCCGCCGGATTACTCTTCTCAAGTATGCATTTATAACGGAGACACATGTGCCTAGGCACTGGCTTTATCCTACAACATCTTCATTCATTGTTGGTCTTTTGCACCCAAATCTTCCAGTGAAATCAAGCAAGTGGAGAAGGTAGCTCTATCTGAGACTTCCCCCCCGGACGCATAACAAGTGCACTAAATCTTGTGGACGCTGAAACCTGCATCCTCTGATGTCAAGTTCTCTTTCCAGTTCTCAAATTCGGATCCACCAAACATCAGTTGCTTGATTCCAATTATGCTGTTAAATCAAAAGACAACAGGGGTAAAAGAATAAACAAATTAGAACAGACAAATATGAGTTTTTTTTTTTTTTTTCAAGTCCACGTAAAAATAGGGCCTAAGACCAACGAAGAAACATCAGATTCAAAAGTATCCAATTAAGGCCAAGCCAAGAACAATTATGGAGCTGAAAGAGTGAAAAAAAAAAAAAAAAAGGAATCCTAGCTATTAGCGTATGCATGCCTGTCTTAACCTCACATTCCTATGTAGAAACACAAAGATGCAGAGACAAGTTAATCAGTACTTCCTGGCCCAAACCTTAATTGGTGAGTCACTACAAACTAAAAAGATAATTTGAAAAGAAATAGAGAGAGATGCAGAGCTTACTCAGAACTTAGTTGTGTCAATGCATTTATCAGAACATCCAGAAGCAGCGGTTCACGGGTCCCAATATCCACCCTGTTAAAATTGAATTTTTTTATCAGTCTATTAAAATTGCTACCATTTCTATTAGCAAGATCTCTCTCTCTCTCTCTCTCTCTCTCAATGTATGTATATAATACTTCCATTGCCAATTACCAAAAACAATCAGCACACCTATATTGAGCATTATCCAGAAAAGAATATTAAAAAAAAACACAAACACACTCCCATTCCTGTTAAAACTGAATTTTTTTATCAGTCTGTTATTATTGTTAGCATATCTATGAGCAAGATCTCTCTCTCTCTCTCTCTCTCTCTCTCAATGTATGTATATAAATACTTCCATTGCCAATTACCAAAAACAATCATCACACCTATATTGAGCATTATCCAGAAAAGAATATTAAAAAAAACATAAACACACTCGCATCCATTATCCATAATTTCAAAATGGTTCCCTACCAGAATCGTGCCAAGTTGTCTTGAATCTCAAGATCCCCAATATTGTAAAATGCGGTTGGTGTCACATTTGCTCCCTGAACAGCATCATAACTTGGTCTTTTATCCGACTGAGATTGTGACAGCTGCAGGAACAACATTGTGTACTATGTAATTAACAAAGAACTTTTGTTTTTGATGGGTAGTGTAATTAACAAAGAACCTAAATGACTTAAAAATTCTCCTTCAAGTTTCCAAGTAACTTGCCATCCATCCATGTCCACAACTTCCTATAGGGTATGGCATGAAAAATATATCAAAAAGTTACGAGAATCAAACTTACTTGCATATTCATGGAATTGCATCCACCAAGACGTCCAATAATGTGCCACGATCTGATGGTCTGAAAATAAACCAAAAGTCAGTAGGCTTCAAACCGGGAAAAAAAAGGGGAAGGTTAAAGAAAGAAAAAGAAAAGGTCAACAACCTCATCTTGTGAAGAGGTCACTGTTAAGTTGAAGAGCAGTCACTTACATCACAAATTAGGGTAATATCTTTCTCCAGTGGAACATTGTAGAACTCGAACCATATGTATGAGTTTGAGAAATCAAATCTGGATATGTCAGTCGACAAAGAGTAAATTGACACCAGAATACTGATTAATTGCACGCCTATTGGAAATCTCAATGAAAGAGACCAAGTATAATACAAGAAACAGCAAATGATGAAACAGTTGTAGTCGCATCTATTATAGGAAGTTGATGAAAGATCCCGTCTCCAGAAACAAGAAACATGTACTTAAAATATTTCGGCCCTCAAGGAAAATTTAGGTTCAGCTACAAACATGGTGGACTCTGCAACCATTCGTGCTGAATGCAAAAATACTTATGAACTCAATTTATCACTTTGAATTCAATAAGTCCTGTATCTGGATCCTATCCGGTCTAAAATGAAAAAGATGAAATAAAAAACTAATTGTTAAAACATTTACATTGGAAAAAAGATCAGTGAACATTGCGTTGAGGTCCATAAAGCTTAAGTGGGGATAAAACTGTGTTTGAACATGGGGATCTCTCCTAAATTCTGCACCCATAATATTGGTAACAATGCAAACTTGCAAATGCCATCCTATACGACTCTTTTCTTAGCTGAACCAGTGATACAGAAGAGCAGTGCTCTTATGAAACAAATTGAAGTGATATCTAACGTACGTTCAGGTTCAAACAAATTGAAGAACAAATTAAAAACTCGCATATTCTTATGAAAAGCAATCACGTGAGGACAATTAGCATATATAAAACTATTAATGCATTCTGCATTTCGTTACGCACCACAAAGTTGCATTAGTTGAATGTCACATTATGCACTACATAATGTCCCATGTACTTAAACTTACTTGTTGAATGTCACTTTCATTGGTATTGCTGAACCAGTCTTTGTCTGCAAAATTTTGTTCCTCTTCTTCCTCAACCTCTCCTCCATCTGCGATTCGACAAATCCCCTTTTAAGTCACACACGAAAAATCCCCAAAAGCTACTACAAACAGGTCCAAAACCATACCCCCTATCCACACTATTTCTCAACCACTTCCAACAAAACTAACACTCAAAACTTTAACTTGATAGTTTATTTTTTTTATTTTGGAAAAAAATAGAACAGGAATTGAGCAAAGAAATCCCGACGATGCGTTGCTTACTTTGGACCGTGCCTTTTGCGGGTCGTCCAGACAACTACCGAGGATTTCAGCGAACTCGGGGTCTCTATCGTAATCTTTCTCTTCTTCTCTCCCGCGGTACCCACCGCGCGCTGAAAATTCAAATTCATTCTCATCTCTATCGTCATCTTCGTCCTCGCCTTCTACTTTTTCTGGTTCAGATTCTCTCTGCAAGTTTTGGGTATTCAGTTTCTGTGTTCGACTCGATTTAGCGGTACACAGGAACGTTCTGGTTCGAGTACAGGTCGGATTGGAAAGATTAAAGGCCGGGAAGCGGCGGGTGCTGAGTGAAAAAATGGGGTACGGGATCGGAGTGTTTGGCAGTGAAGGGCATGGTGGGTAGGGGCGTAGGATAAGCATCCTTTTGGGGAGCTGGCCGATGTTAGCAGCAGATGATTCCATGTGCTGTGGAGGCTGGTGTCATCGTTTATCCATCTCCTGCCGGCTTTCCTTAACCTGCGCCTCTTCACTCTTCAGTCCTCACAGCGTAGTAAGCCGGATTATTATTTCGTACAACGAAAACTCTACTCGTAGTCGAATTCGCGCACCCTTTGCGCACCCTTGATGACATGTAATGAGCTTAATAAAACGGGGCGGATTGCATTTGGTGGGAAACGAAACTGAAGACCAAATTGAAACGGTGAGTTTCACCCTTGTCCTTCTTTTCCAACCCTTGTCCTTCTTTCCCATTCCCCTAGAAGCTCTTCTCCTTCATCTCATTTCCCAACCGTAGTTTCCGCAAGTCAAAACTCATAGTTCATCTAACGAGATCGCAGTTTGTGAGTGATGTCACAAACTATGAGCTTTTCTGACAAGTTTAAAATTTGAGGTTCGCCCTTCACCTTGAGAGTAACTTGGGCATTATTTTTTAAAAAGGAAGCAAACTCACTCAACACCTTCACTTCCAATCACTTCCATCATCCAACAAAGAATTAAAAGTATGCTTATTAACGACATCATCAAAAATTTAGGTGGATACAAAAACATCCATGAACGTCAAAATTCAGGTTGAAGAAAATATTGAGATGAGAACCGAACTTTTCCTTAAGACATGGATCTTGACGATGTCAATATTGAGATGAAAGTTTAAAAATCCAAGTTTTTTAATGTCTAAAAAACTTTTTTTATTTTTATTTTTATGGAAGTTTAAAAAACTTGTTACTAATGAATTTATGCGTGTATTTTTTTAACATTAAAAAAATAAAATGAACTAGGGGCACATTTAGAAAGCAATCGAGCACCACCCTTTTTATTTTATTATTTTTAAAAAAATTATAAAAAATTTTGTCCCTAATTTATGTCGCCAACATGGAATTCAAATTGACTCATAATTAGTGGAGAATGAATCAGAATTACAAATGAAGTGTGAGTTGATAAAAGCATTTGAAGTGAGAGAAATGGGAGTTCTGGCTCATTTGGAGAGTGAGATGAGACGATAATTTTATAAATAATAATAAGATAATTTGTGAATAGTAGTGAGATAGTTTGAATTGAATATTTTTTAGGTTTTGAGAAATTAGAGAAAAAAGTTAAATAAAAAATATTATAAAATTAAAATATTGTAAGAATATAGTTTTATAATATTATTTCTATTTGAGATTTGAAAAAATTGTAATGATTAGTTTATAAATTTTATATTTGAATTATGTTTAGAAATAAGTTGGAATGAGATAAAATGAGATTAGATAAAAATTTTATATCTCATCCCATATCCCAAACCTACAGTTTCATATTTAAAAACAAATTCCATGGCAAGGGGGCTATAGTGATAGGACAAAAACATGAAAATGAGTAAAAAATAAAAATTCTTATGGATTAATGGTGGATGAAAGGAGTTGCTTTGTGTGTGTATATATATACACAAGCGTATTTTTTATATCATAATTAAATATTAAGTAATTTTTTTTATTCACCATTAGTCTCTTCTTGATAAGAAATTCTGATTGGTTATGAACTTAGATTCAAGACAAAAAATTTGATTAGAGGTCCAAAGTTACTTTAACATGGATCATGGTTACAGTGAAAAACGAAAGAAAAATATGAAACAGAGAGAAAATAATGTCTGAAAAAAAAATTATATATTTAGGGATTAAAAAATAAAGGGAAATATGAGCAATCCAACTTCTTTAAAGTTTTATTTCTTTTATTCTGAAAAAAATATTATGAAAAGTCCAGTTGCAATGAAGTGGATCATGACACTCATGGCACTTCTCTTTTTGTTTTTTACTCTTTTTTTTTTGTATAAAATAAAAAAGTAAAAAAAAAAACCCTTATATTCTTGTTCTTTAAAGGATGAGAATCCGTTGTTTTCTGGACTTTAGAAAAGTCAAAAGAGAAAAGAAAAAGGAATGAGACCAACAGAACCATGGTAAAGTATGACAAAAATTCAACTCTTAAAAAGGATGATACAAAGCATAAACTTAAAACAGCCCACCACAGAAATAAATTCTGAAAACACATAAAAGGACAAATTGTGTCTGATTAAATATTCTTTATGTAATATTCAAAAAAAAAAATTCTTTATTTAATATTTTTGTGATAAAATAATATATTTTTGTTGTATCTATTTAATTTTTAGTTGGTTCATAAAGGATTTAACTACAACAATATTTCATTTTGAAGATAGTTCCTTTGAGAGTATGATATTTTGAAAGTTTAATTGAATCTACAAGAAAATTCGCCTAATGTTTTAAGAGTAATGCTACATACAGTCGTAGAATACGCAAACGCCGTGTAGTCGCTTTGAAAAAGAGTGGAGTCTACTATTAAAAAATTAAATTCTTTTCAAGTGGGTCCCATATTTATTCACTTTTTTCAAAACGACTGCACGACGTTTGCACACTCATGACTGCAAGTATCATTTCTCATGTTTTAATTATGTTGTATAAATAAATTAGAGTTTGTAAAGTATAATGATCCAAAGATAATATTTTTAAAAAGAAAATTCTATTCCTAAGCGTTGGTTTTTAATACACTGGCCACATCTCCATACTAGCAGTATGTGAAATGACCAAAAGCCATAAATTGTAATGTTGCATTTTCTCTTCCCCGTGACTCAGCCTTTCTCAACAAATTTCTTTATTTCTCATTGTGTTAAAGACCCAACCATTGATTCAAAAGTCATGGGACTGTTAGATACTAATTTGGTTAAATATTTAACCCTTAGGATTATAACATTTTATCATGCTTCTGAATCCAACGTCCATGACGGCCCACTCTCTTGACACTGAGCCCATGGTAGCTCTTTTCCTTTTAACTGCTTCACTCATCTATCAGTATTCAATGACTTAACACTATACACATACATAGTACCAGTATATTTTAATCCAACCTATAGGTCTTTCTCTCCGTGACTAGAACTTGTGACATGGTCCATACTTTAATATCAATTGTTAAATACCCAACCATTGATCCAAAAGCGCTAGAACTGTTGAATACTGATTTGGTTAAACCTTCAGCCCTCAGGATCATAATATTAATTCGTAACACACTTGATGGAAGGTATTTGGATGGGTAAAAAATAAGAGAAAATGCAAGAAAATAGGGTTAAATCCGAGGATGACCTTGCCTTCAGAGAAAAAGAAAGAAATTGGAAGTGTATATTGTATTAAACTTTTGGATATTGAACATTAGAACCCTTGGCTCGTACATAAACGGGATGACCCCTAAATGGGCCAAGGCTAACCAAACTAAAAGCATAAACAAGAAAATAAAACTAAGGGTCCAGGCCCACTTACAGTCCTATAGTCTAAAAAAGATGTTGAATCAAAATAAAGGAAATTGTTAATGAAACTAAATTGGCCTATGGCCTATGGCCCATGTACTTAGTTCTTGGATTGTGAAAAATCATCTCTCATCGAAGCACCTTGCCCAAAAGATGCATGTATCCTTGCCCACAATTGTCCCACCACCCGGGTAAAAAACGATAATTTTCTTTTTACAAGTAGACACTCAATGTTTCACAACAACAACACCATTAAGGAGTGTTGCTCCCATCATATCAACAAAGGCCTCATCTTCAACGGTAAAACCATAGTTAATAGCACTAAGACCTACCATAACATTATCCTCAATAATAGTAGGTGAGACCCTTCCACTCAAGTTATGCTTTGCCACATGCACAAGTGAGTTTATCTTGTGTGTTAGTTCCAAAACCCACAATGATGATGTTAGCATCATCTCTCAGGACACATCCATACCAAACAAATGATCTTTTTCCAACTTGAACATCCCTAGCATTTGTCAATAATCACTTGTAAACTCCATTTAATCTAATTATTTCTTTTGTCTTCTTAAGCAAAAGTTTCTTCCAGTTTAAGTCAATTTTCTCGTTCAGTCCCACACGAAGTTCTGGGTATCCTTAAGTTCACTACCATAAGTAGCTGCATACACCGAAATATTTTCAGGAACACAACCATGAATGACGCACGTTCTACCAACTTCTCCAATAACCTCTGAGCTGATTGGATGAAATGGAAGCTCACAAATCCCCACCTTGGCTCCATAATTAGTAGAAAATCTGGCCGCACAGACACCACCACTTCTAGCTCCAATGACAAAGAAGTCAAAGTCATAATGGGTCTTCTGGCTTAGCTCGCCATCAAATAGGAATTGTATAGCACCCATTAATGCGGTTTTCTCATCAGAAACAATGCCCAAGGTAGCAACCTTGAACTGGGTAAGCCAGTCCTTGTTTTCTGAAGGGTCTCCATAGTTTTCACTCCATGATGACATTATAATTGTCATGTCAATTGCCAGAAAGCCTGCAATAACGTCAAATGATGAAATGGGGCCAAATCCCAATGTATCAACTAATAGATTTCCGAACAACCCAAATACCATTGCCAAGAATTATTGCCTTAGAAAAATGTAATTAAAATCCATTGTTGCTCAAAGTCCCTTTTATCGTGCTTTGTAACAAGCCAAGACTCAAGCTGAAAATAGAAGAGATGTGGCGGTGCCTCCCAATATACGTTCCAACACTAAAACTTTGTACTCATGAGAATGTTTAGTAATGCAACTTAGAATATAAGCTATGTAGTAAGTAACCAATGCCCTATTTCTAAGTCCAATCTTGATCACAATATCATATTTCACTTCAGCCAAAAAATCTTTTCCTCTATCAAAAGGCTAAAAAGCACTCTTAAGTGGCAATTCATCAAACAACTGAGGAGCAAAATACTTACCCCTAAAATTCCCAGCAATGGGGTAGGCATTGATAATATTAGCATATCTGACAACCAAGTTTAGTGGCATACACAAAGGAGGAGCTACAACATAGCATTTGATCCTATTTTTCTCAATGTTTCATAACTTTTCCGAATTCTGAACTACCACCATTATCAACAGTGCAATCTCCCCTGCTCCTAGGAAATGACTAGTAAATGTTAAGGTATAATTTGGGTTCCTTTCAACAAATTCCCTCAAAACTTCAGACTCTGCATTGAAAACCCACCATGTCATTTTTAACAGTCCATTGTGGACATACCAACCACCAAAATTTGTCTACCCTAGTTTGTTATAAAGTAAAATAGCATAATCACTTTCCTTTGCTAAATTGAGTACGAGTGGTGTATTTGAGTGCTGGAGAATTTGAAATAACCTTGGGAGACGAATGATGTTCGGTTCTGCAATTAGATTAAACAAAAATGGTTGAACATCATCAAGAGTCTCTAGCTCTCATAGATTCAAAAGTAGCACCCCAATCTTCTCTTCCATGACAAATCTCAGGACAACATATCAAGTCCCCTGAATGACAAGACCATCGAGAAGCTTGTAACAGAGAGACTTAGGCTAGGAAATAGCACAGAGCTCTCTATTATTAACTTTCTCAGTGTAGAGCTCCACTTTGTTCTATGGGAACTTGAAGCACTTTTGTACCAAAGAGGTCAGCTCTCTAATCCTCCTTCCTTTCTCATCGAGAGCGTTTTAGGTCTAGGTGGCTCTGATGATTATCTTAGTATGCATCAAAATAACCCTAACCTCGACTCCAGAGTAACCATCTTTGGCTATCTCATGAGTTAGTACCTCATTCAATTCAGCTAAGAAAAAACCATCATTTATGAACTCTTTTGTGAAGAGAGATTTGAAATGCTGCAATGCCATGATTTTGGGACAAGGATGAAGGCAGAAAGCAATAACGGTGTTGGAGATGAACACAAAGTTATCAGGACAAAAGACTACTGTCCATGGTGCTCGTTTCAAGATCCACGAGCTTAGCCCTTGGAAAATAACCATTGTTCTTCTTCCAGATCTTGTACTCCTTGCTTATGAGCTTCTCCTTGATTCGGTGCTCGAGAACTACCCCATTGAGATCAAAGTCCCTTCTGGAGTGTTTGGAGTAACTATTGGGGTGTTGTGAAGGCCAAGAGAGACAACTTATTTCGTAGAGAGGTTGCCATGAGAGTGACAGTAAGAGAGTTGTGAAGTGAGTTACGGATTTAGTTAAGGGTTTAGGAAGATGGTGCTGGCTTGGATGGATATTGGATTTGGTATGAATGTTGGGAGATCTGAGTGGTAGAGCTAATTTCTCTACCATGTGAGAGAGAGGAAGAGATGTTTTACTAGGTAGTTGGCCTTCCACTTCCTCGATGAAGTATTTGGCATGACCATTCTTGCCAGTGCCACTGTTAGCCCCTGAATCTTGATCTTTTTCTATTTTGCCGATTATTCATCTTCCTACCTCGCACAAACCTCACGATCCAGATGGCTTAAAATTTCATGGATGTTGATTTGATATTCCTTCAATTTTTGCAGGATAACTTCATAGCATTGCTAATTTTGTTCCACCAACTGCTTGATTTTGAGTAATGATGTAAGAATTTCTTCTATAGATTTTGATAATGTAGAGACCGGTATCTGTCTGATATCAATTTGTAATACACATGATGGAAGATGTTTGGATGAGCAGAAAACAATAGAGAATGGAAGAAAATAGGATCAAATTTGAGGATGACCTTGCTTTTAGAGAAAAAGAGAGAAACTGAAAATGTATTGTATTAAGCTTCTGGATGCTGAACATTAGAGCCCTTGGCTCGTACATAAACATGATGACCCCTACATGCGCCAATGCTAACCAAACTAGAAGCATATACAAGAAAATAAAGCTAAGGGTTCAGGCCCACTTGTTATCCTATAGTCTAAATAAGATACTGAATCAAACTAAAGAAAATTGTTAATGAAACTAAACTAGCCCATGGCCCATGTACTTCGTTCTTGGACTGTGGCACTCTGCTCTCACCCTTGGTTCAACGATAAGATTTTGACAATGGTGACTCCTTCAGGTTGCTGCAACCCATCACTCGACGCCGACTTCTTTACTCGACGATAACTTTCGTTCTTCAAACTAAAACCACCCATTACTCCAAGGCTAGGTCACTAGATGGAAATTTCCTCAAACCGCACCAACCTGAAGATCTTCAGTCTGGAGTAATTTGGGTATAAAGTTCTCTTTCGAATTTTATTTTCATACTGGTTGATTAGTATTTGAACCATTTGATTTCCATATATCTTGATTTGCGAGGGAATTTATTTGCCCATCTGTAAACTCTTGCATTTAGATTAAATTGAGATTATTTTATATGATATCGATTTGTGAACTCAATGTTGTTATGTTGTAGTGATAGAGACTTTTGAACTCTTGGAAATTTATTTGCCCATGTTTGAAATCGTTTTTGGCTCTTTGGGTACTTTTTTATTTTTCTAAACACACGTCAACGTACACACTGGCCTATGTTAAAGTTCAGTGTGCTCCGCAGTAGAACTCTTAGCACAATATATGTACAGTTAAGTCGTAATAATAATAATAATAATAATAAAAATAAAGAAAGGCTATATACACAAAAAAATTATATAAATTAAATCTATAAATTGATGTAATTTTATAGAATTTATTAAATTTATTTTATAATAAAATTAACTTTACAATTTGATAATTTAATCTTTAGATCTACTTTATAATAAAAGTAATTACATCAAATAATATCAATTTATGTGTTTATTTTTATAGAATTTTTTTGTTTCTAAAATATTTCTCATAATAATAATAAAAAATATCGGAATAATAAAGTAGAGAAAAATACTATTTATAATCTTCATATTACGTATCAACGTGTAATTTCTATATATATATTTAGATATCAATATATATTTAAATAAAAAGATAAAAATAATAAATTTATGTCTGTAGTGGGCCAGCACATTGGAAAACTTTCGCTTCCCTTGACCGCCGTACGATTTTATATATTTTTTTATTTTCTGTTTCTTGGTCGATAAAAAGAATTAAAGAAACAATATAGTGGGCACGACCGGTGCGCATAACTAGACTTTCTCGGGTTTATTCCTCTTTGGGAGCCCATTTTTTTGCGCAGAGAGAGGGCAATGAATTTGCTTCCGGCGGAGAACTCTCAGATCGCCAAGAAACACGGGTTCAGGTCGCTGAAGTTGGTGAACGTGGACCTGGACGATGTTCTTGCTGAGCATCCCGTTGGAGTTGACTACGGCCGGCTTGACAATGGTCTCTATTACTACGTCCGACGCAATTCTAAACCCAGAATGAGAGCTGCTCTTGCACTTGCTGTAAAAGCCGGGTATAACTTCTTCTTCTTCTTCTTCTTCTTTTTTCTCCTTTTCCTTTTAAAGTGCTTTGCACAGTTCCTTTTTTTTTTTGTTTTTGTCTGTTGGTTTTGTTTCAAATATCTGAATGCCACAACGGTTGTCGTTTATTTATTTATTTTGTTTGTTTTTTCGATTTGGTCTCGATTATGTGTGGTTGTGTTTTGAATTCGTGGTGAATTGGATGGTAATTTAGCTTGCTCTATAATATGGGAAATTGTTAGTCTCTTATATCTCAATAATTTATTCTATGGCGTTTGCCCCACTGTTGCAAGAGTTCAAAACTCGTGGGAAAAAATGAGCAATGTAATGTGTGGATCAGTGATGTTAATGCCTTAATTTGCACAATAGACCGGAAGAGAGGAAAAAATAATTCCCGGCTCACGATGGTGATTTGGGTGTCGATATAGTGTTATTCGCATTCATCCATGAAATAGATAATAAATAAGCAAATGCGAATAAATAAAGAGAGACAAAAATTTACGTGGTTCGACATAATACTTACGTCCGCGGGTTGTTTAGGGGCAAAATCCACTATGATAGGTGATTTTATAATCTTTCATGGCCTCACATATTTCACAGTATAATGGAAGAATTTAGGGAAGATCTTTTGGAGACACTGTGTGGTGGAGTTTGGCATATGGAGCTTCTGTGGAGAGCCTGTGTGTGGAGTTTGTGTAGAGTCTGTCCAATTTGTGGGAGATCTCCTCCTTATATAGATGTCTATTTTTTTGGGGTGATTGAGTCCAACTTGCCTTATTAAGTTGTAACATACGGGTCCCAATTTAGGGCTTAAAACTAGTATTTTATATTTTTTTGTTTATTTATCTATTCATTTATTTATTTATTTTTATTATCTTTATTATTTTTATTATCATTTTAAGAAATATGCTATCTGTTAAATCGATGATTCTTTTTTTTCCTATCAAAACTTTTGAATAGTTATCCATTAGTTTCCATATTAGATTAGTCTCCTAGTTTGAAACTACAACTCGACTCTTCAAAATCTTTTCAGAATCCTTATTTTCGCAGGAATAATTTTTCCAAGTGTAGCCAACTTCAAACCCTAGCATATCTACTGAGGACTCGAGCCGCTTCCCTCCCCATCGTTTATAAAATCTCATGTAAACCCACTGTTTTAAACACACTAAAATACCCAGATGAACAACAATTTCGCATAAGCCTTGGTTCCTGCCCAGCCGCCGCCGACCACCATAGGACGTCGGAGCACCACCCTCGGTGCCAGAAACTGCCGGCCAGCCCAATCCTGTCGAGCCCACTCCCTTTCGGTAAGCCCATCACTGTCAACCACCATTTTCTCTCCCTAGTGTTTTCGGTTTGATAGTTCTCTCTCTAAACTCTCTCTCTCTCTCTCTCTCTCTCTCTCTCTCTCTCTCTCTCTCTCTCTCTCTCTCCCTCTCTCAATGTCACACCACCGTAGGGACTTCCCAGTTGTGCCGCTTTCACTCTTAGCCACTGTAACACCCCCTTCCCGTAGGATAGAGATATTACCAACCTTTAGAACATAATGCCCGGTAAAGAGATTCATATCCTGAAATACCTCATTTATTGAAATTTTTCAAAACGTTAAAACTGAATTGAACATGATTGTTTTGGAAACTGAACGAAATATAAAAGAACATAAACTAATCCTATGAATGACATAAAAGAAATTTAATTCTGGTGATAAAATCACTTATTCATTCCTAAGTCTTTGTAATAGATCTATTCCTGGCCATCCAGCTCTTCATCATCATAGACATCATCTACGAGAATCAGACATGGAAGAAAACAAGAAGATACACAAAAATAATGAGTTGAATACTCAGTAAGTAATACATCATATCGTAAAATATAGTTTTTGCCTAACATACATTTCATTTCTATGATACCCTTCATAACATACATATATCATCACAGACTTACATAGCATACATTTTTGTTATTAACATAAGCGGAAGCATATATAATCAAAACATGTAATTGTGAATGCATAATATCTTGGTTATCTTGTCTTAACATGAAGTGAAACACGCTTATGTCCGTGTTTTCACTTATCTGGCATAACATGGAGTAAAACACGCTTGAGTCCGTATTTCACTTAACTTGCATAACATGGAGCGAAACACGCTTGAGTCCGTGTTTCACTAAACTTGCATAACATGAAATGAAACACGCTTGAGTCTGCGTTTCACTTAACTTGAATATCATGGAGTGAAACACGCTTGAGTCCGTGTTTCACTTAACTTGCATAACATGGAGCGAAACACACTCGAGTCCGTGGTTCGCTAAACTTGTGGTTAACCACGCTTGAGTCCGTGGCACCGTTACAATTCTTATCTTTCTTAATGCATGAGATTTGATTAGGCTTCATAAACATTTCTAACATGGCATAATCTTGTACATGACATAGCATAACATGACATGGCATGGCATATTCTTGTACATGGCATAGTATAACGTGATATTACATGACATGCTCTGAATATTTTATGACGTTCCAAGACATACATGATCCATGTACTACATGAACATGGCATACATGGTCTAAGTACTACACAACCATGGCATGTATAACCTAAGTATTCCATGAACATGGCTTGCGTAATCTGACTATTACATGGCATACTTGACTTTGAACTACCACTTGAACATTTCATGGCTTTCATATGAACTTAGTAACATTAAATCAATCGAACAACAAATTCATTCACTCAAGCATAATCTCATATTTCATCAAAGATCGAAAAGTAAACTAACCTTGACTTGCCTCTTAGCGTAGCGTAGTTAACAATCATAAGCACATCACATTTTCATACATAATAATAAAATTCACAGTACGCATAGATTAATATGATCATACTATTTACCTCTTAGCGCTGCTTCCTGATTTCAAACTTGTAGCGCATTACCTAAACGAGATTCTAGACGTTAATAACTTCCTAGCAAAACGTGTCGTAATACTCTACGTAATTAAATACGTATAAGGAATTTAACTAATAATAGACTCCAACATATGCTTTGAAATCCTTTAAAAATCTTTTATAAAAATTGTGTCTAAATGCTCATAATTATTCAAGTAGATAAAGCCCATGTAAAGGTAATGTATTTCTGAAAATATAACTAGCCCACTTTAAAATCATAAAACAGTTTCTGTCAACCCAAAGTTTACCCACTTAAATTATCATAGTTTTTAAAATAAGCTCAACAAGTTTATTTGAAACTGGGCCCAATACCCCTTAAAGAAAACACTAGCCGATTGACTTAAGGCCCCAAGAAGTAGAGGCTCAGGAGGTTACACCCTCACGGGTCAAAAGGGCATGTAAGGAATTACAGAATTAATGGAGGGCTTTTTTTTGGGAAACTGAAGCAAAAGAAATAAAAACAGGAAAAACAGGCTTACGAGAGAGGGCTGTGCGATGCTCACCGAGGGAGAGCAGTGTGCGATGGCGGCTCTGGGTGGCTGGGAGTGACCGGCGACGTGACTGGGGGGGTCCCTATGGTGGTGCGACACCGAGAGAGGGAGAGAGAGAAAAAGTGAGAGTTTAGAGAGAGATGGGTTTGAAACTCAAATAACCGAAAGGGAGGAAGGTGGTGCACGGCGGCAGGGGCTTACCTGAGGGAGTGGGTTCAACGGGGTTGGGTTGGCCGACGTTTTTTGGCACCGTGGGTAGGGCTCCGACGTCCTGGGGTGGTCGGCGATGGCTGAGCAGAAATATGGCTTATGCGGAAATGTTGTTTCTCTTGGTATTTCAACGTGTGCATCACAGAGGCTTGAGAGTTTCTTATAGGCGATGGGAGGAAACAATGTGAACAATTAGGAGATTGGCTGAAATTTGAAGTTGCCTAGACTTTAGGAACCTATTCTCACGTGGATACCGTTTCTGAGAGGGTTTGAAGAGTTTGAATTGGAGTTGATCACACATTCTGGAAACCGAAACTAGTACGGGGACTAAGTGGATAGAGTATATGAAGGTTTTAAGGGAAAGGAATCACTAATTTAATCTATCTGTTAGCACAAAATCTAAAATGATAAATAAATAAAAATAACAATAAACAAATATAAAGACAATAAAATACTAATAAATAAATAAATAAATAAAATACTAGTTTTAAGCCCTAAATTTGGACCCGTATGTTACAGCCACCCAGAGCCGTCGTCGCACTCAGCCCCTCTTTCGGTAAGCTATCGCCCGACTCTCTCCCACTTGCATGAGCTCTCTTAGCCTTGTGCTTTCCAGAGAAAGCTTCTACCTTTAAATCTGGAAATGGGCACTTGGGCCTTAGGTCCATTTGGCCGAATGCCTCCTTAAGTTCTAAGTGGATTGATCCTACACATGGGATGGGTTCTATTGTAGTTAGCAACTGCTATAATTAGAGTGGGCTGAATCAACGTGAGCCTGATATTTAATCTGGACTCGTTGTATTTCACAGAAAAACCCTTATATCTACCTTACGATGGTCTTGGTCTTATTCTAATAATAGTTAGTCAAAAACCTTATTTTTATCAGAAAATATTTAAAGGCTTTAGTATATAGTACTAAGTATTAAATTATGATTATTAAACTTACTTTATAAATTTCGTATCAGCGGTTTATCTAGCAGGTTTATATTAAACCCAATTATACTACTAAATTATTTATTCATGATTAATTATATGGTACAAGTATTCATTAATTTTGCATGGAAACAAGATAACTACTATGTTTAATTCCAATTTTGTATTTAATCACGGGAAGAACCATGACCCGTTTATCTAGAAATTAGTAACGTCGAGCACCTAACATAGGTAACGCGCTACAAGTTGGAAATCAGGAAGCAGCGCTAAGAGGTAAATAGTATGATCATATAATTGCATGCATATTGTGAATATTATTGTTATGTATGAAAATATGATGTGCTTACGATGGTTAAGTACGCTACGCTAAGAGCCAAGTCAAGGTTAGATTCCTTTACGATCTTTGATAAAATATGAGATTATGCTTGAATAAATAAATTTGTTGTTCAATTGATTGAATGTTACAAAAAAATCATATGAAAGCCATGAGATGTTCGTGTAGTAATTTAAGTTAAGTATACCATGTAATAGAATAGTCAGATTATGCAAGCCATGTCCATGTAATACATAGATTATGCATGCCATGTTCATATAGTACTTAGATCATGTATGCCATGTTCATGTAGTGCTTAGATCACGTATTCCATAGGATGTTATAAAATGTTCAGAGCATGTTATGTCATGTTATGCTATACCATGTATAAGGAAATGCCATGTTATGCCATGTCATGCTATACCATATACAAGAATATGCCATACTATGTTATGCCATGTACAAGAATATGCTATGTTATGTTATGCCATGTACAAGAATATTCCATGTTATGTCATGTTATGCTATACTATGCTATGCCATGTACAAGAATATGCCATGTTATGTCATATTATGCTATACTATGTTATGCCATGTACAAGAATATGCCATGTTATGCTATGCTATGTATAAGAATATGTCATATTATGTCATGTTATGCTATGCCATGTACAAGAATATGCCATGTTAGAAATGTTCATGAAGCCTAATAAAATGTTCATGAAGCCTAATAAATTCTCATGCACTAAGAAAGATAAGAAATGTTACGGTGTCACGGACTCAAGCGTGGTTAACCACAAGTTAAGTGAAACACGGACTCAAGCATGTTTCACTCCATATTAATCAGTTAAGTGAAACACGGACTCAAGCGTGTTTCACTCCATGTAACTCAGTTAAGTGAAACACGGACTCAAGCGTGTTTCACTCCATATATTTCAATTAAGTGAAATATGGACTCAAGTGTGTTTCACTCCATGTTACTCAGTTAAGTGGAACACAGACCCAAGCGTGTTTCACTTCATGTTAAGACAAGATAAACAACTTATTATGCATTCACGTTACATGTTTGCCATGATTATGTATGCTTTCGCTCATGATGATGAATATATGTGTTATGTGAATATGTGACGATATATGTATATATGTGAAGTTTTTCAGAAAGTTATATTACGTATGTGATTGGGAATTTGTGATGCTATATGTATTTTGTTAAGAGTCTTTAGAAACTAAATCTATGTTAGGTCAAATTATATTTTACAGTATGATGTGCTATTTACTGAGAATTCGACTCATTTTTGTTTGTCCTCTTGTTTTCTTTCATGTCTAATTTTTACATATGATGTTTATGACGATGCAGAGTTGGATGGCCAGGAGTAGATTTAGTACGAAGAATTAGGAAGGAATAAGTGATATTCACACAAGAATTATATTTCTTTTACGTCATTCATAGGATTAGTTTATGTTCTTTTACTTTACGTTTAATTTTCGAGACAATTATGTTCAAATCAGTTTTAACAATTTATCGCTTTTCAATAAATGAGGTATTTCAGGATATGAATCTCTTTATCTGGTATTATGTTATGAATGTTAGTAACATCTCTATCCTATGGGGGGATGTTACATAAGCTTTTTCCTTTTAGAAGCCTAAGTATTTTTCCTTTTAGGAGTTTTGAGTCTTTCATTTTAGGAGTTTGAGTCAACTTGTCTTATTTCTTCTTGGCTTTATCTCTTAGTTTGATTTTAGGCCTTATCTCGAGGCTAAATTATAGGTTGTTGATTTGACCCTTATAGGTGCCTGCGATTCTTAAGGGAGATTTGCTGGACAAGAAGGCCTTGAAAATCTTCAAGTCAATAATTTTTTATTTTGATAAGTAAATAAAGATCTTTATTGAATAGAATGAACTAGGCAATGCCCAAGTATACAAGAAGTATACAAAGTGAGACACCTAATTACATTCTAGTAAGCTGAAAAGAAGATAGAAACTCATGGACATTCCCACCCTTCAATACGATAGCAGAAAACCACTGTAAAAGAGAAAATATAAAAAAATTCCAGATTTTCCCCACTTCACGCTCCTTGTTGTTAAAACATCTATCATTTCTTTCCGACCATAGACACCACATTAAGCACAAAGGTATCATTTGCCACACTGCTGCCAGTTGAGCACTATTATGCCTCATGTTCCAGCACGCTACTAGCTCCACCACACTCTTAGGCATGACCCAACTCAGCCCGGCTCTATTAAGGATACCATCTCATAACTCCCCAGCCACCTCACAATATAAAAGCAAATGATCTATCGATTCTCCATTCCTTTTGCACATGTAGCACCATTCCGTGACCACCATGCCCCACTTCCTTAAATTATCAACCGTCAAGATCTTCCCAAGTGCAACTGTCCAGGTGAAAAACGCAACTTTAGACGGTACTAAAACCTTCCAAATACTCCTCCAAGTAAAGAATGTGGGCTGCTGGGTTGTCAAAGTCTTGTAAAAGGATTTAACAGTAAACTTTCTTCTCTCCGTGTGAATCCACAACATACGGTCACCCCCATTTCCTCCTAACTTTGCTGAATATAAGTAGCTGTAAAAATCTGCCATCTCATCATGTTCCCAATCCTGAGCATTTCTAGTAAAAGTGACATTCCAAGTGACCGTCCTATTGGCACGACACAACAAATCTAAAACTGCTGCTTGTTGGTTTCCAGCCAAATTAAATGCAGCTGGAAAAGCAGTAGAAAGAGAGCTCTCCCCACTCCAAGCATCGAACCAAAAACAGGGTCTTGCTCCGTCACCCACCTCAAACCTAATATATTTTTCAAAGGTGTTCCACCCCTTTCTAATGAATTTCTATAGGCTTACTCCATAAGACCCCCTACCCTCCTTAGTGCACTTCCCCCCACTCTCTACCATACTTATGATCAATGACCTCTCTCCACAATGAGTCTCCCTCCATTTGATGCATCCACAACCACTTTCCTAAGAGTGCCTTGTTGAAAATGCTTTTTCGCACCCCTAACCCACCATTTGCAATTAGACAGCTCACCCTTTGCCAACTTACAAGGTAAAATTTGATTTCCTCCCCCATGCCACCCCACAAGAAAGCTCTAAACAACTTTTCGATACGGTTAGCCACACCCACCGGTAGTGGGAATAGAGAAAGATAGTAAGTGGGTAGGTTGGAAAGACGCCCCAAATACTCTTTGCTTTAAAAGACGCCCCCAAGGGAAGTCCAAAATATTTCATAGGAGGGGAAGCAATTTTACAACCCATCAACTCTGCAAGAGAAGCAATATTACTCGCATTCCTCACCGGTACCAATTCCGATTTCCCCAAGTTTACCTTAAGTCCCAAAACTGCTTCAAAACATAGCAAAACTGCCCATAGAGCTTGAATCTGGTCACTAACAGCATCACAAAAGATAAGTGTATCATTCGCAAATAATAAGTGAGAAATCGAACTGACAACATTACTGTTGTTGCCCACTGAAAAACCCGCAATAAATCCCTCCCTAACGGTAGCCTCCACTATACGGCTCAATGCCTTCATTACTAAAACAAATAGAAAAGGTGATAGCGGATCCCCCTGCCGCTAACCCCTTGAAGGCAGAAAGAAATCACAATATTTTCCGTTGACTAAAATCGAAAACCGAGCAGTCGAAACATAATATTTAATCCATTCGCACCACCTGTCCCCAAAACCATATCTTCTAAGCAAATCAAATAAGAAATCCCAGCACACATGGTTATAAGCCTTTTCCATATCTAGCTTTCCTGCAATGCCTTCTCTTAACCGGCTGTCCAAACACTCATTTGCTATCAAAACTGAATCCAAAATTTGCTGACCATGAACGAAAGCATTTTGAAGTTTGGAAATGAGTTTGTCCATCACCAAACTCATACGGTTAGCTAGCACCTTTGATATGATTTTGTAGATCCCACTTATCAAGCTAATAAGCCGGAAGTCTTTCAAAGCATGAGCACCAACCATCTTTGGGATAAGAGCAATAAAAGTAGCGTTTAATGACTTCTCAAACTTAAGGTTAGAATGAAAAGCATGAAAAATCTGCAACACTTCCTCCTTCACTATCTCCCAACACTCTTAAAAGAAAGCCATAGAAAAACCATCTGGACTCGGGGCTTTATCCTTGCACATACCTCTCACCACTAAATGCATATCCTCTTCCACAAATGGCCTCTCCAACCAACTTGCTACCTCCAAATCCAACTGGTCAAAAATTAGGCCGTCAAGTTTGGGACGCCATTCTACTTTTTCAGCTAGAATCTCCTTGTAGTAATGCACTATATGTTCTTGTATCTCTTCGGGAGACTGTAACACATTTGAACTTAAATAGAGGACTTCAATAGCGTTGTTGTGCCTGTGGGAGTTAGCCACCTTGTGAAAGAACTTGGTGCATTTATCCTCCTCTTTCAACCAAAGCGCCCTTGATTTTTGCCTCCACGATATTTCTTCCATCAACAAAACTTTCTCAATTCGGTCACCACCACATTCTTCCTTAACAAAGAATCCTTATTCACGTCCCCTTCCTCCAATGCTTGCAACTCATCCCAAAGAATATTGTTCTGCACTTCCGTATGTCTAAACACTTCTTCATTCCACTTCTTCATATCAGCCTTTAGAGCTTTAAGTTTGCCCGCCACTATAAAACTAGGTGTACCCTCAAAAGAGTAAGCTTCCCACCACGCCCTTACCTTCTCCACAAATCCTTCAACTTCCAACCACATTCTCAAATTTGAAAGGACGCCAACTCCCATGAATACCTCCACAATCAAGCAAAATTGGAAAATGATCGGAACATACCTGTGGCAACCTTTTTTGACATAAAGCCAGAAAGTGCATCTCCCACGAAGAAGAGACTAGAAATCTATCCAACTGTGACCACCCTCGACTGTTGGACCAAGTGTAGGTCTCCCCACCAAAGGAAGATCCACAAGATTCAACTCAAAAATCATCTCTGAGAAGTTTTCCATTGCTCTTGTCGACGATGATGCCCCTGCCCTCTCACTAAGAATCCCTCCCTTTTACTTTGTCTCTCCCCGAAGTTCCCTCCTTATTATCGTAGTTAATGGAACATTGCAAAAGTTTCAACTCTCGCTCATTTCTAACAGTTGACTTCATGGCCGTGGATCGACCAGTTTCAATAGCTACTAGGAGAGCTATGAATTGTTCTTCATAGCCATCACAGGATATTCCCACCCAACCTTGAAGCTTCTCCACTTTTTTTAAGACCCATTCTGATGCTCTAGGTGCAATCTGTGGTTGGAACATCTATAAGGGTGACAGACTACCCATTTCCTCCTCATCACTGCCCTCAAAATTCACAAAATACTTCAACAGATTGGTACCCTCCCCCACTGGACTTATCTCCTTTCCCACAACTTTTTTACCCACTGCATTTTCCACACTTTCCCCTTCCTCTACTACCGGCACAAATGGCACCACCTTTAACCCTCCCGAAGCTTCCTCAGAAATTATTGGGACTTTTTTGTACTTGGGAATTGGGACTTTCTGTATCGGGACTTTCGACAACAGTAGCTGAGATAGTCTTGTGGGAACTGTGTTGTCTATTGCCACTGCTCGCAGACTTCACCTCTGGCCTCGTCGCTGTTGTCTGTTCAAGTATCTGGTCTTCGTGAGCAAGAGAGACGGAGGAAATCCTTCCTCTGTTCTTAGATATTACAACCTCCGACGACAGGACATCCATCAGGGCTACTGCAAACTCTTGTGAGGTGGTCTGTGCGCTGGCAACCTCCCACGGAGTGGTCTAAGCAAATATTGGGTCATCGTGAACAAACGAGACGGTAGAAGCCCTCCTCCAAGCTCCGATAATACAACCTCTAGCGCCGGGACGTCCATTGGGGCTTCAGCGACCTTCGGTGAGGTCGTCTGAGGCTTCACCGGTGACGGTAGCGCAGCCCTACTCGTCGACAGGCCACCTACCTCTTACGGCTTCTTCCAGAAAGGGCCTCCCACTTTCTTGGGCCTCTCCTTGGGCTGAAGCCCAAAACCATCAACCTAGCCTTTACCTTTAGGCCCTTTTCCCGTCCCTTGCTTCATTTCGTATGGGCCCCTACCATCACACCACCCAAGCCTGAGCCTAGCACAAGCTCCCCCTCAACGCACCGCATATCATGCAACTCCTTCAAGATTTTTCCTTCTTTCTGCCTAGACATCCCCCTGCCATCTCCCCCTCGACTCTGAGCAGTTGCCAAAAGAGGAAATGCACGCTTTTGCATATCTGCCATGACTGGTTGCTGCAGGGCTCGAGGAACCACCAAAGCCTCCTTGTACGACCTCGATGGCAAGGCTACCGCCATCTGAGATGACGAGTTTCTCCCCTGCCTTCCTTGTTTGCCCATGTCCTTCAGCACCGCCACCAGCTTCCTCCACCCCGTTCTAGCCCTATCCTCAGGTATAAAGATGAAACTTCGGTGACCTCCCCCGCCATACTCCGCCAAAGCTAAGTAGGAGTCACGAGGATTTGAGCACCTTGGGGTAGTGAAGCCTCTGTCACCTTCCCGACGGGCAGAGTAGTACCCTTTCCTTCCTGCCTTCAAACATTCCTCCAACGCATTTACCACCCATCAGATGGTGTCTAACCCCAGCCTCAGGCTAATATACACCATACCCCCATCTCTTCTCACCTCAAACACCTTTGACTCAATGGCTAGACAGCTAAAGAGACTCATTTCCTTGCAACAATACCAACTATCCCGCTGTCAATAACCCACAACCACCATCAAGTCAATAATCTACAGAATAAATTTTGAAAATTGGTCATTGGTTTCTTGTTTGGTCCCTGATTTTTTGTTTGTTTTGTGCTAAGCGGTGAAGAACTTAGCTTTTTCGTGGTCTTCTGATCTTCATGCCCTTTTTTGTGGGCACCGTGAGTCTTTGGAGTCATCATTGATGTTTAAGGTTCGCAAGGTCTTCTGACCTTCGCTTTTTTTTTTCATGGGCACCATGAGTCTTTGGACTCGTCATTGGTGTTTAAGGTTCGCAAGGTCTTTTGACCTCCGCTTTTTTTTTTCATGGGCACCATGAGTCTTTGGACTCATCATTGGTGTTTAAGGGTTGCGTCTTCTGACCCCCGGGCCCTTTTTCATGTACACCGTGAGTTTTTGAACTCGTCATTAATGTTTGGGGGGATGCTCAACTGCATTGTTGTGGCGGAAGGCTGAGTTCAACCTCCCCGAGAGTTTTTCACCAAAAACCAAATGGTTAGTGTAATACAAATTACAAGTTTGAGATTTGTAAACTTGAGCTATTCTGTTAGAGTGTGGTGAAGGCTGGTGACACACAGGCGATGCCCGTGGGCAGCCATGCTTTGGCATTGATGAAGGCTCGGGATGCCTGCGATACCAAGCTACCTATACTGATGCAAACAAATTAAGATGCCTGCGTGGCGCCTAGGAGGGGCTTTGTAGCCGGTGTTCCATGTCACGCGAACGATTTCTCGTGAAATATATTTCCCAAGCGTGTAGCCAGGGCTGTTCAAGAAACCGAAGAATCGACCAGGATCGACTCAGATTGGTCGGCCGAGCTTGGAACTGGCCGAAACCGGCAGAGAACTGGTCGGCCGGGTCGGTATTGGTTCGAACCAGAAGAAAATCACTGAACTAGTCGATGTTTTAAACCTATTTTTTTTTTTATATATAATCCATTCTAAAACGACGCCGTTTT
Organism: Juglans regia; assembly: GCF_001411555.2. NCBI lineage: Eukaryota > Viridiplantae > Streptophyta > Magnoliopsida > Fagales > Juglandaceae > Juglans > Juglans regia. The sequence continues at coordinate 37,173,707 of NC_049901.1, forward strand.
ACTTCAATAGGTGAAACGACATTGTTTTTCTTATTCAGTTAAAAAAAAAAAAAAAAGAGAGAACGATACCGTTATTGCCAGGGTTTAAACAACCCTCCTCTTAGTCTCTTCTCATTTCGAGCAGCCCCTCACTCCCTCAGCACTCCTTTCATCCCCTCCAATGTCTGCAGCGGCATAGCCCTCCTCTCAGTCTCCACTCTCTAGTGGTAGTGGCATCAGTGACAACGGCCCAGCTTCCACTCCAGTCTCCACTCTCCAGTGGCAGAGGCAGCGACATCGCAGCGGTAGTGGCCCAGCCTCTACGACGTCCACGTCCCTCAAGCAAATGGTGCATCCCACGCCCATGGAGTTCTGTAATCCTATTTTTTTTTTTGTCTATTTTCAATCTGAAATTTTTTTTTGTCTATTTTCTTGATTCTGTTTATTTTGTCTGTGCCGATCCAGTTCTGTAATTCTAGTAATCTAGCTCCTTGGATGTTGCTGGATTCTTAGATGATTATGCTTTTCTAATTTCGGAATTGTTGTATATTTTGAATTTGGTGGTGGGATTGAATGGCTACTTTGGGCAATTGAATTATTGAACTGAAAGACACATCTTCAAGATCTGATTTCCAACAAATCGACAAACCTATCATGAACCGGCTGGCAATTGAGAAGGCCGGTATTATCCCTTACACGGCCGATTTTCTTACCAAAATAGCATTTTTCGGTCGGTCTCGGTTTTTGGACAAAACCGAACCAAGGGGTCGGTTTTTCACCCCTGCATGTAGCCACTTGGATACTCGTGGAACTTCGAGGAGTTTCGGTAGGGAAAATCTCCAAAAATCAAATTTGTTAGTAGAAAAATAAAATTATAATAGCAAGTTTGAGAGAGACAAACCAGAATAATTTAGTTGCTGCTTCGTTTCGTTTGAGCTAGATTCGTTTCGTGACTGGATGAGGAAAACTCGTTGTTTGCCACGAGGGCGACAAGCTGGCTTTCCATGCGTTCTGCCCGCCTAGATCTGTCCATAACTTGTCCATTGTTCCCCTTGTGTTGCTCACCATAGGGAGTGGCGAGTTATTGCCCGATGTGTGACTGGCGAGATGTTTACCTCCATGAAGGAGGTGAGCTGCGGCGAGCAAGCATTCAGATCATGTGCACAATTGCAGTGTGCGTGTTGCTTGAGTAGGCTCATGGTGGCGAGCTGGGGTCTGTGGCGACATAAAATACTGACAGCCCAGATGGTTGGCCCTGGTGGCTTCACTCGGTTGTGGGCGAGGAGCACTTGTGGGTGAGGTAGTTCTCCATGGTCCAGTGTGTACAAGGTCGACGAGGGTGGCGAGGAGCTTTGTGGCGTGGAACCTGAACATACTGCATGCTTGTTGCCTGTTGGAGGTGGTGTGCTATGATTGTCTGCCACAGTGTCTCCTACTGCCAAAGGCTGCGCTCCTTTAGGTGAGGTTGTTGCCAGCCACTTAGGAGGGGGGGGGGGGGGGGGGGCAGGGAACGCCGCCATGTAGTCGCCTTCAAGAATATAGTCGGTAGGAGGTTTACCTACCGGCTTCCAACTCCTGTGGGGTGCCTGTTGCTCGCCACAACGGTAGCGGGCCATAGGGAGTGCCGACGAGCTTGGAGGCGCTATCGTGGCCTAGGATTTTGTTGCCGGCACCAAGCCATGTCTAACTGTCTGTCCAAGTGGTTGGATTTGGGCCACGCCATGCATGGAGGTGGCTGGCAGCAATGTTACTTCGCAGAACCGCGTACGGCGACATAAACCATCAGAAGGGGCCTCCATGGCCGAGGACTACCTCACTGGTGACAGAGAACTCTGGTGGGTTAGGGGGCGGCGTGTGGTTGCCTTGCTTGCTCACGGAGGTTTGGCTCGCGAATACCTAGGGTGCATGTAGGGCTGTGCAAAATTCTGAAATTTCCGACTCCGCCCGACATCCGCTCCGATTCCGACTCCGACAGAGTCATCGGAATTTGGCTCGCGAATACCTAGGGTGCATGTAGGGCTGTGTAAAACGACGTTGTTTTGAACATTGGCTCGAGCTAGATGTCGAGCGCAAGTCGAGCGAACCTCTCTGGAAGAGTTCTGCTCGAGCGCCACGTTGAGCACATTTCGAGCGAACCTCTCTGCATGGGTTCCGCTCGAGCGTTGAGTCGAGCGCACATCGAGCGAACCTCTCTGGAAGAGTTCTGTTCGAGCGCCACTTCGAGTGAACCTCTCTGTATGGGTTCCGCTCGAGCGCTGAGTCGAGCGCAATACGAGCGAACCTCTCTGTATGGATTCTGCTCGAGTGTTGTTCGGAGTTCCGCTAGGAAGTCGGAGTTCCTATCGGAGGTCGGAGCTTCGACCTTCGATTGGAGTTGGACTCTGACTCCAGTTTGGAGTTGGAGTCGGAGGGACAATTTGGCTCTGACTCTAGTCGGAGTCGGAGGTCGGAAACGACAACTCCGACTCTGTCGGAGTCAGAGCACAGCTCTAGGTGCATGGCAACGTGCTTCCTCTACACGCACTGTGCACGGTGGCCGTGCACAGTGCGCCATTGCTGCGAGTGACCGACGGTGGAATTCTCATCGGCCTTGTCTGGTCGTACATCCTCGTGGTTGGACCTGGTCTGAGCCACACACAGAGGTGGCTGCCTGCGGGTTCAACCCTGAATGTGTGGCCTTATGTACCTTATGCATGGGATGTGCATGTTGAACGTGCAACACATGGTCAGCCCTTGGATTCTCTCTTTTGCAGCAACAATATTAGTGAAATAAAAATAACAAGCAAAAAGTTAATTTGAGAGGAAACTTATCTTGCTCGCCGGAGACAACTTGTGAGTTGTAGAATCGTCCTTCTCCCCTTTTCGGTACAAAGAATAAGAAATCGATGGTGATTTGGGCGTCAATATAGTGTTCTTCACGTTCATCCATGAAATAAATAATAAATAAGCAAATACGAATAAATAAAGAGACACAGATTTACGTGGTTTGGCATAATGCCTACGTCCACGGGTTGTTTGGGGATGAAATCCACTATGATAGATGATTTTACAATCTCTCATGATCTCACATATCTCACAATACAATGGAGGAATTTAGGGAAGATCCTTTGGAGTCGCTATGTGTAGTGGGAGTTTGGCATAGGGAGCTTCTGTGGAGAGCCTGTGCGTGGAGTTTGTGTAGAGTCTATCCGATTTGTGGGAGATTTTCTCCTTATATAGATGTCTATTTCCTTGGGATGATTGAGTCCAACTTGTCTTGTGAAGTTTTTTCCTTTTATAAGTCTGAGGCTCTTAAATCAACTTGTCTTATCTCTTAGCTTGATTTTTGGTTTGATCTCGAGACTAAATTATAGGCTGCTGATTTGACCCCTACAAGTGAGACTTGTGCTTTGGTTTGAGACCAATTACATGGGAGATCGGCATCGCTTACGAGAGCTTGAAAGGGCTATGGATATAATTACTTCCACATGAGATGATGAAATTTATAAATTTACCAAATGCAATTGAAAAATTGGTCTTTGACATGAACCCTCTGAAAATAGAAAACCCCAGTTTACCCGCCAAGAATATAAGAATTTAAATCTATTCTTATAAAAAAATAAGAATTTGATTTTCTCGTAAGGCCCTGTGATGGATAGTAGGTTGTTACGTCAGAACACATAGGAAAAAAGGCTTACCTCACATATAGATAAATTTCATTTCTAATATGGAGGTTGAAGTTCACATATATTATATTTACCTTTTGGCTAAGCAGTGGAGTGTCCAAGCCTCTAGAGATTACTTCTCCAGATTCTCCATCTCTATTCTTATGTTTACCAAAGCATAATTTTTTGTTCAACACGTCTTTACGTCATAATTAAATATTTGTACATCCATATGTATAATTACAAGCTCGTTTACTGCTTTCATGGCAGATCAGTTTTGGAAGAGGAGGATGAACGTGGAGTCGCTCACATAGTTGAGCACCTTGCCTTCAGTGCCACTAAGAGATATACAAATCATGATATTATCAAATTTCTTGAAAGTATTGGGGCTGAATTCGGTGCTTGTCAGAATGCAGCAACTTCTGCTGATGACACTGTATATGAGTTGTTTGTTCCTGTTGACAAGCCTGAACTGTTGTCCCAAGCCATTTTGGTCTTGGCAGAATTCAGTACGGAGGTATTAATGAGGGTTTTGCCATATATAGTAATATTCAAGTTTTTGCTTCTTTCAGTACATAAACTTGTTCCATGCAGGTTCGAGTCTCAAAAGAAGATTTGGAAAAAGAAAGAGGAGCTGTCTTGGAAGAGTATCGTGGGAATCGGAATGCAACTGGAAGAATGCAGGATGCACATTGGGTTCTGATGATGGAAGGCTCACGGGTATATAGAGCACAATAAGTTTTGTTTTGTTTTTTTCTTCCTGTATTTATGATTAATTTCTGCATCAGTCCACTGTTGATGCTATTCTAGCTGGTATAATTTGCCCATTTATTGCATAATCTGTCACCAACTTTTTTTTTATAAGCAGTCAAAGATTTTATTAAAAAAACGCAAACAGGCAAAGTCTAACACTTAATTAGAAATAGGAAAATATATAAGAAAATCATGGAAACTCGGCCCATTACAATATGTAGAAGCTACTCAAAGGAACAAAGTATTAAAAAAGAGTTCTAAATTCCTCGTGCCTCTGCTTGTGATCCTCAAAATGTCTATAATTCCTTTCCTTCCGAATACGCTAAACTGAACAAATAAGGACCATCTTCGACACAATTGCAATTTGTTAGCTGCCATGTAACGTGCTCTCCAATTGGTGAGGAGATCTACTGTCCTTTCTGGGCATAATGTAAGCCAACTCAACTCGACTGAAGAAGTCATTCCGCAAGGTTTTGGGAATCTCTTGATGGTAATGGAGCCAAAAACAATACCCTTTTCCTGTGATGAGATGTGTTTATCATTTTACAAGCCTCTTTTGCAATGTTTTATAGGAGGACTACATTACAAGTATCCTTTTGGCCTTTTATATCCTTTGTTTTTTATCAAATTTATGTTGTTTCTTATCTCAATGATTGATTGCAGTATGCTGAGCGCCTACCAATTGGATTAGAGAAAGTAATTCGCACGGTTTCTCATGAGACTGTCAAGCATTACTATAGGAAGTGGTACCATTTATCCAATATGGCAGTGATTGCTGTTGGAGATTTTTCTGATACACAGGTTTTTATTGATTTGTAAAGCTTCATATTGCAACTATAACAGTAAGTCTTCCAGTTAAGATTTCTTGACAACCTCTCTTGTCCTCTCTCTTTCTCTCTCAGAGCGTTGTTGAGTTGATAAAGACTAATTTCGGGCAGAAAAGATCAGCACCTGAACCTGCACTTATACCAACATTTGAAGTTCCATCTCACAGGGAGCCACGTTTTTCATGTTTTGTTGAATCTGAAGCTGCTGGGGTGAGTATGGAATAAGGGCTCGTTTGAACAATTAGAATATCTCATAATTATGTGAATAGTAGTCAAATGATTTGAGTTAATTTGCTTTATTGAGTTTTGGGTAAGGAGAGAAAAAGTTGAATAAAAATATTATAAAATTAAAAATTGTTTAAATATAATTTTTAATATTATTTTTATTTTGAAATTTGAAGAAGTTATATATATATTTTTTGTTTTGTTTGGAAGTTTGGGAAATTTGTATTGGGCTTAGTGTTTGGATAATGATTAGATGAAAAAGTTGAAAATTAGAAATTGAAAAGTGTTTTGTGTTTGAGTGATGTTTGTGAAGTAAATTATGAGAAGTTTTGAAAAGTTTTGAGAATATATAAGAATATCTAGGATGGTTTGGGGAATGAGATGAGATGAAAATTTTGTGAATAATAGTAAGATGATTTGTGAATAGTAGTGAGATAGTTTGAGTTAAATGTTTATTGGGTTTTGAAAATGAGAGAAAAAGTTGAATAAAAAATATTATAAAGTTAAAATATTATTAGAATATAATTTTTTAATATTATTTTTGTTTTAGGATTTGAAAAAATTGAGTTGTTTTTTGTTTAAAAGTTTGGGAAAGTTGTAATGATTAGTTTGAAAAAGTTGAAATGATTAGTTTGAAAGTATTTGTGGTTTAATGATGGTTGGGAAGGAAATGAGATGGGATGAGATGAAAATTGTTTCCAAACATCTCCTAAATCATGCCCTAAGTCTTGGTCTTTTTCACTAAACATTGATAAGCAATGAGACTGAAAAGCTTTCACATGGAAATTGTAAGTTCTTATAGTATTATCTTTAATTCTTTCAAAACAGTCTGCAGTGATGATTAGCTACAAGATGCAAGCAGATCAGCTGAAAACGGTGAAGGACTACAGGGATTTACTTGCAGAATCCATGTTCCTTTATGCTCTAAACCAAAGGTTCTTCAAGATCTCTCGTAGAAGGAATCCACCCTATTTCTCATGCTCAGCTGCTGCTGATGTTCTAGTTCGTCCACTGAAGGCATATATAATGACTTCATCTTGCAAGGAAAAAGGGACTATTGATGCCCTCGAGTCAATGCTGATTGAGGTTTGCTTTTAATCTTGTTTTGAGAACTTTCTTCCCTATTCCTCTCCCTTGTTGGAAATTTTACCCTTTGGATGAAAACTATGTTTCAGGTATGTGTACATGGGCTTTGCCTATACATTCGTTACTAATAAAATTAATTCGTACTTATTATAAAAAAAAAAAAAAAAACTATGATGTTTCAGGTTGCAAGGGTAAGACTACATGGGTTTTCAGAACGTGAAATATCTATTGTCCGAGCCTTACTGATGTCCGAGATTGAATCTGCCTATTTGGAGCGAGATCAAATGCAATCAACCAGCTTGCGAGATGAATATTTACAAGTACATCCAAATTGTAGCTTTCTTGGAGCTTCTAATTGTTAATTTGAAGTTTTCAAGGCAAAAAGTCTCTTGTTTCATTTTGCAGCATTTTCTTCGAAATGAACCTGTCATTGGGATTGAATATGAGGCTCAACTCCAGAAAACTCTATTACCTAGTGAGTAATATTATTTAGTCTGCAAATGCACTGGTTGATTTCTGAAATAAATAAATCAATTATGAGGATAATTTATCTTACCATGATCTCTTATATGCATAGATATAACATCATTAGAGGTATCCAAGTATTCGGAGAAATTACAAACATTATGCAGCTGTGTCATAAAGACAATTGAGCCTCAAGCTTCTGCAACAGTAGATGATCTTAAAAATGTGGTATTGAAGATTAATAGTATGGAGGAAGAAAGGAACATCTCTCCTTGGGATGAAGAAAACATTCCTGAAGAAATTGTCACTACAAAGCCAAATGCTGGGTAAAGTTGGACGATCAATCTTTTGATTTGTTTTTCTACTACTCTTTCTATCTGCTTTGACTACATTTGCTGTATCTTTGGATTAATTCTGATATTTTACTGTATTTACATGCACCATTATTCATTACTAGCCCAATGAGATAGCTCGTTTGTGCTACAGCAGATCACTTTTGTAATATGATTTTCCGAATCTAATTTTTCCCAAACAAATCTGCTTCAGGAATATTGTGCAGCAGTTGGAATATCCAAATGTTGGAGCTACTGAATTAATTCTATCAAATGGTATGCGAGTTTGCTACAAATGTACAGACTTCCTCGCCGACCAGGTACAGTACCATCTTGTATACACTCTCTGTAGTCAAAAGAATTATCCATTGACATTCTGCATAAAATATCATTTACACTAGCTTATTTATGGTCGTTATCTATTACTTGCTTGTTTGTAGTTTCTTTTTTGTTTATTAGGTATTGTGTAGCTATCAGAAATTGATAAATTGGCACTTACAGCCAGTGATGGGATAGAATTAAGAGAAAATAGAAACAAATCATCCAATTTGAAGCCTTGATATGTCTCTTTTCTATGCTTAAGGTGATCCATTTTTATCCAAAGATCCAGCAATCAAAATAATAACAATAACAATAATAACAATAACAATAAGAAGGAGAAGAAGGAGAAGAAGAAGATGGGTCTGAGATGAAACAACAGAGTGGTATAGACGTGTAAACTCATCAAGGGGTTGTAATTAGTGAATTGGTCTGGTCAACCATGAAAAAAACAGAGAATTTTTGGAGAAATGTTGTGTTAATAGTTCAAAATCAACAAGTACATTTTATAGGACTCCTTCCATTCATATCAAGAGTGGGTATTCATCTAATTTAACTTTCTTATATTATTGTACTTATGTAACCGATAAAAAAAATATATTATTGTACGTGGCAAAACGAGATCTCGAAATCAGTCTATCATATATGAGGGTAGATCACCTTACATGTGGACATTGAGGGTTAGGATCACCTTCTTCATCTTCATTTGCATGGGCTTGTGAACTCGATTCCATTTATGCTCAGTATTTGCTGGAGTTTTGGGAGGTTAGACTGATGTCAAGTTTGAAGCATCTAGAAACTTCATGTTCATTTTCATATGTTTTCTTTCCTCCTTTTACATTCATGTATATTTTGTCATTCCATGGTACATGTAAAAGGAGACTAATCATTATTGAGAGAGCTCGAAGGCCCATGTGGAGGTGCATTTACCTATTATTTTGATTCTTTGTTTCAACAGGTTATTTTCACAGGCTTCTCATATGGGGGTTTATCAGAACTCCATGAGAGCGAATATTTCTCTTGCTCAATGGGTACAACCATTGCGGGAGAAATTGGTGTTTTTGGTTATAGACCATCAGAATTGATGGATATGCTTGCTGGCAAGAGAGCTGAAGTTGGTGTGAATCTTGGAGCATACATGAGAAGTTTCTCTGGTGATTGTTCACCGTCAGACCTGGAAACTGCCTTGCAGGTTTGCTTCACTCAATTAATCATACCCGAAGTCTCATCTCTGGGAACCCTACATGCTTTCTCATATAGGGAATTGTGCTAAAAGAATCTATCATAAATCTTCAATCTTAATTATAGCGTTGCAATTTCCTGGCACATCTCCATATTTAGATGAGACAAAAAGGGTGTTGCTGGCTATTTTGTCGCGTCCATTACTTATCCACATATGGGTTTAGATGGGTTGTTGGATTTTTTTTTTTTAATTTTATTGTCCTAGTGTAAATCTCCTAAATATGCTGCCGTGAGGGGGTTATGACCTGTCAATTTTTTATTATGTTTGTTCCGTTACAGCTTGTCTATCAACTGTTCACAACAAGTGTAACTCCGGTAGGAGAAGATGTCAAAATAGTGATGCAAATGGCAGAAGAAGCAGTTCGTGCTCAAGAGAGGGATCCTTACACTGCTTTTGCGAACCGTGTGAAGGAGCTTAACTATGGAAACTCATATTTCTTTAGGGTGAGACTGATTTCTGTTTTAATTTTACTGATTCAAGACATGCCCTGCTTCTAATTTGGGGTTAATTTCTTCTCATGCAGCCCATTAGAATACGTGACCTTCAAAAAGTCGATCCATTAAAAGCTTGTGAATATTTCAACCACTGTTTCAAAGATCCATCAACTTTTACTGTCGTAATTGTTGGGAATATTGACCCTACAATAGCAATTCCCTTAATATTGCAGTATTTGGTAAGTTTTTAGCTTCTTTGCACTTCTACTTTGGCTTTGGAAAAGTAAGTACTGAAGGTTAAATGGGTTTGTGCTGCATGCAGGATGGAATACCAAGGCCTCCTGAACCCATCATGCATTTTAACCGCGATGAGCTCAAAGGCTTGCCCTTCACTTTTCCTTCAACCATAATTAGGTAATTGGTTCATAAAGTCTTCTCTTCTATTTTGGAAGGAACAGCGTTTTAGTTCCACTTCCCTCTCTCACTTGGTAGGTCTTAAATTTGAAACATCCTGGAGTTGCCATGTGTGTGAATGCATTTTTTTAAGGATTCAATTTCCTTCTAACTCTTGGATATGCTTGTAGAGAAGTGGTCCGCAGCCCCATGGTGGAAGAACAATGTTCAGTCCAATTGTGCTTTCCTGTGGAGCTGAAAAATGGAGCCATGGTGTGTGACTCTTTTTAGATCTGACTTTAACTGCGTTCATAATGGATTGTGATCTGCTTGTGTGATTTTTATTTTCCCAACAGTCTATAATTAGCTTTTTATGGGAAAAATGGCAGGTAGAGGAGATTCATTTTGTCGGGTTCCTGAACAAACTTCTTGAAACAAAATTGATGCAGGTTCTCCGTTTCAAACATGGACAGGTGTTAATGGATTCCATTTGCCTTTTTATTGATTTTAATATTTGTTGTCCCAATTCTTAGAGTTGCTCCTGTGTGCCCAGATCTACTCTGCAGGTGTTTCAGTATTTCTTGGTGGTAATAAACCTTCACGTACTGGCAATGTTCGTGGTGATATTAGCATAAATTTCAGTTGTGACCCAGCAATCTCCTCAAAGCTGGTAGGTGTTGATCATTTTATTTTTTTCCTGATTTTATGTTTTGATGATCGCCAACCTGCTCACTTTATAGGTCTTGCAATGCTTCTTAACAGGCTGATCTTGCTCTGGATGAGATATTACGCCTGCAAGAGGAAGGGCCTTCTAATGAGGATGTTTCAGCCATCATTGAAATTGAGCAAAGAGCCCATGAAAATGGACTTCAGGTGAAACTTTATTAGCAAATTTGAATGTTTTATGCTATTATGGCCCATATGGTTAAGATAGGGGTAAAGCCTATTTGATTACTGTCATCAACTTTAAATTGTAGAACTTTGACCTTTCTTATGACCTGTTTTAGGCAATCATCCTGCATATGGTTCATGGATGTGAGAAATTACAGCTAAATATAATTTACTGTTACCACTCATTTCGTGTTGCTGATTTGCTTTTGCTTTTTCAGGAGAACTACTACTGGCTCGACAGGATTTTACGTAGCTACCAGTCTAGGATATATGCTGGTGATGTTGGCACTACTTTTGAGGTTGGTGGCTGTGACTATGTTCCTACCAGTCTATGTCGTAGTTTTCAGTTTGCATATAAATGTGTTGCATTTCTATTGGCCTCAAGGGAACAAAAATATGCAGGGATAAATATATGGTAAGAGACAGACTTGAGAACAAGGAGCAACTTTTCTGGGTTGCCAAGAAAAAAAACAGTTTTTCTTGATTTCAAGTTTAATATTGTTTTCTTTAATCCTTCTTAGTTGGTAAATAATTCAACTACAACTGTTCTGGTCACATAAAAATTAGTTCAGACCGATCAAAAAAAAAAAAACATAAAAATTAGTTCAGTCTACTTGTGATGGTTTGGATACTTTGCTATTGCTGAATAATCAGGATTTAGTATCTACCATACCATAGCGCTTTGTCTTCATGTCCAAGCATCCATTTGTGACTGTAGTATTGTAGAGAAGCGTATTTTACTCTTGTTCTTGTTAATATAGGAAAGAGTTGATTACTTATAAAAAACAATATATGAAAGAGTTGATTTGTGATTGTTTTTCCGATGCAGATTATAGATGAAGCACGGTCCAAAGTTAGAACATTACTGACTCCAGTAACGGTACAGTTGGCACTACAGAGGATACTGCCATATCCTTGCAGGAAACTGTTCACTTTAGTGATTCTAATGCCCCAGACCTCCCGCATTAAGTTGTTGAAGTCATTCTTCAGACCTACCCAGACCACTTATCACAGAGATGCAAAGGTCAGTTTTGCCACTGCCTGTGCATATAGGACATATTCTAATTTGTACCCGTGTTTTTCTTTTTTTTTTTTTTTTTTTTTGGGGGGGGGGCTGGGGGTTTCAGGAGGGTTTGTTTCCATGTGAGCAATCGCCCATTGTCTATTGCATTCCAATTTGTTCTTGAAATTTGTATCTAAAATTCCTTATGATCACAAAAAAGCCATATAACTCATTGATTATGTTCATTGTGGCAGATGTTAGCTGGAATTGCTGGTCTGGCAGTCTTAGCTGTTAGCTTGTGGAGATATTCTCGGAGTACCCTGAAGTCTTAAGAGACTTGTTTTAGGAGAGTTCCATATACATGAGAAGGAATTTAGGGAGACTTGTACCGGAGTTTCATATCAATGGGAATCATGAAGGCATCCAACACAAATCAGGATTGCATTACCTCATCGTTGGCGGATGTGATGTTCGTGTTACCTTCAATTAAGACATATCCCAAGTGGGTCAGACGAAAGCACACTGCAAACTCATATATGACACCTATGAAGGCTTGTAGTATAAAATTTGTATATCCATTTTTTTAAAAATCTGGCCAGATGAACCAGTTCTTCAGATGAAAGTGCTGCTACACTTGTATTATCATTGCTTAGCCGTTGAGAAAGAAAGGTAATGAAACTATAGCCCAAGGCTCAAAAGCAGTTAATTTGATCAAAATGGGATCACTGACTATGATGCATGACCAAATTGGTTTGCCCATTGGTTCCAAGAAAGAGTGGAAGAAAAAACTGATTTAGAACAGAGCCATAGGTTACTTCTTCTTCTTCTTCTTCTTCTTTTTCCTGATTGAAACATCCATAATACCTCTTTAATATATACCATAATCTCCAAGCACTGGTCAAAACTTTTCTCAAATCCATACCTTCTGCTTTATATAAAAAATTTGAGTCCAAAGTTCTGTTGTTCTGAAGAGATTGAAGCCATTGGAGGGTAGATCTGCTGACATGAGAGCAATGCATGGATACTACCTTCCTCCGCCTGTCTACTTTGATCACAAGTTGTATCTTGCAAAACATGTTTCCTTGTAAGAGCTTGCTTGGTAGGTGAAATACCATTGCTTACTTGCCATGCAAAGTTTTTAATTTTGTTTGGCAGTTTAGAATTCCATACACTGACCCAAAACTGTCTCCATGCTGTTGAATTTGAGCTCTCCCCAATTTCACAGATTCTGCAAAACTTTACAGCTCTGTGATAGGCACTCTTAACTGAGAACATATCATTCTTGTTACCCCCCAAAATTAGTTGATCTTCTTGTAAGGTTGTGGCTAAGATGAATTTTCAGAATTTTATTGACATCATTCTTTGGGACAAAACTGCATGTCTTCTCTGTGTTCCATCTATAAGAGCCCTCTTCCGTCAGTTCATTCACCTTTGCATCTTTTGTAACTGTACCTGGTTACTTATTTGCAATAAATTTACCGACTCTCCACCTGCGTCCCTCGCATAAAATACCCTTATTCTGAATACCTCACCATGCATAAGAAGGGTTCCTACCCAAATCATCTTCCAAAAAGGATATAGTGAGGAAGCATATTGCTATATATGAAACCTTATACATCAAAGATTGGGGATTTTATGGCAATTTCCACCCCTGTTTAGTAAGAAGTGCCATGTTAAAAGCTTCCAAGTTTCTATACCCCATTCCACCACAGTGCTTGGATTTACACATCCTTTCCCAACCTATCCAATGAATCTTCCTCTTATCCCCTTTCTATTCCCACCAGAGCCTTGTCATCATACTTTCTGGTTCTTTACATAATCTTGAAGGAATCTTGAAACAACTCATAGCATAGGTTGGTATGAATTGAGCAATTGCTTCGATTTAAACTTCTCTCCCTGCTTGTGATAATAATTTTTTTTTTTAATTTTCCAGCCTTGCAACTTTCTCCATACTCAGACCTTATATCATTAAAGTTTGTCTTCTTGACTTTCCAACCAATGAAGGGAGCCCTAAATATTTGTCATGGTTTTGAACCTTGTCCACACCCCCAAATAGCTTTAATCAAATTATTATATTCTTGGCTTGTATTTTTACAGTAAAACATGGATGTTTTCTCCCAGTATTTGCTGTCTAGATGCATCTCCATATAATCTAAGAATGTTCTGAAGATGTTGGTTATCTTCACTAGTAGTTCGACAAAATAACATACAATCATCTACAAACATCTACAAACATCAAATGATTTATCCGTGGACCCTTTCTTCTAGTACTTATACCAGATAGCCTCCTCTCATTTTCTGCAATATAAGAGAAATCAGTCTCTTAGCACATAACAAAAATAAGTATTGTGAAAGTAGATCTCCTTGACGTAAGCCTCTAGAAGGAGTAATTTGGCCATAAGGTTTTCCATATATCATTGATCACACTAAGCCATTTGAAGTACACACGGATGTGTCAGACTATATCACAGTCAATAAGTATGATACAAACTTTATACACATCATAATCCATGAAATCCATTTTCCATCGAAACCCAAGTGAGATTATCTACTCCAAGAAAATTCATGCAATTCTATCATAAGCTTTGCTCATGTCTAATTTGATAGACATTAACCCCTTCCTGCCATGCCTTTTGTTATTAAGAAAGTGAATCAGTTTAGATGCAACAAAAATATTGTCTGTGATGAGCCTTTCCTATACAAATGGACTCTAACTAGGGGATATGATTACTTCATTGCCCTTATCATGAAAGACAACTTTACTTTAGGGTCTCCACAAAATTCTCATCAGAGTTTTCAATGCCTCATTGTTATGGTATTTGTTCATAAGCACTGCAATTTCAGGAGCAAACATTTTCACCCTGTGGCATTGGATTTTACGCAATATTCATCAATAAGCAATTCCTTAGTTTCACACCCAGACAAAGAAAATGGCTTCCACTTCATCCATTGAAACTATGAAATAAAATTCTACTTCAAATAATTGAAGACAATCAATCCAGCCCAAAAAAAAAAGCATAGACAAAATGCATCCTTTGGCCTAGTTTAGATTATCTAGTTAAATAGATAGATGAAAGAGAAGTGCTATAGTATAAAGAGATTTCATAAAAATAAATTTGTAAAATAACATGGCTTTATGTGACATGTTACATCTACTTTATAATAAAAGTAACATTATTAATCCGATGTACCACATCAAACTATATCAATTTGTGAGTTTACTTTTGTGAAATCTCTTTGGGCTAAAATATTTCTCTAGATGGAAAGGGCCATCAGCTTATCCGAAATAAGCTAAGTCCCAATATCCCGCAGGTGGAATTTCAAATAATGGATGAGATAGTTATTGCATAGCAACAGAAACATCATGGGCTCCATTTATACCATCCATGTATGGCAGTGAAGATTATCTCATTCATTAGCTAGAGAGAGATCTCCATTATTCTTACTGACTTAGGCATTGAAGACGTTCCCGCGATAGATATGTACGACGGATCCAAAGACCCAGTAAAACATTTGGAGACCTTTAAAGCTCATATGACGCTTCATGGTTTTCCCTTTGACATTAAAAGGAATGGCTCGAGAATGGTTCAGAGCATTGTAGTTGGGCTCCATCGACAGCTTTGAGGAACTAGGCAGGAAGTTCTTAACCCAGTTTATGTCTAGTCGAAGGCAAAGGAGGCCAGCAGCATACCTATTGATCGTGAAATAGAGAGAATAGGAGAGTTTTAAGGCGTATATGGTGCGGTTCAATAAGGAGAGAATGATAGTCGATGACCAAGATGAAATGATCATGTTGGCTGCTCTACTAGGGGGTATCTGGCCAAGAAGCTCCTTTATGGCTAAGTTGGCGAGGAAGACTCATTCCACATTATGAGAATTCATGGATAGGGTAGACAACTTCATCAATGCCGAAAATACACTAATTGCCTTAATGACTAGATCGGAAAAGAAGGAGTAAGCATTTAAAGGAGGCTTGAAAAAATAGCGAGACGAAGGGCCAAAGGCGAGGATAAGCCAACATGAAAGAAGGTGGAACGTTCACACAGGGCATCACAATAACACTCACGTACACTACTCTAGTATGCATGTACAAGACAAGGTTAAAGAGGACAGATGTGGCAAGGAGCAGGGGTAACAAGGGTGACAAGCCTAGAAGTATTGCATGTACCACAATGCGAGCGGACATAGAATCGAAGATTGCCACACGTTGAAGCAAAATATCGAGGATATGAGAGACAATGGCGAGCTAGAGAGCATTGTCGCTCGGGCTATAGGAAGCAAGAGAACAAGTGCCAACGAAGCGAGAGCCCACAAATGAGGGGTTCGCCAAGGAGATTGAGGAGATCGCAGAAACCGCAAGAGCGCCATCCTAGGTAGGACATAGATTGAAGGAACCAGCCTATAGGCGAGATACAGATGATTGCTGGGGGATATGCTGGGGGTGGCCCCACTTCCTCTGGGAGAAAAACATATGCTAGGTGGGCTAGGTATGAGGAAGTGTACAACATGGGAAGACCGGTCAAGCAACCTCGAGTGTGAGTGTCTCCCACCATTTCTTTTGACAATGATGATTGCCGAGGAGTAGTCTACCCATATGATGATGCGCTGGTAGTGACAATATTGGTAGCAAATTACACTACACGGAGGATATTGATCGCTAACAAGAGTTCTGCAGATGTCCTGTTTTGAGACTTGTTCTCAAGAATGGGAATCAGCGTAGACTAGCTACGTCCAGCACCGACTATGTTGAAAGGGTTCACTGGGAAGGTAGTGCAACCCATGTGATACATCACATTACTAGTGTCAGTATGGATAGACCCCTACCTTGCCACCACCATGACAAATTTTCTTGTGGTAAGGACCCGATCAGCATACAATGCTATCATTGGCCGACCCATGTTAA
This sequence comes from Juglans regia, assembly GCF_001411555.2. Lineage (NCBI taxonomy): Eukaryota > Viridiplantae > Streptophyta > Magnoliopsida > Fagales > Juglandaceae > Juglans > Juglans regia. Next base: position 37,190,203 of record NC_049901.1, read on the forward strand.
ATTTCTTGAGGGCGATCACCTCCACCTATCATCTGAAGATGAAGTTCTCCACAGAAGTGGGAATTGGTGAAGTTCGTGGTGAACAGGTCCTTGCCTGAGAATACTACGTTCAGGAGCTCAAACAAGGAGAAAGAGAAGTGAAAGTGGTCGAATCGCGATAAGGTATTGCCATGATCCCTCCGCCACCGCCAGAAGTAAAGAGAAGTGAAAGTGGTCGAATCGCGATAAGGTATTGCCATGATCCCTCCGCCACCGCCAGAAGTACTAATGATCGAGGCAGAGATAAGAGACAAAGATGCTCTCACACAAGGGGAAGCAGACGAACCCTTGGAGCTTATCAACCTTAATCCAGCCCAGCTAGAGAACTATGTGAAGATCAGAACCATAATGATGAATAGTGAAAGGCGACAACTGAAACAGCTTCTTACTAAGCACAAGGACATCTTCGTGAGGAGTCACAAAGATATGCCAAGATTTGGCGAGGAGGTCATAGAGCGCAAATTGAATGTCAATTCGAGTGCGTGGCCAATCAGATAGAAGAAAATGAGTTTTAGCTCCAAGAAATATAAGGCAATTGTGGAAGAGGTAGAACGACTGTTAGTAGCCGGATTCATCAGAGAAACCCAATACCCTGAGTGCTTGTCGAACGTGGTATTGGTGAAAACATCCAAAGGGAAGTGGCCCCATGTGCATGGACTTTACGGACCTTAACAAGGCTTGTCCAAAGGATAACTTTCCTCTTTTGTGAATAGACTTGATTGTCGACGCCACAGCAGGACACAAAGTGTTGAGGTTCATATATGCCTACTTAGGATACAACCAAATTTGGATAAGTCAGACCTATTGGGAGAAGATAACTTACATAACTAATCGGGGATTGTACTGCTACAAGGTCATACCTTTTGGCTTGAAAAATGTAGGAGCAACATACCAAAGACTGATAAACAGGATGTTCAAACATCAAATAGACCGAAGTATGGAAGTTTACATGGACGACCTGCTGGTGAAAAGCATGGAGTTCGGACAACATATGAAGGATCTGAAGGAAGCCTTCGGGGTGTTACGCCAGTACAAGATGAAACTTAATCTGACTAAGTTTGCATTCAGAGTGCAATCAAATAAATTCTAGGGTTCATGGTGTCGGAGAGAGATATCGAGCCAAATCCAGAGAAACTATGGGTGATCATGGAGATGAAGTCGCCCACGAATTTAAATGAGGCTCAGAAGTTGGTGGGAAAGATAGCAATCCTCAATAGGTTCGTGTCTAGATCGACAGATAGGTGTCTCCCTTTATTTCAAGTTCTAAAGAAGGCCTAAGGCTGGGACTCTAAATATGAGGAAGCATTTGCACAATTGAAGGAATACTTGACGCATCCGCCGCTACTAAGCCAAACTAAGCAAGGGGAACCTTTATCACTGTACTTAGCCGCAACCCCATACACTGTATCTGCCACGTTGGTAAGGGAGGAAGGAAGAGAACAAAGAGTCGTACTATGTAAGCAAAGTGTTAAGGGGAGGTGAAACACTGTATCTAAAGATAGAACTAATTGCTTTCGCCATTGTTACAGCTACGCGATGCTTGCGGCCCTATTTTTAAATCCATCCAATAAGAGTCATTACCTCATCACCCTTACAGAAGGTGTTGTAAAGGCCCAACACCTCAGAGAGGCTGGTGAAGTGGTCCATCGATTTGAGCGAATATAACATCAGTTATGTTCCCAAAACTGCTGTTAAAGGACAAGTCTAGGTTGACTATGTAGCAAAATTCACAATTTTTCAAGAAAAAGTACCCAAGGCTCCAGCGAAGATGCTGTGGTAGGTGTATGTCGACATGTCATCTTGTCGAACAAGAGGCGGGCGGTGTAGGAGTGCACATGGTAATGGGTGACAGGGTCAAGTCGAACCATGCGATACGGTTGAACTTCAAAGTAACAAACAATGAAACTGAATACAAAGCAATACTCGCGAGGTTGACCATAGCAGAAGCTTCAGGAGGGAAATAAGTTGTGATGAGGGCAGACTCCCAAGTTGTGGTCAGCTAAGTCACAGGAGAATATCTGGCAAAATGACAAAAACTAATAAAGTACCTCCGTCAGGTTCAGAAAGGATGCAGTCGCCTTCAACATTTTCGAATCGAGCGTATCCCTCTGGTTGACAATTGGAAAGCCGATCAACTAGCACAAGCAACTTTAGCAAAGCAGGAAAAAACTTTGTTGTGGGAGGTCAATATTCGAGCAGTTGACACACCGGCTATAGGAAAGAAGGTCTTAGAGATAGGAAAGGGCACACCAGAGTGGACATATGACATAATTGAATATCTAGAGACTGGAAACCTTCCCACCTCTCTTGAGGAAGCTGGAAGGTCAGGAGCAGGGCAGTTCGGTTAACTATGATATACGGGATGCTATACATGCAAGGCTTCTCGACCCTATTGTTAAGATGCATCTCGAAATAGGAGGTTGACTATGTCCTGAGAGAGATGCATGAATTAGTGTGTGGAAACCATTCGAGAGGGAGATCCATCACCACGAAAATCATGAGCACGGGATACTACTGGCCAAAAGCCTTAAGGGAAGCAAAATAATTAGTAAAAAGATGCGTCCAATGCCAACTACACACACTAGTCCCAAACAACCCTCTTAAAGAATTAAAGTCGATAACCTCCCTTTGGCCATTCGCTTAATGGGGCATAGACCTAGTTGTCCCTATGCCCCTGAGCAAAGGAGGCACAAAATTCATCATTATCGCTGTCGATTACTTTACCAAGTGGGTAGAAGTTGAAGCAATGACGACATTGATTGCCTAAAGCGTGACTAATTTCCTAAGAAAAGCTATAATATGCAGATTTGGGATACCACAAAGCATTATCTTCGACAACGGCAAATAGCTTGACTCCAAACACTATCGCAAGTGGTGTGCCAACTTAGGATCAATGTCAAATACTCGTCTACAGGGCATCCGCAAGCGAACGAGCAAGTTGAAGCAACTAACAAAACCATTGTAGGAATGTTAAAGAAGAAAGTAGGTGAGAGGAAAGGGACATGGGCGGACGAGCTCCCTAGAATCTTGTGGGCATACAGGATAATGAAAAAAACTTCAATGGGCAAAACACCTTTTGCCTTGGCTTATGGAAGCGAAGCAATGATATAGTGGAAGTGGGGTTGATGAGCCATAGGAGGAAAGGCTTCGATGTCGAAGGAAATGACAAAATGCTAGAAGAAAGTCTGGACTTGTTGGAAGAAGTGAGAGCAAACGCTGAGACTAGAGTGGGGACCTACAAAAGGAAGACGAAGCAGTACTTCAACAAAAGGTGAGACCGATGTCCGTTAAGCTAGGTGACTTAGTCCTATAAGAAACTAGAGTGACTAGAGCAGAGGAAGAGAAGCTTGGGCCATGGTGGGAAGGGCCATACATCATGGCAGCCAGTTATCGCTTGGGAGCGTATCACTTTAAAGACACTGAGGGTCATGAGCTGCCCCACCCTTGGAATGTTGAGCACTTAAGAAGATACTATATTTAACTCGTGATGTATCAATTTTGATACAATAAATTAGTTTCGATGGGAAGCGTGTGATTCTATCTCATGACTTTGCACGTTTCTGTTGATTGGTTTGATTTCAAAGCATTTGATTGTGTCTTATTGCTTCACATACTCTTATCACCAAGGTTATGCAGTCGAGGCATCCTCCCGCTACACCAGTCTCCACAGTTATGCACGAGGCAACCTCCTGCTACACTTTTATCGCCAAGGTTACGCACTCGAGGCATCCTCTTGGTACACCAATTGCCAGAGTTACACGGTCGAGGCAACCTCCCGCTACACTTTTATCGCCAAGGTTATGCAGTCGAGGCAACCTTCCACTACACCAATCGTCAAAGTTACAAGGTTGAGGCAACCTCTTGTTACACTCTTATCGCCAAGGTTACGAGGTCGAGACATCCTCCTGCTACACCAATCGCCAAAGTTACAAGGTCGAGGAATCCTCCCGCTACACCAATCGCTGGAGTTATGCAGTCAAGGCAACCTCCCGCTACACTCCTATCTCAAAGGTTACGTTGTTGAGGCATTCTCTGGTTACACCACTAGCCAGAGTTACGCAGTCAAGGCATCCTCCAGCTACACTCTCATCGTTAGAGTTACGCGGTTGAGGCAACCTCCCACTACACTCTTATCGCCAAGGTCACGCGGTTGAGGCGTCCTCCCGCTACATGCAGAGTTATGCGATCAAGGCAACCTCCTGCTACACTTTTATCACCAAAGTTATGCGGTCGAGGCATCCTCCCGCTACACCAATCATCAGAGTTACGCGGTTGAGGCAACCTCTTGCTACACTCTTATTACCAAGGTTACGCGGTTGAGGCACCCTCCCGCTACACCAATAGCCAGAGTTACACAGTTGAGGCAACCTCCCGCTACACCAATAGCCAGAGTTACACGGTTGAGGCAACCTCCCGCTACACTCTTATTGCCAATATTATGCGGTTGATGCACCCTCCCGCTACACCAATCGCCAGAGCTATACGGTCGAGGTCAAGGTTCCACTAATGATTCACAATTCTCAACAAATGTCTAACAAAAACACCATTGGGAGAAGCCTCCAAGAGAAAAAAAAAAAAAAGAAAAAGAAAAAAAGAAAAACAACACAACACAACAACATAACACATCGAAAGAACATTCACATCATCAAGATCATGATAGTTCTTCAAAATATATTTCTCCAAAACATATATAGTATCTCATTCCTAATCCAAACATAAAAAGAATTTTTTTTTTAGGAACTGCGTGGAGGAGGAAAGGCGTTCGGTATGGTATCCCTCCCAAGGGAATCGAAAACATGATAAGCAGAGGAGTTGGCTTGGATTGACTTGTAGTCCAAAGTATGAAGATTCGTCTCGGGATGATTAAGCAGGAATTCCCACAATTGTTTGATCCTGAGCTTAAATCCAAGACCCCAAGCTCGGCTTCAAACGGTGTAGGCAGTTAGTTGTTAATTGAGGGAGAATGTGAGCAACCTCACTTTGAGAGCGAGCTAACTCGACATTCAGCTCGATCACTTTTGATTTTGATTCCGATAGCTATTTTTTGTGGGAATCCAAGATCTAGTTCAGCTGCAAATAATGGTGATCATGTTCCATAAGCTATTTTTTTCACGGCCACCAGATCTTGTTCTGCCTTGGCCTTCTCACCTTCTGCTATGCTTAATCGAGTATTGGCTTCTCAGCGTCCTTCCTCGGAGTTCAACAGGCGATTGGTGTAATTAGTCTTTGCCTTCTTAAGTTCCTCAACCTCTCTCTCCATTTGGTTGAGGTAGGTGACTAAATTGTCCCGTTTGGCTCCACTGGCTTTTGCTTTGCATCGAGACTTGTTGGCTTCCTCCAAGGAACTCATCACCTCCAATCTAAGCGAATCAACCTGACCATGCAAGGAGGCCACCTCATCCTCGAGCTGGCGAGAGCGGAATTCAACTTGAGCTAACTCCTCAACCATCTCCTCCTTTTTGGCTTGTGAGGTGAGGCCAGCACTACCGATGAAAGACTGCATGAATTGATTCTCTTCCTCTAACTCCAAGTGGTCCTTAACCAAAGCGGCTGCCAGATGACCAACTCCCTGAAAACCCAACCAAGTCAAAAGCAACAGGGTAAGGAAAATAAAAACCTTAAGGCAAAGGAACTTATCGGTGAAATGATGCTTTGAAGGTTATGAATGGTGGAGTGAAAAGCCTCTTCTTGGCAGGCATGTAAAGGCCGAGAGGAACTATTTGGGCAAGAGCCTGACAAACCATAGGGATCAGGGACTCTAAAAGACACACCAACAAATCCCTCCGGGGTAGGGGTGTCCTGAACAGGCATATGCAAAATAGTGGAGGGATTAAAGAAGATAAGAGGTGGAGTACGTGTGTTCATTTGAGTAAATGTTTCCACCTGTTGATTGAGAGGAAGCACTATATCATCTTCTTGAGCAAGTGGCACCCGAGAAGGATCGGCGAGAGGATTGTCTACTGGGAAAGTCGAAGAGGGTTCCACCCCTGGTGGGGGAGATGCTAAAGGGCGAGGAAGGGATTGACACCCTACTTCCACTAGCGGGCGATAGGGTTGGAAATACGAAAAGCATCTTGGGGGTGACCCCGCTTGAGACAGTCGAGGCAAGTGGCGAGTCAGAGACAATGGTAGTAGCGCTTGCTGGTGGATCTTCAACATCTTTGACTCGTAGGAACTCCCTAAAGACATCAAAAGGAAGAAAGCTGCTTGGTACAGTGGGGGGCACACTTAGGAACTCTGGATTTGGGGTTAATGTTGTTGTCCTCATCTAAGTTAACATAGTCTTCTGCCCGTGGAGCCACTTTAGGAGGAGCATTGGGCGACATGGCAGACTCAACCTTTATCACCAACTCAAGATCAGCCTCAGCCTAGGCCATAAACTCGTTGAGGGAGTTGGTTGTGGATACTTGGGAACGATTTGGGTCCTCTCCGCTACTTGCCAAAGGTGGTGGTGAGGGCCCACCCCTTGTGGAATTGGACTCATCCGAAGGCGCCACCACCAAACAGGCATTTTTCTTTTTCTTTCCTTCTGCCATTGGCAGTGGGCCTATTTTCAATCTACCAGCCGATGATGGAGTGCCCAAGAATTCGCGACTGAAAACGTGTGCCTTGCTAGGCACCATCAAGAACCTATCGATGTTAGAGGGAGTTAGAACGACATCTGATCAGGTGGAATTGTTATTGTGATCTACCCAAGCTTCTACCAACTAGATGCGAGCAGAAAGGAGGATCTCAAAACCATGTTCATCAGGAACCGGAGACCATGAAGCCCTAATGGGGAACTCTTGGTTCGCGGCCTCATCTACAGGAAACTCCCAACCATCACCTGATATAAAGAAAAATTTCTTCTGCCAATCCTTGGCGTGGGAATATTTGAGCTCCAATTGAACCAATTTGTTGTGAGCCCTAAAACTACAAAGGTTTCCTTCCAAACGTCTGAAGCCATGTAGGGAAAGGAATTCACGAGCCGTGAGGTCAAGGTAGTCATTACCCGTGGGCTCCAACACTCACCGCCAAAGAACACAGCAAGCCATCAGAATCCGCTAGGCGTTGGGCATAAGTTGGGTCGGAGCAAGCCCCAAGATGTCTAGCACGTCGCGAACCGATCGCACTTAAGGCAAACAAAGCCCCATCATAAACATAGCCAAGTATGGCAATGAAGATTATCTGATTCATTGGCTAGAGAGAGATCTCCATTATTCTTATGGACTTGGGCATCAGAGGTGTACTCTCGAACCCCCAAGCCACACTCTTCTTTGGTTGCAAGTGGTCTTGCGTGAGAAACTGTGAAACACGTCCAAAACAGATATTATGGGCAATGGAGTTTTAGGTGAAAAATTATATTTATAAATTGTGATATAGTAAAATTTAATTTATAAGAAAAATTTAAAATTAAACTCTCTCTAAAATTAAATTACGAGACTTACAAAGAATAGAGCGGAGCCTAAACTGGTCCTGGCCTGCCCAATTACCTGGTAGAAAGCACAAACATCCAAAACGACAAGGAGTTTTCCCAAGTTTCAATGAGAAACGACTTCGACTATAGGTTTATTGGGCTGCAAGTCGAAGTCAACCCACCACATCCAGCCCAAAACCCTAAAATGGTCCATTCGCTATATCATATGCTATAGTTTTTTCTTAAAAGAAATAGATTATGGACCTTTATTTACCGTATGCATTTGTAGGGTTTTGTGCTTCATATTTAGCTGAACGCTCGCCTCCGCTCTCGCCTCTGTCCTGCGGCACTCGAGAGTCGAAACCCTCAAGGTCTCTCTCTTTACCCTCTGTTTGGTATCCAAGGAAATTTGGAAAAGAAAATGAAATGATGCTCGGGATTTAATTTTAACTTCCTCTTGTAATTCCCTATATCGCTTCTTGTTTACCTTTGAATATTTTATTATTTTTCTTATCATTGTTATTGTTGTTATTGGTGTTGATCTTGTATATTACTTTGTTTTCTGCTCTGAATCTGAAAGGATTCTGAGTGTCTTTCTCGATTAAGTTTTTTATTTTAAAAGGAAATTTAGGCTGATGTTATAGTATATAAAGTGGCGAGTGGGTGAATGACCTGACTGGTTGCAGGAAATACTTTTCGAGGAGAAGGGCGAGTGAAAATGGTGGAGAAGACCAAGGGGAGGAAGGAGGAGGTGGTTACCCGAGAATACACCATCAACCTCCACAAGCGCTTGCATGGCTGGTAACCCTTTTTCATTCTTTGCCATTCTCACCCATCTTTGATTATATTTTTTTTTCTCTTTTTCCCTTCTGTTTTTATCCTCTTAACGCATCTTGCTATCGGCAATTGTCTTGTTGGGTCTTCTCTTATGCTGTTTCTTGGTTATATAGCCCACAGTTGGAATGGCAGAATGTCGTTTGTTTCCTATTTATGGTCTTCAGGGTGTATTAATATAGTGGGGGTTGTTCTTTTTTTTCTTTGGGGAGGCGTGGTGGTGGTTACATGTCATAGAATTTTAGAGGCCATCCTGTTTATGAAATTTGGATTTGGATTTTCGTGTGATAGGTTCTGAGAATTGGGTTCAGTTATTTGATCAAAATGCCTTGTTATCATGATTTTAAGTATGGACTCGAGATTGAATGTTGGATTTTGGAAACTCTTTTTTGAGATGTTCCTTTGACTGAACGGTTCCTTGTTTACTTCTGTTTGGTACCGAGCTAATTGATAGCCTTTCTTTATCCATTTACAATAAAATGTAGGAATTGGTGACATGCACAAAGCATTCGTCAGTAGCTGCAAAAAAACTTGATGGTTTAGGGCTGTGATAATGTAAAGGGTTGGAAGCAGAGAAGTGCTGGTTTGATGATGGCAATTAGCTGTTAGTGCTTGGGAATGGGCAGTGGTTTCCGATAGTGATAATAGAACTCGGTACTTAGGTTGCCTGAAAGATTCAAGGGTAGGTTCTCGGATTTTGGTGGACTGGAGTTGGAGGAGAGTTTTTAGCTGGTGTTTGTGCCGTGGGGAGGGGGGTTATCAGCTTGGTGATTGTGGTTGAGAGAGAGAGATGGTTATTAGGTTAGATGCTAGACTTGGGAAGAATGAAGGGTGAAGTTGTAATGAGTGTGAATTCCCTTCTCAGCCCCAAAAAAAAATGACATAATTTCTTCTTGGACCTCCTTCCCCAGCCCCAAAAAGAATTTGAAAGAACTCTTTCAACCCGCAAAAATATATATAAAATTCGTTTTTAAAAAAATCTAAAAACTAAATCTACTTTGTTTCTTACAGCAAAAACTATGATTTCAATTACTATTTCTACTTATATGAGAAAGGATCTAAGTTGTTTGTGTTCTACTGTCATTCTAACAAAACCAGCACATTCAAGAAGAAGGCTCCGAATGCAATAAAGGAGATCAGGAAGTTTGCACAAAAAGCCATGGGGACCAAGGATGTGAGAGTGGATGTAAAGCTGAATAAGCACATATGGAGCAGGGGCATCCGGAGTGTTCCAAGGAGGATTAGGGTTCGCATTGCACGAAAGAGGAATGATGATGAAGATGCAAAGGAAGAGCTCTACTCTCTTGTCACTGTTGCTGAAATCCCACCAGAGGGATTGGGGGGTTTGGGTACCAAGGTCATTGAAGAAGATGATTGATTTAATCAATTCTCTGTTATAAGTAAACTTGCTGTTTATTCGGTACAAGGATTTTAGATGAGGATTTTATCTGGAATTTTAAGTTTTATGAATCAGACTACTTGTTTTGTTTTCTTTTTTGGAGATTTATGGCTTGTTCTTGCCTAGATTTTCCATCTAGGTAATTTACATTTGGGTTAGTGAATGCATTTTTTCCAATTGCTTCTTTCTTGCGCCCCATGGTGTTACTGCCGCGTTCACAAATGCTTTCAACGAAAGCATCTCACAGAGTGAGTGGCCTGGCTCAGAGTAATAAAACTCCTGCAATTTTTTCAACTTCTTAAAACCAAAACTAATAAGTTTGAAAGACAACCCTCATCTAATGTTACAACAAAAACAGGTTTTCCATGAATTGAAACTAATCTCTCCGGCATAACCTTGAAGCCACACCGTTTCATCATTTCCAAGCTTCCGACAATGTCATTCATCCAGCTTTCTAAGGGCTGTAATAGTTAGACCATTTTCTTGTTAATATTAATTTATTTCTTATCCTTCGAATTTAAAATAAGTTGGATTACCACTTTCACATAGACAATTGGAAATATTCGTATCTTTTCATTGAATCCCCTTTTGGAGTTATTGCTTTGCAAGTCTCAGTTCTTATACACAATAAATTGTTGATTTAAAAACCATTCATCTCAACTATCTTAAAAAATGATTGGTATTTAGACTTTTTAAAAATTTTAATGAATCTCATAATAAGTAATGTTTTAACACCCGACTTGTACGTAGTAAAACTCTATTCAAAAACACCATTTAACCTTTAAATTTGTTCTAATTAACTCTACCAAATAGAAGCACGCAGCAAAGTCGTGCAATCTAAAGATTAATAAACCAAAAAATCTAAAAGTAGTAGCCAAACTAGTCGGTACAAGGTAGGGATGCCGACTTTCCTATAGATTTAAAGGATACTCTTACTTAGTCCCATGATTTTATTCTCTCAAAATTATCACTATAATTATAATTTTTCTTCTTTTTCTTTTAAACATATTTCAACATTTAAAAAAAATACACAATTTTATTAATAATCATTTTCTTAATCATTAAATAAAAAAATAAAAATAAAAATACACAAACGGTAAGTTTGAGGGGGACAAAATGATAGGACCAAGTACCATTTTCCTAAATTTAAATAATCATTGAGCTTATCAATAAATTCCAAGAATGGAGGGACATGCTCAAGAAAATTAAATTAGTTCTCGAAGAAGTAGCAAATAAAAATATAAGAAATGATATTTGCAGTCGTAAGTGTGTAAGTGTCATGCAATTATTTTAAAAAAAGTGAATAAATACGGAATCCACATGAAAAGAAATTAATTTTTTAATAGTGGACCTCACTCTTTTTCAAAACTACTGAACGGCGCTTGCACACTCCACGACTGTACGTAGCATTACTTCATATATAATTTATATATATATATATATAATTTCTTTTTAGAAGAAGCGTTTTAACAATGATCTATGTTTAGCATTGAGAAGCAAGGCATGATCACTTTGTTTCATTATAATGGCAGACACGGACATGAGATGCTTTGCATCTCATTTTTCACTTGTCATTCTGGCACACTTCAGAATTCTCCCGCTACAAATTGGAAGGAATCATCTTTTGTGGGTTGCTGGTAGCTTTAAGCTTATCGAAAGGGAAAAAATCGAAATTAAATTAAGAATTTAAGAAAATCGAATCACTAGGAATTAATCTATTGGGGATCTAGGAATTTTATTTTTGAAGGGGGATAAAGTACTATAATAAATAATTATATTTTTATATATATTTTCTTAGTATTTGTGTGTGTGTGTATATATATATATATTTTGTATGATACAAAAGATGTTATAGAAACAACTCAAAACATAAAGACTATTATCAATATATCAATTTAGAGGTTCTAGCTGCTATTGTAGTAGAGGCAAACAGGTTGTTTGTAGTGTCAAGTAAGAGAGTTAATTGACAAAAGCTTTGTAATTGAGACTTACTTGTACTTGATTTTCAAATAACAAAATTAATTTTTCTAGGTTTGGATGTTTTTAAGGATTTTACATTTAAAAATTTGTTTAAAGGATTTTCTTTCGTTACTAATTTTAGTGTTATGCAATTTATTTATTTTATATTAATGTTTTCTTATCGTATAATTGCATGATTGGAGATTAACTAATTTGTTAAGTGAATTGATAAAACATTGTATTATGATACATGGACATTTGGGTAATCTCAATTGGCATCGGAGTGTGGTTCACTCATTCAAGTGTGATCTGTGTCCTTGTAGATAATGTCGCCATCATTATCAGCCCCGCCACACTTTGATGAGAATAATATGCTTATTGGAAAGTTCGTATAAGGGCTTTCCTCAATTCTTTTAACGAAAGTGTGTGGTATGCAGTTGAACGAAGATGAACTAAGCCCAAGACAACTCTTGATGCTTGAACTAAAGATGAGATCAGCAACTACAACTGGAATAGCAAATGACTTAACGCTATTTTTATGGCTGTATCTCTCGATGAATTTAAAAGAATCTCGAAGTGTGAGATTGTGAAAGAAGCGTGAGATATTTTGGAGGTTACACATGAAGGTACAAGAATTGTAAAAAAATCAAAATTGCATATGCTAATCTCAAAATTTGAAGAGATAAATATGCTCGAAAATGAGAGTTTGAATGATTTTTATGCTAAATTAATGAAATTGGGAATTCCAAATTTAATCTCGACAAGAATGTGGAAGATTCAAGAGTCATGAGAAAGGTTTTAAGGTCCTTGCTTGAAAGATTTTGCCCAAAAGTTACAGTCATTGAGGAAAGCAAGGATTTGGACTTTATTAAGGTTGAAGAACTAGTCGGCTCCTTGCAAACATACGAGTCCTCACTTCCTCAAACAATAAAAGGTAAATCTATTGTTTTAAAAGTTGTTAAAGAAGATCAAGATAATTTTTCTGATGAAGAAAATTTTAACGATGAGGATATAGATCTCATTGCAAGAAAATTCAGGAAATTCTTTAACAAGAAAGCTAGTGGAAAAAAAAAATGAGGTAAAAAGTTTCTTGCAAAGAAAAAGTGAATTTGATAATAATGACTCAGATATAGCTCTTGTTGATACTGATCATGAGCTAAGCATACAAGATGCTTATAATGATCTATGTGAAGAAGTGGTCAAGTTGAAAAAGGTTAACTAGAAACTGCATAACAAACTCACAACAGTGGAGAATGAAAATAATAATCTTTTGGAGACACTGAGAATTTATGAAGTTGAGATCTCGAGATTGAAGGCTCAAATGAATGCATTAGACAAAGAATTGAAGAGTTCTCAATAGTGTCAACAAAAATCAGCAACTCAGAAATTGGACGAGATTTTAAGTAGTCAAAAGTCCATCTGTGATCGTCCTGGTTTGGGATATACAACTTTCCTAGACAAAGATACTCAGGTTTCATCATCTGCTGGCACTACCTCTAAGACTATTGTCTTTGTCAAATGAAGTCAAGAGTTGGATGCTCCAAAAGAAGTCACTTCAAAGTCAAATCATTTTGAAAAGCTACATGAAATATAAACCTCAAAGAAGTTGAATTCAGGTAAGTTTGGAGGTAAGTTTGTGCCTATTTGTCATTATTGTGGTATTTCTGATCATATAAGGCTATATTGCTTTAATTTGAGTACAGTGCAGAAAAATAGAGGTGAAAGAAAATCAAAGAAAAATGTAAAGACACTTGGAAACCAAGTCCTAGAGTTAAACCAACAAATAAACACCATAAGTACCAAGGTATGTGAGTTGTTTGAATTTTGTCCTGGCAACAAGGATAAGACCACAAAAAGTTGTTATGATGTAAAGCTCACCACAAAACTTAAAGCAAAGTGGGTGGTCATTGAAGATGCCGTGTGACATTAATTGATAGGATCACTTCCATGTTCTTGCATTCTTTGCATATCATTAGTTTATGACATGCACTTCACATTCTTTTATTTGTTTGCGTCTATTTTTGTTTGGTTTGGTTGAGTTGTCCTTTATTTTTCTGGGTTGTTTTGTAAAATAAAAAAGCAAAAAGGAAGGGATTATTTTTGCCTTGCCAAGTCAAGAGTATTCAGACCGTCACACTTCCCATACTTGGAGTTGGAACATCTCTCTATTTTTTTTATATAGTCTACAATGTGAGTGTAGACCTTGTGGTTCATATTTGCCTAAAGTCACATTCTACTACACTTTGAGAAACTTATTTATAATATTTTATTCACTATGTATGTTCCATAAAGTCTCATAGATGCTATCCAAATGGGGAGTCTATACATTAAATTGACTAATACTAGTTGAACCTAGTACTAAAAGTCAATAGGTCTCTTCTTTCCAAACATAGAGGTTTGATCTATATAGAAAAAGTCGATATTTCTTCATTGCGGAAAAAGACAAACACCTTATACGGATCTTGTTCCTTAAGTCCTTATAGAAAAAATCATTGTTCTATTCATTATGGAAAAAGATGGATAATAAAATGGACATACAAAGGGTTGAGCAACCTTCAACCTTATATTCGAAAGAGATACTTTTTACAAATATTTAAGTCCTAGTATAAAGTTTGATTTTTGAGGTCAAAAAAGATAACTCATTTGGAAGTATCTATGTGAAGGAAATATATAAAAAAATGGAAGGCAAAAAAAAAAAAAAAAAAAAATAAATAAATATTTAAATATATGATGATGGTAGTAAGTTGCCTCACTCACACACTCGCATAGACTTTGGTCATGATGAATTTGTGGTATGTCCACACATATTGTTTGGCTCTTTATTTCAAATAAGAGAGTACGAATTTCTTTTAAAGTTGGTTGTGTGATTGGTACATTGTACTTGGACACTTAGTACATTTAGGGAAGAGATTTGGCTTCAAAAGAATTAAGTTGCTTAAAAAAAATAAAAAATTTACTGCTCATTGCAAAATAGTGTTGGATCAGATTTTTTGGCATACGAGCATTAATTTTGAACCATTTATTTTGTTTTCGAGTCCTGATAAGTTGTGTGTTGGGATGCAGCCAAACAGAGGCTGATCTTAAGGGTACGTTTGGATAATGAGAAGTGTTGAAAATATTTGTGAATAGTTTTGAGTAGAGATTTGAGTGAGTTTGTAGGTCCCATTGAGAGTATTTTGAGTTGTTTGGATGTGTGAACTATGTTGAGTTGTTGACTTTTGAGTAGGTAGTTGAAAAATGTGTGGGTCCCATAAATATTATAGTGATTTTATTTTTAGTAATAAATATAATAATGATTTTATTATAGTGATTTTTTAATATTAATAAATATTGTAGTGATTTTATTTTACTTTATATATAATAATGATAAATATTATAATGATTTTATTTTTAATTTATATATAATAGTGATAAATATTATAATGATTTTATTTATATATATATAATAGTGATAAATATTATAGTAATGTTATTTTTTATTTATATATTATAGTGATTTTATTTTTAATTTATATATAATAGTGATAAATATTATAGTATTTTATTTTTTATTTATATATAATAGTGATTTTATTTTTTATTTATATATTATAGTGATTTTATTTTTTATTTATATATTATAATAATTTTATTTTTTATTTAAATTTAATAGTGATAAATATTATAGTGATTTTATTTTTTATTTATATATTATAGTGATTTTATTGTTAATTTATATATCATAGTGATTTTATTTTTTATTTATATATTATAGGGATTTTATTTTTAATTTATATATTATAGCGATTTTATTTTTTATTTATATATTATAATGATTTTATTTTTTATTTATATATTATAGTAATTTTATTTTTTATTTATATATTATAATGATATTATTTTTTTAAATATAATATAGTGATTTTATTTTTTATTTATATATTATAGTGTTAAATATTTTTTATTTATATATTAAAGTGATTTTATTTTTTATTTATATATTATAGTAATTTTATTTTTTATTTATATATTATAATGATTTTATTTTTTATTTATATATTATAGCGATTTTATTTTTTATTTATATATAATAATGATAAATATTTTTTATTTATATATTATAGTGATTTATTTTTTTTTATATATTATAGTGATTTATTTTTTATTTATATATTATAATGATTTTATTTTTTATTTATATATTATAGTGATTTTATTTTTTATTTATATATTATAGCGATTTTATTTTTTATTTATATATTATAGCGATTTTATTTTTTATTTATATATTATAGTGATTTTATTTTTTATTTATATATTATAGTGATAAATATTTTTTATTTATATATTATAGTAATTTTATTTTTTATTTATATATTATAATGATTTTATTTTTTATTTATATATTATAGTGATTTTATTTTTTATTTATGTATTATAGTGATAAATATTTTTTATTTATATATTATAGTGATTTTATTTTTTATTTATATATAATCATGATAAATATTTTTTATTTATATATTATAGTGATTTTATTTTTTATTTATATATTATAGTAATTTTATTTTTTGTTTATATATTATAGCGATTTTATTTTTTATTTATATATTATAGTGATTTTATTTTTTATTTATATATTATAATGATTTTATTTTTTATTTATTTATTATAGTGATTTTATTTTTTATTTATATATTATAGTGATAAATATTTTTTATTTATATATTATAATGATTTTATTTTTTATTTATATATTATAGTGATAAATATTTTTTATTTATATATTATGGTGATTTTATTTTTTTTTATATATTATAGTAATTTTATTTTTTATTTATATGTTATAATGATTTTATTTTTTATTTATATATTATAGCGATTTTATTTTTTATTTATATATAATAGTGATAAATATTTTTTATTTATATATTATAATGATTTTATTTATATATTTAATAGTGAGAAATATTATAGTGATTTTATTTTTTATTTATATATAATAGTGATAAGTATTATAGAATGTTTGTGAATAGTTATGAATAGAGATTGAAGTGAGTTTGTGGGTCCCATTGAGAGTATTTTAAGTTGTTTGGTATGTGAAGTATTTTAAAAAATACGAGAATACTTAAAAAGTGTTGAGGATACTTGTTTATCCAAACACAACCTAAGACTTTTTCTTTTTTGGTTGGCATTTTCTGCATTTTTGTTCACATGGGTCTGGGAGTGGTGTTTCAGAAGGTCTGTTTTTTAATTATCTGAAAAATTAAGTCCAGTAGAACTCTGAGCCGG
Organism: Juglans regia; assembly: GCF_001411555.2. Taxonomy (NCBI): domain Eukaryota; kingdom Viridiplantae; phylum Streptophyta; class Magnoliopsida; order Fagales; family Juglandaceae; genus Juglans; species Juglans regia. The sequence continues at coordinate 37,207,101 of NC_049901.1, forward strand.
CATCTGAAAGTTTAGTGGGACTCTGAGCCTTGGGCTCAGGTCCGTGGCACGTTAGTGTTTTTGATAGAAACTCAACCCCCCGCCGATATTCCTTCTTACACTCACTCACGACATTACACATCACGTCTCTCTCAGTCTCTTCATGCCCTAGCCGAACTCAAGGTCTCATTTTTCTAAGTCATTGAGATAACCTCATTGATTACAAATTGCGCAGACCTCATCCTCTACGCAAGTATCAGTCACGGTAAGTGCTCGATCCATTTGTCTCCTCCTCCTCTATTTGTTCTCGGGCTCGGCCTCGTCTTCCAAAATGCTTGCATATCTCTTGGCCTTAATAAATCCATTTGCACCATTTTTTAAAACTAGATTCTAAGTTACAGGTAATGAGTTATGCTTTTATTATTGGATGTTTTTTCTTTATAAGTATGGATGCTTTTGTTATTGGATGCTATGTTTCGTTGCTCATTACTGTATTTTATATTTCGTGTATATATATATGCTCTTTTTTTGGCACATATTCTATATTTTGTTTAGACTATAGTTGAATTACATTCTTCTTCAATCTCATGTATAAGAGAATACATGCATTCTTATCATGTATTCTTTATTCTCAAATGCATTTTATTTTTGTTTTTGGCTCTTAATTTGTTGGATTCGCTAGATCTTATCTTTGTCCCGGTTTGAATTTATTAGGTACCCATTATAGCACAAAGCATTTGCTGAATTTCATTTTTTTCTTATGTGTTGTTGATAAGGCAGTTCTGGAGACTGTAGCCGCTTAAAGGCCGAACTTTAAAAGATACAAGTAGAAATGGATATCAAAACAACATGACATTGACTAGAAATAGAGGCGCAAGAGAAAATTAGAGTCTCATTTTATGTATAGTGATTTCAATATCGTGGATACTTTGTTTGAGAATTTATTTTGGAAAATTATGATAAAACAATCTGTGGAAGATGTAAAAGAAGACTTATATAATATATATATATATATATATACATATGTATGTGTCTCAGGCAGATGCATTTTACATTCTACATGCAATGATGTTGTGGCATTGTCTGATTTGGTATATCTGATCATGTACGTTCCTGTAAATAGCGAGGAAGTGGAGTAATGAAAAGTGGTTAAATTATTAGTCAAAACTTGAATACTACTTGCATTCTAAACCATACGTACAAAGAGTATTTGATGTTCGACAGATTTAGTACAAAGATTATATTTGGAGGACAAGGGCCCAGGCAACTTGATTATTTGATGTTCGTGGAAATAAGCAATTTGAGACAATTTGAACAGCTTCTTGGTTGGAAATAACATCCCATATCTGAGAAGAGATGAAAAAATATCACATACAATTTGAAGTAACTCGAACAGAGAGCATGCAGTGTATTTTTTTGCACAATACTACACCAAAAAATGATCATCTTCAATTAAAGTTATATTCATCTCCTCCAACAATGAAAATCCCAAATAATAGTCATTACAAATAGTACTTTTTAATATCCATAAAAAAACATCCAGCTCCACAAAACTGCATCATCTATAATAGAACGTGTACATCATCGTCTTGATCTACTAGATGCAATCAAGAAGGCTGCACGAAAGAGTTGAGACATTTGTTATGTTAGTGTCAACCATTTAGAGAAAAGCACATGTGCACATGGCCGCACATGTGGAAAGACTCGAGTACTGGACTGTTTTTTGTGAAATAGGAACTTACCCTTCTGTTACAATTTTTTCTGTTACAACTTAAGTTATATAAATAGAGGTCTTTAATTGTACTTGAGGGATGATTGATACAGAGAGAAAAAGAGAGAACATTTGCAGTAAGGCTCCAAGAAAGTGTGAGGTGTGCATGAGAGATTCATGTTCTTGTAATCTCAAGTTTGTATTTGATAATCAATAAAGGAAAGTCTCTTGATTGTTGCTGCCGTGGATGTAAATCACTAGGATCGAACCACGTAAATTCTTTTGTGTTCTTTACATTTCTTTTACGTGTCGTTTCAAGTTCTTTATAACTTCTTTTACAAATCTTGGCATCTGAGTTGAAGGCATTAACCACACTAAGAAATTCAGAGTTTCAACAAGACAGTAGTAATTAGAATAAACGCAAAATTAAAAGCATTGTGAACTTGCAATTAGAATAAAGTTTAGAATTAAGTAGTTAAGCCCACCTGCAATGTTCTTCTAGAAAGAGAACCATGTAATCAATTCACAACATTAACCTAACAAGAAGTGTGAACTTGCAATTAGAATAAGTTTAGAATTAAGCAACAGTGCTTTTTATTCCCATTGTTTTGGAATTATTCTTTATACAATTATGAAAAAAAAGGTACTTTCAAAGATGCTAATAGCTGGAGGAGGTATCCAAAAGTGCACAAGCTTCCATTTCCAATTGTCCAGCGGTTTAAAATCCACAAACATATAAATCAGGCGCAAATATTGAGTAATATATAGTAGTACTCGGCCTTAGTTAACGATTCTCAAGTACTGCAACTTGAACCCCTGATGCTTGCTTTTATAACCATGCACTACTACAACATCAGCAGGAGATGATGATGGATGTTTCACAAATTAAGATTAATATTTGATGACTATTGCTTTAAAATTTTCTCACATAATATATAATTAGCCATACATGGGCGGAAAATATTATACCAAGTCTGTTTCCACGCGTACATCAAAGCCTGTTTCGTGTAGAGTTTTAGTGATTAAATTATTCAAGTTTCGTGTAAAACAAACTTGTTTCTTGGCCCACCAGTGTCCGAAAAGGGGCACTCTTTAATACAATTGAGCACTGATTATCACTCTCCACTCTTCACCGTCCACTCCCTTCAGCCATTTTGTACTCTCTCTCTCTCTCTCTCTGTGTATAAAAGCAAAAATCCAGAACATAGGGAAACTATTCCTCCCCTACAGCCTTTTTCACCATGGCTAATCCCTACTCAAATTTCTTCACAGGTCTACACAAATTCAACCCTCTCCACCATTACCATCATATAAACTACATTAATTATAGATTGAAAATTTAAAAAAAATCCCACATTTTATAGATAAAAAACCAGAAAGGATGAAATAAACTGAAAATACCCATGTAAATAATAACTGGAGAGCCTCGGATTCGTGGTAGCTGCATGCCAAAAGACGCCAGCGCTTGGAGGCTAGTGTTGGACTGGAGAGCCGTGCTGAAAATGGGTCTGACGATAAAATCTACGGAGAGAAAATATCGTGCAGGTTAAGCGGGAGCAGCCATCGGGAGGACTACGCGGTGGCTGTAGAAGCACCCTTTATATTATATTATGGCAGAGCATTGGTTTTGGACTTTTGAAGGCCAATTATATATGTATATGGCCAAATGATTTCATCACGTTATACCTTTGAATCCATATATATTACCTTTAAAAAAGGAACAATTGAAACATCGGCAATACATCCATCTCCGGAAAATAAGGCATAAAATAAACACACCAGAAACACTACAAATAAAGTTTACGCTTATACAAGTAACAAGGTAGACAAAAATTTCAATCCTATAGTTTTCCAGATTCACTTTTACTCTCAATCAAGCAGGTACAATTATAGTAACTTCAGAATTAGGAAATACGGAATGACTCCATTGGAAATCTAGAAATCAAGTATTTAAAGTTCAATATGCAAATGAATAAGGATCAAAGATCTGCTCTCCCAGGATATCTGGGGAAAGGAATAACGTCTCTGATATTCTCAATGCCAGTGGCGAAGAGAAGCATTCGTTCAAATCCGAGACCAAAACCACAATGTTTTACTGTTCCATAGCGCCGCAGGTCAAGGTACCATTCATATGGCTCAATAGGCAGCCCCATGTCTTTTATTCTACAATAAAAGAACAAATTGTGTGAGAAAAAATAAAACTGATAATAAAGCACAGAAAGCCTCCTACCTTTGCTGAATGACATCATAACGCTCCTCCCTTTGGCTTCCCCCAATTAACTCTCCCACCTGAAATATAAGATATCCATTTGTTCACATGCAAAGAAGATGCTAAAATTAAATCAACAATAAACATGTAGACATTTATGTATAAACATTTATGTTGACAGAGAGCAAACAATAAACATGTATAGTAAGACACCACACCTTTGGTACAAGGACATCCATAGCAGCCACTGTCTTCGAGTCATCATTCAACCTCATGTAGAATGCTTTGATATCTTTTGGATAATTATAGACAATAACAGGCTTCTGAAATTTCACCTCTGTCAAGTATCTGCAAAATTAGCAAACCTGGGACATAAGTAATTGCAATACATGCAGAAGAAACACATAAGAGACGGTTGCATACCTTTCATGTTCGGATGCTAAGTCAATTCCCCATTCCACTTTATTCTCAAACTTCCTGCCCCCTTTCACAGCCTCTTCCAGAAGTTCCACAGCTTCTGTATATGAAATCCGCTCAAAAGGTGTGGAAGCAACCATCCTTAGACGCTCAATGCAAGTTTTATCAAACTTATCAGCCATAAATTCCATATCATCAAGGCAATTATCAAGTAACCACTGACACAGAAATCTCACATATGCCTCTGCACAGTTCATATCATCCTACAAAAATTGGCATTTTGATCATCACATATATGCATGTGCACAACAAAAAGATAAAATGAAAACGGATATTAAATAAATGCATTGGAAGAAATCCCATAATCATGGAGTTTCATAGCTCAGAAAAAGCTATGGCCGTGGTTGTTGTACTTGCAACAATATTAAATCATTAAATGCAACTGGCCACACCAGGATTTTCCAGACATAAGAACACCTATGCACATATTCATTTATGGGATACAATGAAATTTCAAAAGCTTTTGATAAGCCTTCTCAAACACCAGATAAACCAATGTGCGTACTCGATACATGTTTCACATACCTTGAGTTCTGCAAATGCAATTTCAGGCTCCACCATCCAAAACTCAGCCAGATGCCTTGAGGTGTGAGAATTTTCTGCTCTAAAAGTTGGACCAAAAGTATAGACACTACTAAGACAACATGCATATGATTCAACTTGCAATTGGCCAGAAACGGTCAAAAATGCTTGACGTCCAAAGAAATCTAGTCCATAGTCAATCTTCCCATCCTTTTGGGGGATACCAGGTTTAAGCTTTGATCTCTCCTCCAGCTTTGACAGATTCTCTTTTTCCTTCTTTAGTTCGGCCACAGACACATTGATATCCTCCTTTTTCGCTTTGGCAGATTTCAGCTGGGCAACAACCTCTCCTTTCTCCTTGACAAGAAGCTGAGCGGCTTCGATATCGGCTGCTGATGGAGGAGGATTCTTGATCAAATCCTTCTCCAGCTTATCAGCTTCACTAATCAAAGTTGTAACTTGAAACATTTCACCAGCACCCTCACAATCACTAGTGGTTATAATCGGAGTGTGAACATAAAGGAATCCGTGCTTTTGGAAGAACGTATGTGTAGCATATGCAAGTGCATTTCGGATTCGAGCAACTGCAGATATCTATAAACACAATATACCATGTTTAGATAACCAAAAGATGATGAAAAAAAAATACAGCAGAAATCTATTTGATAGAGTTTTCAACACATCAAAATGCAATCAAGGAAATAAAACGACAAAGCAAAATGCCCATATTGTATTCTTATGTCATTTAGCAGGTAAGGAGTGGATTTGGAGAGACTGACAGGTACCCAAGCATTTTGGAATACCTAAGATGTTTCAAACTACAACTTCCTTACATATCAAATCCTTCATTCCTGTATCAAGTTTTTTCTCTGAGTAAATACTTGTATTAACTATTAAGTGGGGAAAAAAAGGATTAAGAAATATGCGGAGTTGGAGAACACCCTGCGATTAGATGGCCTTGAATCAGTCTTATATTTAGCTTAAAGATCATATCCAGAAAAAACAGACTTCTCTTCTCTACATAACGAAGATGAAAATCTCAAATTCCAGCCAACATTAACACCGGGTAGGCCAAGTTTGTAAGGATAAATTAGGCAGATATCAGGTTTAACATGCGACATTCAGAATCGAACCCGATTATCAGAATAACTGAAAAAATATACGTTTCCTGAATTTTAAGCCACAGAAGTGAAGAATGTGGACCGTTCTCGTTGCAAATACTGGGGCAATTATCAAGTAGCCGAGTCTCTTGAGTTTTCTTACCTAACATTTATATGCGAATAAACCAAAACTAATCACAAACAGAATGCAAGAAGGAAAAAAAAGAGAATGCAAATCTAATCTTTTATTTAAAACCCTATTCCAGAAATTCTCCAAATTCAACACCTATTGAGGGCAACACTTCTATACCAAAACCCAATAACCTCAACTACCAACGACCAAACACAAGTTCATATATTTGGGAAGAAGAGCAAGAGATTTTGTGCGAATTCTACAAAAGACAAGCAAGTCATGCGGAAACAGACATTAGCAACAAGGAATAAACAGAGACGGAGGCATTCACCGTGTTGGTTCTAGGACGAAGGTGCACAAAATCCCTGAGAAACTCAAGCGTCAGCCTGGTCTTCGGCAATGGGTACTTGGCTGGGTCAACAGGGCCAACATGGACCACCTTCTCGACCCTAAGTTCCACCTTCTGCTTGGTCCCGGAGGGCGGAAGCTTCAGAACGCCGTCGACGGAGATGCACGTGCCGGTCGGCACGAGCGGGCTTAGATCCGAAACGGACGCATCAACGATTACCTGCAGGTTCGCCGGGCACGACCCGTCATTGAGCTCCAGGAACGCAAACGCGTCCTTGTCAGCTTTCCGTCCCGTCTTGACCCATCCGCCGATCCGAACCCGGTGGCCGGCGAGCCCCGCCCCGCCGTCGGGCCTGGAAACGATCGATCGTATCGGGACACGGTCAGAAAATTCGGCCTTTGCGACTTCAGAGGAAGAAACGGCGTCGTGTAGGGTTGTGGCTGCGAGCTGGCCCGATAGTGAAGCTGAGTCGTCAGCCATTCTCTGAGAGTCTGAGGCCTTTACTGAGAGGGTGTTTTAGCCGATAAACCCTAATCTCGTATCCTTATACGCGAAAGAGAAATGATCAACTGCAACAAGATCTATTGTATTTGATGACCACAGTAAGGCACTAGTACGAATAAGACACGTGTCTCTAGACTCATACGAGATTCCTTCTCCCAAAGCTAGATTCCGGGTGTTAGTTTTATGCCCGAATCAGATTAGTCGGAAGGAACGACGCTAGCGTGGCCATTACGTCCTCCAACTTGAAATTATGTTCGCACTTTGTTCGGGCAATAAAGGTCGAAAATAATCCTAGAATTTTGTTAACCCTTTTTAATCAACACTAACATATGTCTACTATATATATAAGTGCAAATTTCGGAGGAATAATATTTTCGTCTAACACTTATTTTCTCATTTTACCCCTAATTCTATTTTCAAATTTTTGTTTTGCCCCTAGTCTTCTTCCCATTTTTTCCCTGCTTTTATTTACAAATTTCTGTTTTACCCTTGGTCTCCTCCCCTATCCTCTGTCCATTTCTTTGTCTCTTGTAGTGTGCCACCGTACACCGGCGTGGCCAATACCACCCCACCCATTCTCTTCCCCTTCGGCCGGCGTCCCTCCCCTTCCAATCTCAACCATTCTGTGCCGCTATTAACCACCACGAGGGAATCCAAATTGCTGCCAGTTCGTTTCTTCGTCCCCTCCAGTGCGCCATTGCACGCCGGCGTGGCCAACACCACCCCGCTCATTCTCTTCTCCTTCGGCCGGCGTCCCTCCCCTTCCAATCTCAACCCCTCTCGTGTCACCGTTAACTGCCACGAGGGAATCCAGCCGTGGCCCTTTTTCGTTCTAGCACCGCCATTGGCCACCATCTCTTCACCACACCACCATCGGTCCTCTAGCCACCTAAACCACCCAACCTCAGCTCTGATCCGCCACCGTTGAAGCCCCTCTAGCTCATTTTTCAATTTAGATATTTTGATCTCCAACCGCCACCATCCGCGGTCAATCACCATCACCATTTGCTTCACCAACACCTCTAATCTAAGCCTTTCTCTAGCCATACCAAGTTTTAGTTTGTTCCTATTCAAAATTTGGCCCTTTGAGACCTACGACCATAGTCCAAAATATATTGTTATGCTGTTGTGCCACCACTTCTTGCACCTTCTTATTTTTTGAAAATTATATTTCATCACTATAAGTAATTTTTCAAAGAACTTTGTGACATTTGAATATATTTCTGCTCTAACAAACTTTCTGCAGTCTAGTTAGTTGTGCCGGACTTTGAGTCCGAAAAGTATGGGGGTTGGTTAGATGTGAGAATGTGTTGTTTATTTAATTGAATTATGCTTGCATGCATTTATGATGTGTTTGGCATCGTGACATTTGTTGCATCATTTCATGCATGCTCATGTGTCGTGAATGAAAATTGAGTTTTCATGTGAGAGATGTTTGGATATGTTTGAAAGAATGGATTAAAAGGAATAAGAAAAAAGAAAAAGAACTGTAGGGATGGTGGTAAGCAAAGACGGTGGTAGAGTCCTACCTGTGATTCTCATCTATGGTGCACGCGATAGGGATGATGGTAAGTAGGGATGGTGGCAAGTCCCGCCTGTGATTCTCGCCTACAGTGTTAGTGATAGGAATGGTGGTAAGCAGAGATGGTGGTAATCTTGCCTACGATTTCTACCTATAGTGTTTGATAAATGAATATGTTTGGCCATTTTTTAGAAAAATGGCGGTTTATGGTTTAATGGATGTGAGCACCATTTTCTGGAAAAATGATCGATTTATGCTTAGGCCGTTTTCTGGGAAAATGAAGAATGGTATTTAATGGTATGTTTTGGGTCAAATAAATTAATGAATATTAAATAATATTCTTAAAATAATAAAATCATTTAAATAAATTAATAAAGTTATATTATTTTCGGAACTCCAAAATATTAAAAGCTTTACTTGAAAATTAGTCTTTGTTCAATAACACTACAAATATCTCATTTAAAATGATTTTGGTAAAAATATTTAGAAGATTTTAGAATACTTGACTCAATTTAAAAATCATCGGCTAGATTTAAAATAAAGATATTATATTTAAAATTATTTTTTTAAAAGAAATTTTATTCATCATCTCCACACCATACACCAATATGTGATTTCTTTTCTTTTTTTCTTGATGTGTAAACACACATATTTAAACATCAATATATATGTGTTTAAATTGAATGGTAAAAATGAGAAATTACATGTTATTGTATTATAGGAGATGATGAGCTGAATTCTTTTTCTATAATTTATTATTTCTACTTTTAAAAGTAATTTCTTTGTTTAGAAAATAAAAAATTATGTAAAATTAAACTGGACACATGTGCAAGGCACGTTGTCCTTTCCTAGTGTGTGTGTATATATATACACACATGTTTTTACTTGTTACCTCTAATATATATATATATATATATATATATATATATATATATGTAGCATTAATGCAATCAATTTATATAATTAGGACTCGTTTAGATTCAGAGAGTATTTAATCTTATTTCATCATTATAATTTTTCTAAATTTTCATACAAAAGATAATAAACAATTCAACTTTTTCAATCTCAATTCAATTTTTTCAAATTTCAAAACAATAATAATATTAAAAAATAATATTCTAATAATATTTTATTCAATTTTCAAATTTCATTTAAAACCATCTTATCTCATCTTACTATCCAAACCAACCCTTAAGATTCTTAGGCCTCGTTTGGTTATGCAGTTCAGATGAAATGAGATGAGATGTTTTGTTGAATGTTAAATAAAATATTGCTATAATATAATTTTTATTTTAGAATTTGAAAAAGTTGAATTGTTTATTATAGTTTGTATGAGAGTTTGAAAAAATTATAATGATTATATGAGATGAGATAGTTTGGCCTTGTGTAACCAAATCAACTCTAATTTTCGAAAAAAAAAAAAAACCTCAAAGCACGGAGCATATAGTGTTTTGATCTAAGTAAGATCTACATTTACATCGTTCTTTTGTTCCTCCTTGCTCTCTCTTTTGAGCAATTAGTTTTATACCAATTAATAATATGAGTAATGCTTCATTCAGTCATAGAATGTGTAAGTTTCATGCAGTCGTTTTGAAAAAAGTAGAGTTCACTATTAAAAAATTAAATTTCTTTTTATGTGGATCCCATATTTATTTACTTTTTTCAAAGTTATTGCGTACGCTTGTACACTCACGACTGTAATTATCATTTCTCTAATAATATTAATGGAGGAATACACGAGTAAAAGGTGGATCGACTCAACAAATATCTCATTATAGCTAGTATTAAAAAAAAAAAAAAAAGGAAACAAACTCTATATATGACCAACGAACTGTTTATAAGCTAAGATTTTGAAAGGTTTATAATTTTATTTGACTTTTATGTAGATCCAAATCCAAATTTTAATATGATCCACGTAAGATCATCATTTGAGTTTTAAAGACCCAAACCCAAATCCTCCTTATCAAATTCAAACATCCAAATGCATCATAATAGAAATATAAATCCGTTGTTATAGGTTGGGCGCAATTAATTACGCCTATCTATCTGTTATTTTAGGATAGATCGAGCTTTAACCACATTGATATTTCAGTCAATGTTATTTATAACCTTATTATTGCTATTAACCCCATCTAGCTAGTAGTGCTAGCCACCAAGTACGTATTAGGGTTGAAGGTCCGGATCCGGGAAGATGCAGATCTAGATCCGACTTTTTAAAAGTGGGCGGATATCAGCCCGGAAAAACAGGATTGAAACCCAGGCGGATATCTGGATTTGAACTTGGATATACGGTTCCAAGCCAGATATCTGGATTTCTTTTTGGTTTTTTTTTTTTTTAAAATATGTTTTTACCACTTTTAGAATGCTTTTCTTTTGATAAAAAATTTTTTTTTAACACTTTTTAAAATGCTTTTTCATCCAAATTTGGACCCGATATCCGGATTTAATACTATGTTTACATAATTATGTTTTTCACACTTTTAAAAAGCTTTTTTAAAAAAAAAAAACAAAAAAAAATTACTTTTTAACACTTTTTAAAAGGCTTTTTTATAGGCTTTTATGTTTATTATTTTTTATAGGCATTTTTTTTACATAATGAATATTTTTAGGCATTTTTTTAAACTTTTTTTTTTTTTTTATTGCCTATTCAATTTTTTATAAAATAAAATAAATAATAATAGACATCAACATACACAATACATTACATACTTTATATTGTTGTTTACAAGGAACAAATAGTAAACAATTTAAAAGCAGCAGCAAAGAACTATGGAAGAACATTTGAAGTCGAGCCCCTATCCTCTTCAATCTTCATTGCGAGCTGTGGGAAACAAAGAACTGGAAATCAGTAAAAAAATCATATCCCAACTGATATGCATATATATTAGAGAAAAAAGGAGATAATGAGAAAGCATAATAAGCACAATGGCAGGCCATGGAAGATGCATAACACAATGTTTCTCTTCATCTTTCACACCCCACCATTGTCTTCTCCAAAGCTCATCTAGAGAAATAGAAAGAGAAATAATGGTGTGAAGAAATGTAGTTCATAGTTTGAGTAATGTGGACAGTTTTCTCATGAACTTCACACAAAATAATCATCTCAACAGGTCATGAAGTTCACTTCTTGAGAAAAGACAGATACCTAAATGAGACTAGAGATCAAGTGAGGCCTATTAAACTGGAGTATGCGTTGGGGTTTTTGATCACATTTCTCCAGACCCAGATCCAAACCAAAAAGGGAAAAACGTTTAATGAATATAGTCCCAACAGATCCAAAAAAACAAATGGAAAAAATACCACAGACAGATCCAAACCAAAAGATTATCGAGAAATAGAAAGGACAAAATAAACAACCAAGAACAGATTCAAGTCATTCACTGTTGGCTATCTGAACGAGTCCGATATGCAAGAGATCTACGAGAACTTCAAAACTAAGCCATAAACATTTCGCACAAACCAAATCTATACTATGAAATTTAAAAAACCCCATAAAACATTCAAATCTAGAATGAAAACCAAGATTCACAAACCAAATGGTTATGGACTCAAACAAAAATGAAAACCCAGATCTAATGTGATACCCCATATAATATGGATAAGTATAGGTGGTGTATGAGATTACACATTGCTTGGGAATGAGAAATTCTTACTCTTTATAAGGTTCCAATGGGGCTCCAATTGTATCATTGACTAGTCCTTTTAGAGTATAGGCCATGTTGTTTAGGCATTCTATTGGGGCGTTACAAATGGTATCAGAGATTATCCCAACCAGAAATGTGGGACTTGAGCCGTGCCACCTACAATGGACAGGCCCGACGAGGATGTCGGGAATTTAAGGGGGGTAGATTGTGATACCCCATATAATATGGATAAGTATAGGTGGTGTATGAGATCTCATATTGCTTGGGAATGAGAAATTCTTGCTCATTATAAGGTTCTAATGGGGTTCCAATTGTATCATTGACTAGTCCTTTTGAAGTATAGGCCATGTGGTTTGGGCATTCTATTGGGGCATTACATCTAATCTATCCATATATACATTTAAAAAGCGATAGATGCTCACATGGATATGGACTCAAACAAAAACGTAAACTCATATCTAATTTATCCATATCTACATCTAAAAAGCGAGAGATGCTCACATGAATATGAACTCAAACAAAAATGTAAACCCAGATATGGGAGAAGCTACATTGTGAGAGAGTGAGTAACCGAATTTGAAACCCATTTGTCCCATGTTTCCTAGTCACTGGCGGCGATAGATTTCATTTAGGGATGCTAGGGTATTGGGGGGGAGAGAGAGAGAGAGAGAGAGAGAGAGAGAGAGAGAGAGAGAGCATCGATCTCATAAAATTTTGTTGGGTAAATTAATTTCTTAGCCCGTATTGGGATTAAGCAGAGGGAAAAGCATCCAGTTACGGATATCCGGTTTAAAAACCGGATCGGTAACTGGATCCTAGCGGGTATAAGAATTTTCTACCTACCCGGATTGACCCAGTTTTTCAAGTTTTGGACGGGACAGAAAAAAAATCGGGCCCGATTCTACACTCCTAGTACATATGTAGTAATCTTGGGTCGAGAGTCTTTATATTAACAATAAGAGACCACTCACAAATTGTTTAAGAGCGGTGCTACTCTGCGGTTCAAAGTAGCCTATGCAACTTACCGCTAGGTCAAAATCATCATTTTATTCTTTTAAAATTTTTTTATTCATATTTTTTTATCATTTCAAAACATTTGTAAAAAATATAAAAAAAAATCAACACACTAATAGTCAATTTCTTAATTATTAAGTAAAAAAAAAATTAAAAAAAATTAAAATACATGAAGTGTCAAAATAAAGAGGCAAATTGAGTGAACAAAGTAGATTATTTATTCATTACATGATTAAAGTTATCATCACGAGAGCTTATCCCTATCGACAGATCACTAGGTTTGGTTTGTTTTCCCACGAGGTACCAGCTTGTGGTCAACAATGCATGTAATGCTGGTCCTTAAGGAAGTGCATCTTTGTTGACCTTAAAGTAGGGTAAATGTTTCCATTGTCCTTGAATCTCAATATTCTTCATCCCAATGTAGAAGAAGTATCCTGGAATCACTTCTGTATAAAATGAGAAGTCTTTTGTACCCATCAGTGGTTGCATTTCAAATACGTTCTGGGTACCTAACATGTTCTTTGCAACTTTATAAAAATACCCGTGCAGATATTTGTCATTTGAAGTCACTGGGCAAAAGCCAAAGGGCTTCCCATTTATATTGAAATTGATAGTTGCATTGCACCTTTATACGATGGCTTGCTTTCTGATAACCTGTGATCACTTGCATTTATAAGTTTATTTAACTTTTAATATTGATGAAAACAAATAGTCATGTACATAAGACATATACAATAAAGATGCTAGCCAATTTTTTTTTAAAAAGAGCATAAGGTCACATGTCCAATAGTGACTCTCTCCCATGTTTATTAAACCCTCATTTTTGGCGGATGAATACCGTAGTAACAAAAAATAAGGCCCAAGGAGAAACCCAAGGAAGCCGCAGCCAAAAAAACTTTTCTATGACAAATCTATGGAGCACGAATGAAAATAAAACCATAGAAAAAAAGATAAAGATGCTAGCCATGATTCACAACCAATACATGATGATGAAGAAGCATTTGATATAGAAGTTGTGATATATGTACACTATTATTATAACAAGAACAATGTTTGTGTACACGTGTGTGAGAGATCATGAGAGAGAGAGAGAGAGAGAGAGAGGTAAGAGGAAAAAAAGGAATATTACGTAATTTTATGTAGATGTAAAAGTTTGGCTAGAACTAGGTGACTAAGTTAAAAAGTTTGGATAGGATTAGGTGACTAAAATGATAGAGTTTATTCTATCATTAAATTTATAATTCTGGATGAATGTAAATTATTTATTGACTTTATCTATAAAAATATTAAGTTTATCTATGAGGTATTAGAAGTTGTTTAGATAAGTCATAAGTGTGAAAATCAAGTCCCAAGGAATTTACACTTATTTAGAACAGAAGTTAAACTGAAATCAGTTACTGTAGTGAATAGTTATCGCGAAGTGTCAGCATTCCGTCAGGAGACATCTTCATGACAGACTTGCTCCATCAGCAGAGTCCTACTGAAACTAAAACTGCTGTTAGATTTTTTATTTAAGGGATTCTACTGGTTATGATTTGTAGAGATTCAGATCTAGATATTTTCTAGAGTACTTTTCAGTGCATATTTTGGTAAGAAAACTTCTTAGAGAATTTTCATATTGTTTCGCTCAAAGAGTGTGATCGTGCTCCATGTTGGAGAATTGATTGGATGAGTTTCAACCACTGGAGTTCCAGGAAAAAAATCAATGTTTGAAGATTATCAGAGGTTTTGGCTACTACTGCGGTAGAAGACAAATTGGTCATTTGTCTGGTCAAGTAAGAGTGTCATTGAAAAATATTTTGTAATTGAGTTTTACTTGTAATTGATTTTCAAATAATAAAATTGATTTTTCTGGGTTTGGTTATCCCGTAGGGTTTTACCTTTAAAGAGGTTTTTAAAGGGTTTCCTTTCTATACCATTATTAGTGTTATAGAATTTATTTACTTATATGTTATTGCTTAATTATTAAATAATTGTATGATTAAAAACTAACTAATTTGTTGAGTGAATTAGTAGATATTTTCATTGCATTACAATACATGGGCATTTGAGTAATTTCAATTGGCATCAGAGCGTGGTTCACTCAGTCGAGTGTGATCCGTTACCCTGTTGACCATGTCGTTATATGTCCAGCCACATTTTGATGGGAAAAACTATGTTTATTGGAAAGTTCGTATGATGGATTTCCTCAAATCTTTGGATGAATGTGTGTGGTATGCAGTTGAGCAATGATGAACTAAACTCAAGACAACTATTGATGCTTGGACAAGAGATGAGATCACCAACTCTAATTGAAATAACAAGGGACTTAGTGCTATCTTTATGGTTGTATCTCCCAATGAATTTAAAAGAATCTCAATGTGTGAGATTGTTAAAGAAGTATGAGATATCTTGGAGGTTACACATGAGGGGACAAAGATTGAAAAAATTCAAAATTACAGTTGCTAACCTCAAAATTTGAAGAGATTAAGATGCTGAAAGGTGAAAGTTTTAATGATTTCTATACTAAACTTAATGATGTTGTGAATTTGAGGTTTTATCTCGGCGAGAAAGTAGAGGATTCAAGGGTCGTGAGAAAGATTTTAAGGTCATTGCCTGAAAGATTTCACCCAATAGTTACAGCCATTGAAGAAAGCAAGGATTTGAATACTATTAAGGTTGAGAACTAGTCGGCTCCTTAAAAACATATGAGTAATCTCTTCCTCAAACAAGAAAATGTAAGTCTATTACTTTAAAAAACTATGGAAGAAGATCGAGATTATTTTTCTGATAAAGAAAATATGAACGATGAGGATATAGATCTCATTGCAAGGAAATTCAAAAAATTCTTGTCTAATAACAAGAGAACAAATGGAAAGTAAAAGAGAGGTAATAAATTTCTTGCTAGAAAGAGTGTTTCTGAAAAATGAAACAAAGATAAATCTGAGGAAAAAGATAAAATGAAGTGCTATGAATGCTCAGGTTATGGTCACATAAGAATTGAATATCCAAACCTTAAGAAAAACAAAGGAAAATCACTGAATGCACACTTAGTGACAGTTGAGAATCTGAAACATCAAGTTCATCATCTAATGATGAAAATTCTTTCGTGGCTTTTTCTACTATTGTTAATGATTTTTCTGAGATTTTTTTTTTTGAAATTGTGCTAACAAAATCTAAAAGTGAGTATGATGACAGTGACTCGGATGTTGCTCTTGTTGATGTTGACCATTAGTTGAGTATACATGAAACTTATAATGATTTATGTGAAGAAGTGGTCAAGCTAAAAAAACTGAACAAGAAGTTGTACAACAAACTCACAGTAGTGGAGAAAGAAAAGAACAATCTTTCCGAGACACTGAAAATTTCTGAAGTTGAAATATTAAGATTGAATGCTCAAAAGGATGCACTAGACAAAGAATTGAAGAGTTCTCAAGGAAGTCAAGATGAGAAAATTTCTAAGAAAATCGTGTTTAAAACTCATGTTCCAAGATCCTCACATGATAGACCAATGACTAAGAAGCACAACCAAGGTAAGTTTATTCCTACTTGTCATTTTTGTGGTATTCTTGGCCATATAAGCCCTCATTGCATTAACTCGAGAAAAGTATAGGAAAAAAAAAATATACAATGAAGGAAAAGAATTTAGAAAATAAGGTTGAAGAGTTGAGTCATGAAATAACTTCCATGAACCTTAAACTTGGTGAACTAGCAGAATTTTGTTTTCTCAACAAAGGAAAAAGTGTGCAAAGTGATATGAATTAGTCAAAATTTAAAATAAAATGGGTGGTCAAAGAAGATAGTGAGAGGACCTTGCCAAGAAAGAAAGCCATTGGTCTGTGTGATATCAAGTGAGATGTACCTTATATTATTGCATTAATCTAGGACATGCATTTTTGTTTTGTTTTGTTTTATGTTTATGTTTTTCATTTTAAAATACATTATTTTTTTTCTAGTTTCTTTCTAATTTTTTTTGGGAAGTGCATGCTTAATATGTCAAAGTTTTGAGCACATGTATTCTCACAAAATAAATTCTTGAATTTATGCATCTTCCTACTTTGTGTATACTAATCCTATGGGTCATCTTGACAAATTTCATTTATAAGCATTATGAGGAACTTATATGTATATTCATTATAATTAAGTTTCATATTTATTATCGAGATGCTAACATAGAGGGAGTCCATGCCTTGAATTGACTAATACTAGTTGAACCTAGTAGAGTAATAAAGAGATCTCCTATTGCCAAACACAAATGGTTGATCCATATAGAAAAGGTCGGTGTTGAATCATTGCAAAAAAAAAAATAAGCACCTTACACAGATCTGTCCCTTAAGTCATTATATAAAGAATCGTTGTTCAAATCATTGTGGAAAAAGATAAGTAACAAAAATGAACATAAAAAAAGGGTTGTGCAAAGTAATGTTTGGATGAGATACTCATGTATCTAGGCCTTAGTATAAAGTTTGACTTTTGAGGTGAATGACAATATCTTGGGAGCATCTATAAGGATAAAATACTCAAGAATAATGTTATAAAAAATATATTGAAGAGAAAAAGAAATAAAGAGTTACATTTTTATGTAAGTTTGCTCACTCACACACTCACATGAACTTTGACATTGATAAACTTATGAGGTGTGAACATCCATAGTGATTGTTGCAAATAAGAGAGTGTATTCTATTTTATTTTATTTTTTGTGAATTGACACTATGTTTGAACTTGTGATGCACTAGGGCATGTTCATTGACTCAATTTTTTTTTAAAAAAAAAAAAGAAAAGAGGGAAAAAGGATTTCTAAAAAATATATATTTTTGTCAATTAGTCTTAATATTTTATTTTTATTTTTATTTTTATTGAGCTATTTGGTCTATGTCAATTTTGGTTATTTTACCTTCTGGTGCGGAAAGGTGGTTTGCATTCATTTGGGGCACGATATGGCCTAAGTGTCTCCTAGTGGGACTTAGACCGGACCCGAGATATGTTCTATCACTCACTCACACACGGCTCTATCATCCCATTCAAGTCCTAACTGCATCTCACCTCCTTCACTTATCATCTCCTAGTCTCTTGTGGGTAAGAAACAATACAAATCATTTTCACCTATGATTTTATAACATGGTAAGTTTCCTTTCATTCACTCATCTTCATCTATTTTTCAGATCTAAGGTTCGGCGCATATGAAAAGTAGAGATTGAAATTTTGGTTTTTGATTTATGTTGTTGGGGGTTGGATTATCATTGGCTGGAATATGAGTTTGCTTTAATCATTTATTAAATGCTCAATTTTGGTGGTTCCTGCATTCTACCTCTCGATTTTAAAATAGTGCCCACCATGTGTTTGTTTTTATATCTCAACCAAACTCTTCATTCATTTTGTCATGATTTTATTTGCATTCATGTTCATACATTAGGTGCATTTAATCTATGAAAAGTTGAGACACATGGGAGTTGTTCATCATGTCTCTCTTTGTGTCTTCTTCTCGATTCACATAAGTGATATTTATTATCTTATGAGTCTTGGCAAATTAATGACAAAAATGGAGAGTATTGGAAGAGTAAATTTATTTATTTTGGGTATTGTGAAATTTAGGAGTTTGAGTAAGTGTGTTGTTGAGGAGGAGTTGAATGATATTTTTTTTTTGTATGTTTATGATAGTTTAATATTGAGGGGGAGAACTATCTATCATATTGAGGGAGGGAACTAAATTATGGACATAATTTTGATGTTGGACTAGAACATGGTTAGACTTTGAATTAGATTTTAAATATTGTGAATTTTAATAGCACTAATTTTAGTCACTGTTCTACGTCAGTATTTTTTATTATTGATTATTTGCATGAAATTTCTACTCAATTTCTTGGTCTGCTGTTTGTGGTTTTGACATGTTTATATTACATTTATTAAGTTGATTTTGTCACTAATCCGCCAAAGAGGAAGATTGTAGATGCAAGACATTCATCAAGTTGGCTTTATCACCAATCCACCAAAGGGAGAGATTGTAGATGTAAAAGTTTGGCTAGGACTAGATGACTGACTTGATAAGTTTGGATAGGATTAGGTGACTAAAATGATAGAATTTATTCTATAATTAAGTTTGTAGTTTTGGATGAATATAAATTATTTATTGACTTTATCTATAACAATATTAAGTTTATTTATGAGATATTAGAGGTTGTTTAGATAAGTCATAAGTGTGAAAATCGAGTCCCAAGAAATCTGCACTTATCTAGAATAGAAGTTGAATTGAAATCAGTTACTGCAGTGAAGAGTTATCGGGAAGTGTCAGCATTCCGTCAGGAGACATCTTCGCCACAGACTCGCCTCGTCAGTAGAGTCCTACTAAAACTAAAACTGCTTTCAGATTATTTATTTAAAGGATCCTACTAGTTAGGATCTATAGAGATTCAGATTTAAATATTTTCTAAAGTAGAGTGTGATCGTGCTCCATGTTGGAGAATTGATTGGTCGAGTTTCAACTACTGGAGTTCTAGGAGAAAAGTCAATATTTGAAGATTGTCAGAGCTTTTGGTTGCTACTACGGTAGAAGACAAATGAGTCATTTGTCTGATCAAGTAAGAGTGTTAATTGACAAAGGTTTTGTAATTGAGGTTTACTTATATTTGGTTTTCAAATAATAAAATTGATTTTTCTGAACTTAAATGCCTTTAGGGTTTTACCTTTAAAGAATTCTTTAAAGAGTTTCGTTCTGATACCAATCTTGATGGTATGCAATTTATTTACCTTTTGTTATTGCTTAATTATTAAATACTTGCATTATTAGCGACTAACCAATTTGTTGAGTGAATTGGTAGATATTTCAGTTGTGTTACAATACAGGGGCAATTGGATAATTTCAATTTATATTAAAAAAGTTTACCTCTTCAATTCTATGCTTAAGTTGGATGAAGATTTCTTTTGAAAATGCCCTGAGCGTTCCACTGGTTGTAACAAAATTTACTATAAGAAAAATCACTTTTACCAACGATATAAAAACCGTAGCTAAAGGTTTATCTTTTGTGAATAAAATTTTAAATTTGTCTCTGATATTACTTTTAACAACTAAAATTGTACCATCATTTATATTGGTCACAAATACATAAGCCGAAAAACTTATCACCAAATGAGAAAATAATTGTGATGACAATTACAGAACTATCAATGATTCGCTAATAATCTTGCTGCAGTAGAGTATTGCCAATAAATTGCTTTTTTTTTTTCATAAATAATAAGTTTTATTGAAGTTATAGTTTTTTGTCAGTTATAGTCTAATAATTGACTTTTTGTGACCCAATTTATCTTCGTAAAAGGTAATGTTTTAGCGAAGATATAAAACTCATAGCTAAATGTTTATCTTCAGTGAGAAAAACTTTAAATGTATTGCTGATATTACTTTTAACAACTAAAATTATGGCATCATTTATATTGGTCACAAATACATAAAAAAAAAAAAAATTCTCACCAAATGAGAAAGTAATTATGACAACAATCATAGAATAAACAACAATTGTAATTGTTAAAGAGGAATATGAAGCAAATGATGTTAACTTTTAAATGACATTTTGGACCTGTATTACCTCGGAAGTCATCAAAGATACATTTTCAAATGTGAGTGGTGGGATATTGGAAAACGAAGAATATGAATACAAATAGACAATCATTTTACAAGTATAAATATATCTCATGTTTGGTATAAGGATGATTCTTTTGTCTTAGCATTCCAGGTATTACAAGTATTTTATCTCAATGATACTGAATTAGGAGGTAATTGGAGAGTGGTAGATAAAACTATTAATAGAAATATCTATGATGCACCCCTGATGGTAGATGAAGAAGATGGAGAAGCGACTGATACTACAAAATATCAGGAAAAGGAATCTTTAAGGTTTAATGGATCTGTGGAACTTAATGAGGGGGATTTGGCTCCATTGTTAAGAGATGATGTGACGACGGAGTGAAACATAATACAATAGATGAATAATTAGCCATTAGATTAATTAGTATCTAATGCAAAGTAGTTGCTGCATGTCAACATTATTATATATGAATGCATCTTTTAGAAGAGCTACAAAATAGTAATTCTAAAAATGATTTCCTCTGAAATTTCTTTAGCCACTTCTAAGGTGAAACGAGGTCGTGATAAAGTACAATACATATAATTTGAGAAACTCAAAATAAATGGTCTTATTCTAATGAAGATAGAATCGGGCAATAAGGGAACTACTGACACAAATAGTACTGATTTTATTAGTAGGGTAGGATTTATTGCTAGGCATTTTGCCCCCATGACTTACAAAAGCTGGAGGCACATCCCTGAAGTAGATAATGAGGAATTGTATGCTCGGGCTCATGTAAGTAATTGTTGTGGTTATTTATTTATTTATTGGTTTAAAAAATATGTAATATATTTGTTAATTCAATTATATTTTAGGGAGAGTTCCTCCTTGATTGGAGTGAAGATAAAGTCAAAGAGAGCGTTAAAACAAAATTACAAAGAAGTTACAATTACTATCACCAAGCATTGCACAAGAAATTCAAGAAAAATTCAACAAAAGAATAAGCGATTGCTCATGTCCTAGATGATTTGAATCAAGCTGATTAAGAGATATTGTGTAATCAATGGGCAGACCCAAAATACAAGGTATCTCATATTTTAAAACTTTTAAGTAATGTTAAATTTTGTCATGTTTATATTCATAAGCTATTGTACTAGGCAATATTAATTCCATGGTCATTAACAAGTAGGCATAAAAAATTATTTTCTTTATGAGAAAACAAATGCAAATTGATGTCTATATTATTTACAAATAATGTAAACTTGGAGTTTATGGTGGGCTTTGTATATATAGGCTTGTGATGGTATTGGAGTTTGAGACTATGTATATATGTTAAGGGTAGAACTAGTTGGTTGATACTAGTTCCATTTCTAAATAAAATAAATATTGATTTAGGATTGACAAAGAGGCTAGCTGCTACCTACTCATAAACCATGTAGTTCTTTTTCTTTTCTTTATGTTTTTTATTCCTAGATTTAACTTGCAATTTTGGTTTATTTCTTTTTACTGAAATCGTATGATCAAAATGCTTTGAATAGAAGCACCTTGAAAGATAATCACATGGCTGGATCAAAATCATTTGCTCGACTTCTCGAAGAAAATGTATTTTTTAATTGTCATTTACACATTGTGATTTTTAATAATAATGGATTTTTTTTAATCTTTTATAATCTGTTGAAGCGTGGGTAGGATATTACTCTTGATTGATTTTTATAAACTCACACACTCAAAAGAAGGCTCTTTCACAAGTCCTATAGTAGAAGAAAATTATGTAAGCAATGCATTATTCTTAACAAAATACTTTATTTCCACTTGAGTCTTGGTTTTTTTATCATAACTCTAGCATGGAGACGTTATATTTCTAGTTTTTTCTTTTTATTGGTATGAGAAATCTCATAATCTTTTGTTAGTTTTTGTCTAAGTTATTATACATAGTTCAATTTTGAGTTAGAGTTAGAATATGCCATATTGCATTATTTGCTTACTATAGTTCATAGATGATTTGATACATGTAACTTAAAGTTCAAAGCGAAGTTATTTTTTGTGTGCAAGAGTTTGATATTTATATTGTTGTTTATTAGTTCTTAGATTTGGCGTTTTATGGCACCATGTAATTAGAACATTCTTGCATTATTGATTATTATGATTATTTTAAAATAGTGTATGAGAAATTTGAGATCAGACCTGTTGCTCACTTATTTTAACCATGGTTGTAAACTATACCGTACAACAATAAACAAAAGTAAAAAGTCTCAATTTCAACTTTGAGATTTTACTAATGTTTGTTTTTTCTTTTGTGATATTTTATTTTTTTAACATTAATTGATTTTATTTTACTTGGGTTATGCATTGGACTTGGACAAACACAAAGTTTATTTCTAAGAAAAACTTGCTCTTACTTTTGCAGTATAGGATAAAAGATTTATGGAATGAGAAAAATGATACAAGATCATCACGGATTGCATAAGATATTTTCAACGAGATTTTGGAGCATAAATCTCGATATGACAAATGATTGGAAAATTATGTCATGCCTATTCCATCATCTTCACGTTCATCCAAAGTCATTCAACTCAAAATAGAGAAATACAAGAATGAGATGGAGGTTTACAAGGAGAAATGTGAGCAATCCGTGCAAAGGGTAGAATCTATGCAATCAAATATCAATAATATGGTAGAGAAACAAAGTGAATATGATTGTAGCCTCTAAGAAATTATGGCACAAATAGATACTCATAGAGAGTCCTAAAGGGAGATTCAATTTCACAGTTCTTTTTTAGTTTGCAAAGAATAAACTTTATAGAGTGTTTTTATGAACAATAGTACTAGATTTAAGCGATGACTTAATTTTATGCATTTTGTTTTATCACTAGAATTTGTTATTAGTTTTTTTTAATACTGATGATTATTTGGTCTTTTATTTATAAAGAACAAAATATTGTGTAATCATACGTGATGAAATATATATGTCACTAATTCTAAATGCATGTCACCATTTATGATGATAAATATTTGTCGTTAATTCTAAATCATGGTGTGTAGTGACGAGAGTTAGTTGCCGCCAAAAATAAACATTACCAACAAATTTAACTCGTCACCTATACTAGACTCTAGCTTGTTATTGTATTATTTGTGATAAATAGATTTTGACCGCAAAAATTAGCTTGGTGACAATAATATTTACTCACATATAGTTCTCTATTAGTTACAATTATTTTGGTTGCTATAATGTTTATATTTGTGACCAGTGGTGGAACCATGCAGGTTGAGGTTAGAGGGGGCCATGGCCTCCGGCCTCCAAAAAAAAAAAAAAAAAAATCATCATTATTATTTATATTGAAATAAAAACTTGATAAAAATTAATATTCATCTCAAAATTATAAAAATTTCTTAAAATCTTTTAAAAATATGAAAATCTTTTTCTAATCTCGTCTAAAATTTGAGTCTTCTTAAAAGCAGGAAAAAAATTAGTTTCTATATTTTCTTTAGATTCATAATTTTTTTATCAGTAAACAAGATTTTATTGATCAAAAGAATAATTTTTGCATCCAAAATATAAAAAATGAGTATATATACGTACACAAAAATTTACCACCGAAAATTTAAAAACTTGAAAGTATGAGTTAAAAAATATACAATCTAAAAACTATTTCTTATAAATTTAATGAATATGAAATTAAATTATGTATATAATGTATTTTCTTATAATTATAACAACAAAGTGTATAATATATACATACACATACACATAAGCATGTATGCAAGCATCGTCACTATTGCATAGATCAATATGGCCCCCGTAACGTAGAATTTCTGATTCCACTGTTTGCAGCGATATTAATTGTCTAATATTAATGAGAATCAAATCTTTCATCGTAATTGCATTAGTTTTTACGATAATTTTGATTCGATGGGAGATTTAAAGTATGAGACCCTTTCTTATGATAAAATTGCCGTTGCTAAATGTGATATCTTTTGTAATGATGTGCTTTTGTTGTCTTTAATAACTTTTAATGATGAAATATTTCTAACAAATGTGCAACAATATTTTTTTTTACAAAATAATTATTTACAATGAAAATTCAATATTTAACGACGATCTTTTTTTTCGATAAAAGCTTATTTCTTGTAGTGAATTAAATCTTGAATAACATTGAATGCACACCTCCAGCTTCGAACTTATAATTTTTTAATTATTATTTTTACTTTTTTAAAAACAAGTCTGCAGAAACACACTTTAAAATGATATGTAACATTATATTTTTTTTATTTATTTAAAGGGAAAGTAAAGTAGCGAATGAGTGAAAGAATCCGAACAAAGTGAGCACATGTCACGTCAGGATCACAAGACAACGTTCATGTTATAGTACGTCGATGCGAATGTCGAACAGTGATAGATATTATCATTCTCTCAGTAGTGCATGTTTTAGTTTCGGATTCCATCATCAATTTCATCATTATTAATATTATCATGCGAATTGGTGGGTAACTGTAAGGAAATTTTTCCTATTTCACAAAGCCCATTGGGCCTCAACCCAATGCCCGACCTTAGGGTCACCAGGATCATACTTGGAGCAAGGTGTCAACCGGGGAAAGGAGTCAAGTGACTGACATGATAGATCATCCTGACATCGCTCAGCCACGTTCTGAACCTGGGAACTTGCATGAAACGCAGCAAGAAATGCGGAGGACTCTCGATTCGCTGACATGAGAACATCTACAACTCACAAGGGATTAAAGAAAGGTTTGGAAACCACACTGCATTAGTGGCGCTACTACCGAGCTACACGCCACATTGATGGTGTCGTCGCAAAACCATGCTGCATTAAAGGATTTTGACAACAAAAAGTAGTAGGAGGGGCACGAACTCTGTAGAGACAAACACGATCTGCACCTCCCCAGACCCATTGTATAAATAACAAGCCATAGGTACGAAAAAACTCTCTTATTCCTAAACTCTTTCACTTATTTATAAATTTTCAAGAGAAATTACTAACTTTGGCATTGAAGACTCCTCGGCCCCAAGGCCGCCTTCTTCTAGTTGCTTTCCTTTGTATCTTTTGCAGGCTCAGTTCTGAAGATGTGAATTGTTGGAGCCTGGTCCAAGGCGTGCGAAATACGTCGTTCACAATAATTTTAATTTTTTACATTTGCTTAAACTTAGGTATATACTTTTAATTAAAGCTTTAGATATAAGCTTTTCTTCTCTTATAATTTCTATGAAATCCCTATTTTCTTTAGATTTTAAGTTTATTTTTTATTCCTTACTTTTTAGTATTTTTTTTTTATGTTTATTATCATAAACATAAAAAATTTTCTAATTGAATTATTTATTTCAATCTAAAACACTTGACCTCTCCAAAATTATAATCTTGACTTCGACTATGTTGGGAATGAAAAACAGTGCACGGCATGTCCCACACGCATTGGTTAAAACAAGATCCTAATCAGTGGACGTTGAAGCATGGCCCAGGGTGTGGCCATGTAGAGTGGTTTGGTGCATATTTAAGCTGTAAGGTCCTTGAAAAGCAAAAGGCAAAAAAATCACAAAACACAAAAGATTATTGAGTAAGGTCCTTGAATCGAGTCGTTCTCAATTCATTTTAATTTATTTTAAATTAATTATTGAGCTTTTTAATACGTATTTTTTAACGATTTTTTATAAAAAAATTAAATTCATAACAACTTACTTCATACATTTTAATTTAAAAAGTTAAATTCATCTCAATTGAATCTATAAAATATAGTCATTCTTTGATAATTTGTAATTCCACATTAGCCACTCAATGAAAAATAATTAAAATTGATACAAGTCCAAAAGTATAAAGATAATTTATAAAAGTAACAATAGTTTACAAAAACGATAAAAAGAAATATAAAAGAAATGATAAAAATATCAACTCTGTCACTAATTCAGTCGGAACTGAGCTATCCTCAATGGAGGGATTCCCCCTGTCCAAAGAAGCACTTGGCTTGAGATTTTGAGTTTTCATTTTTAACTCTTCAAAAGAGTAAGACCTTGTTTGTTTTTGTAGATAAAATGAGTTGAGTTGAGATAAAATATATGTGATTGGAGTTTTCTTTTTTCCCTAACTCTAGTGAACCCTTACGCAGAAAGAAGGAATCCTCGTTGCCCAAGTTTGCACTTTGGGAGTTGGTTCTCTTTTTTGGTCCAAAGCTTTGGCAGCAAGAAGGAATTTTCCCCCATCATTGGAAACAAAAGTAACAGTACTGACAATACCCACAAAACAGATCATTTCCATAAGCCCCACCAACACGTTAACTTCCAAACAAGGCTTAGAAAGTCCAAGTGCCCAATCGTTTTCCCAGACTTGGAACCCAAACAAGAATACTTGGAACCCAAACAAGAATATATGAGAGGGTATGGAACATAACAATAAACAACGTTTGTCATTTGTGAACTTAGTAAACAAGTGTTATAAAAAGCTACTACATTGAGTAAACAAGTGTGAACTTAGAAAGCAATCACATCCTGCAACTTGTCACTTAAGAGTGAGCTGGGCTCCTCAGTCCATGCCTACGTCAGCTTGAGTATACTTCTGCTAGGGGGTAGTTTGTTAACACTACTGCTCATCTTTTGGCGCCAGAGACTCATGCTCTCTCTTTACCCTCCTAGTCTATATAATATATATAGTTGATCATGAGCCTTGGTTTTTTCCCACACCAGTAATTCTACACTCAGTGCTTAATTCCTTTCAGGTCAATCTCTCTCTCTCTCTCTCTCTCTCTCTCTCTCTCTCTCATTTTCATTTGAATGCTGTGTGGTTTCAGATTGGCTTGAATTTTGCTTTTGCTTGTGGGTTACTGTGTTTTTGAATTGTAGTTTCTCTCAAATGCAGTAATATGCATTGAATTGTGTAATGCATGTGTTCCAGTTTTCTTGGTTGATTGACTCTCTTAATTTCCTTTTTTCCATAACATTGAATGCACACCTCCAGCTTCGAACTTATAATTTTTTAATTATTATTTTTATTTTTTTAAAAACAAGTATGCAGAAACACACTTTAAAATGATATGTAACATTATATTTTTTTTTATTTATTTAAAGGGAAAGTAAAGTAGCGAATGAGTGAAAGAATCCGAACAAAGTGAGCACATGTCACGTCAGGATCACAAGACAACGTTCATGTTATAGTACGTCGATACGAATGTCGAACAGTGATAAATATTATCATTCTCTCAGTAGTGCATGTTTTAGTTTCGGATTCCATCATCAATTTCATCGTTATTAATATTATAGTTCCAATTTATTTATTGATCTGTGATTAGGACATGACTATGTGATCTAGAGGAATATTGTCATGTTGGATTGACGTTAGGCATTTAAAGATTCTTTATAATTCGAACGGAGATAAATAGAAATCATGTATGTTTTCACTGTATTATTTTTGCATCTTTCAGTAATAGAAAATGAGTACTGCTGTGGGCCAGCGATTACTGTTGGATGTACCGTTAGTATATTTAAAATTAAATTTTTTTCTTTATTTTTTTCAATATTTTTAATTATTAAGAAAAATATATATATAATTTTATTAATACTTATTTTTTAATTATTAAATAAAAAAATTAAAATTAAAATAATTAAATAATAACTTTAAGGGATCGTTACTAACATTTTTCAATAGAAAATATCATGAATAGAAAGCTGCTTTATTCTTTAAAAATGACTTTGCCGGCGTCTTCCTCAATATATCTCTTTGAGCATTAGTATTGATTTCATCAAAATTATTTTTAAAATTTAATAAAAAATATATATTTTTCATAAATTTAAAACCTCCCTATCCATAATCCTACGTTAGATTAGTTATTGGATTTATCAAAATATAATATAATATTATTTGTTATTTTTATTTTCATATTTTACAATTATACTAACCATATGTATATTAATAATTTAATTTGATACTTAAATTATTGTTTTCCAACTAATTTTTTTTTCTCAACCTAATTACCCAACAAACACATTTCAAAAACTAATTTTCAAATGCAAACTAGTAGTCTGCTATATTTTGTAATAAAATAATAAGATAGACTCATGAATAGTGAGTTTTCAAATATGAAGATAAAACTAAATTTTCTGTAGCTCAAAGCTTGAGATTTCAACTTTACCGAATCTAATGCCAGAGGTTCCACTCCCAGTCCATTCAAATTTTAGATTTTTCTTCATTTTACTGAAGCTGCTGCAGTGCTCTTTTGATGCCAAAGAGAGCTTTATTCTTTAAAATATATGTGCCTAAAATATATGTGCCGATGGAGTATTCACTAAATGATTTTAAAGTTTAATCTAATGGGCCAATTTCATCTATAAATAAATTGTCAAATAAAAAGTTGGAACTTGCACGGACTAGTGGGGCCTTCACCGGTTTCATCTCTTGGAGGTTTTCTGTACTAAATTACCTTCCTCGATAACTATACTAAAAATGTATGAGTCTGTTTCATGAAGAATATATCTGATGTATTTGAATCATTCAAAAAATGGAAAGCCATGGTTGAAATTCAAGAAACATATTTGAAACCGAAATGTTTGAGATCTGAGAATGGTAGAGAGTACATTCATGGAGGGTTTAAGAAGTACAGTGAAGTGTATGGTATCAGAATGAAGAAAAGTATTCTTAGGACCCTACAACAAAATGGTGTAGTTGAGCCTATGAACAAGACCATGAGCAAGCTAGGAGCATGAGGTTGCATACTGGGTTACCACTGACAATATGGGAAGATGCATTTAATACTGCAGTTTATCTGATTAACCATGGGCCATTAGTTCCTTTAAAGTGCAGATTACCTGAGGAGGTCTAGAGCGGAAAGGAGATGAAACTACCACACTTAAAAGTTTTTTATTGTATTTCTTATGTTCATATCGATTTTGATGCTCACAACAAGCTTGGTGTCAAATAGAGAAGTGTTTCTTTATCAACTATGAGGATGAGTTGTTTGGCTATCACTTTTGAGATGATCATAATCGGAAAGTCATCAAGAGTATAAATGTGATTTTGAATGAGAAAGTCATGTACAAGGAAAAATCTAGTACATTAGTATATACCACAAATGTAGCTCATCACGAGTTTAATTTCGTAAGCCTAAATAAACTTCCTAAGATCATAGTGCAGAGCAGAAGTATGAGTGATAGGGAGAGTGAGCCTAGTGCACCTATTCCTGTTATTCCACAATCAGATCTAGAGATGTCTACACCTACAGTTGTACGTAGGTCATCTAGGACTTCCACACCTTCATAATGGTTTTCACCAACCTTGAATTATATTCTATTGATTGATGGTGGTGAGCAGAAAAGTTATAATGAAACCTTGTGAGATGAGAATTTGAGCAAGTTGGAGTCATCAATGAAAGATGAGATGGACTCTCTGTTATGGAATTAGACATGGACTGAACTTCCAGTATGAATAAAGTTTTGCACAACAAGTGGATATATCTGTTAAATATTAAGCATGATGGTACGTAATAAGAGGTACAAAGCTAGACTCATTGTGAAAGAGTTTCAGCAAATGAGAGGCATTGACTATTCTGAAGTTTTCACTCCAGTTGTGAAAATTACAACAATCGGGTTAGTAATGGGAATGGCAACTATAGAGAATTTACATCTCGAGCAATTAGATGTAAAAACAACATTTTTTTACGGTGATTTAGAAAAATACATCTATATGCATTAGCTAGAGAGGTAGGATTGAAGCATTTTCGATCCAGACTGGGAAACTAATCGGACAGAATGGTTTGGTCCAGACCGAAACCAATCGAATTAGTATATATATTTTTTAAAATATTTTTTTTATATAGTAGTTGTATAAGTTAATTATGTAATTTTCATCTAATTTATTATGATTGACTATATAAAATGTTAAATAATATATGCTATAATTTAATAATGTATCATAAATTGTATGATAATATATATAGATACATAATACACTCATGCATACTCTACTATTTACACTTAATTAAAGTAATTAAGTATTTCTTTTAAATACCGAAGTTTCAAGCAAGTATGAATAATTTATGTACAATGAAATTATTTAATATTCATTAACCTTATATAAAATGTTAGAATTTTAATTTTTAATATGGGACATTATTAATAATTATGTATAATAAAGTTTAAGTTAGTAAGCAGTAACTATTAACATCATAAATATAATTATAGTTAAATATTTTTTTTAATAAGTTAGTTACATAATTCACATTAATAATTCACTTAATTTAATTTTAGTGATTTAAATAATTTTTTTACTAATTTATTGCAAAAAAAAAAAAAAGATGAAACAAAATTTGGCTGGACCAATAGGTACCGGTCCAGGTCCTATCCGGTTTGGCCCCTATGGGTGTTCGATTCGATCCAGGGTGAGAAAATCTGGACCGAATGGGTTCAGTCTTGTCCCAAAACCCCCCTCTGGACTGGATCAAATTCACACATGTAGAAAGGTTCACAATACAAGGAAAGGAAAATCTTATTTGCAAACTAGAAAAAAGCTTCTACGTACGGCTTGAAATAAGCTCCAAGGCAGTGAGTGGTATAGAAAGTTTAACAATTTCATGTGCAGTTCAAGTAACACCAAATGTCAGGCAAATCACTATTGTTATGTTAGTATTTTGAGAACTCTTATATCACTATATTATTGTATGTGGATGATATGTTTATGGCAGAGTCTAGTATTGAAGAGCTCAACAATTTGAATAAACAGTTGTCGAAACAGTTTGCAGTGAACAATTTGGAGTTGCAAAACAAAACTGTGGCATGATCTGCCAATTTCATCTATAAATTAGTTGCAAATAAGAACTCTCTCGTATATAGATAGTATCCAAAAGTAACGTACCCAATCCAATAAAAATTGAATAAATTTAACTACATGTGCTAGCATTTCCCACAAATAACAAGTACTACAACGATTAAACTTGAAAGCATCGATCACGTTAGCCAAGACTGCATTCGTTAACCTCACATGTGATCCACATCATTTCAAAGCAAGTTCCCTTTAAAAGATTTGAATGCATCAAGCTGTATATCATGTGTAGAATGATCAAATTAGCTACTCTGTTAAAACTTTGTAATAAATCGATCATTGTAAATCTCATATCAGCGCCAATAACAATCTGACATGTGTCACTTGACTATTCATATACCGCGTGTTTAAAAAGTTAAAAATAGAATAAAAATTAGATTTTATTAAAAAATTCATATTTTTAAGGAAAATCTCAAATATAAAAACATTAATAAAAGCCAAAAAAATTAAAAAAATAAAATATAACTTGAATAAAATTTTTCCGAATATTGAAAATTTAATATGTTAATTAGCTAGATAAGGAAGCCAGACAAGAGCACTCATATTTATTGAAAATGTTTTTGAGTGGTATCGAGATATTTATATATATATATATATAAAAGACACTACAACAAAAATTCCTTTTTGGGACAATTTTTGTTTGGGATGAAATGAAAATCGTCCCAAAAAATGAGATGTAGGGGCATTTACCGTTATATGTAGGGATGAAAAATTTTCTCCCTAATAAAATAACAGTTTATTAACCAAAAACGTTCAAACCAAATAAAATAAACATTCAAACAAATATTATATATGGTTGAACGATAATTTGGTGCGTTAAGTGACAAAATTTAGTGGGATATTGACTTACCATTCGAACAATAAACAACAGCGTTTGAACATCAAGGTTAATCAACGTCCGTCAATGTTTGAACGTAAAATAAAGAGTTTGAACGAAGATTATAGATTTATTGCAGAAATATTTAGAGGGAATGGAGAAATGTTCAAATGGTATATATTCCGTTTGAATGGTGACGGAAGTTTTACAATTTTTATGGCAACACACTACCTTACTTAATTATGGATAAATATTTAATTTATATAAAAAATTAACAATTAAATAATAAAAATAATAGAAATCAATAATTAAATTAGGAAAGACAAAAACGATTTAATTCATAATATAGTTAAATATACAAAACACAAAATCTATACAAAAAACAAAAAAATGCAAATAAAAGATATAGGCTACTACGATCCCAATTCTCTACACATATCATCGACTGTAGTTAGGCATATCTCTAGCTGTGTCAGCCGAGTACTGATTGTAACACCCGGACCCAAATTAGTATGGTTGGACTTTAGATTTTTTTTATTCATTTATTTATTGGAGCTTGATTTTTTTTTTCTTTTATTCTCCCCGCATGTTTAATTAGTTATTTTTGTTTTTGTTTGTTTCTGCTCATTTCTGTTTTTTTTTTTTGTTTTTTTTTCTTTACTCCCGTAGTGTTCTCTCGCCCACTCCATGCACACTCACTGCACGTCCGCGTGCACGTCCCTCTCTCGGCTCTCTAGGGTTTTCTTTTCTTGTTTCTCCACTTATATATTTATATTTGTACGTTTTCGAAGGATGCTTCCGCCGCTGCCCTCCTACGCGAAACCTCAGCCCAGTATATATATTTTTTCTTCTCCTCTTGGCAAACAGCGCTCGCCCTCTAGCTAGTTCACCACCCTGTAGCGCCCAACCTTTGTTTCACGCACACGGAACGACAACCACACAAAGTCCACCACTCAAGCCGGGCGCCACCACCCTCTCCGTGTAAACACCATCTCGGTTGTACCTCCGAAAAACAGAGCACCAGCCCAGGCAGCGAGTCGGCGACTCCCCAGACCCAGTCCACGCAGAACCTCAGCTACGAAGACACCCCCCAATGCCTCCATTACTAGCCCGAATATAGCCATGAAGCCACCTCCCAATGCCTCCATTACTAGCCCGAAAATCCTCTGTTTTAACTGTCCAAAACAGAGCAACCTACAGCCGCTGCAATCCCTCCCCACCGAGAGCTTCACCGCGCTGTGCCTCCACAGAAACTACCGGCGAGGACTTTCCCCCACCCCTGTCCGCCGCACGCTGCCTCTGTTTCCCCGGTAAGCTCACGCCATTTCTTGTTAGTGTCTCCATTCTCTCGGTCTCTCCCTCTTTCTCTCTCTCTTCCAGTGCACCGCCGCAGTACCCACCACCACTAGCGCACCCACCCAGCTCCGTCGCAGCTCCACTTCTCTCGGTAGGTCCTCCGTTACTCTTCAACCGCGTGGCGTTGTCATGTTGCTTGTGTGTTGTGTTGTTGTTCCGTAAACATTCCGTAGTTTAGGAAATATTTTGTCTAATAATTACATTTTTACCCTTTGTGGGATGTATAAGATATTGTACTGAGTTTATATAGTATTTTTTTTTTAAATTATACTATGTGCAACGTGTTATTTTATTGAAAGTGTATTTTGAACATTTTATTTATGATTAAAGAAAATCACTTAAGTATTTATTTTATTTATTTATTTTTTATATGTTATTAAGTAAAGGTTTATTTTAAGAGTAAACAATATTGGTGTTTTTAGATAATGGTGGTATTATAGGAATTTTTAGAATTCTAGGTTTTGAGGATTTAAATAGGTTCTTAGGTTCAAATACGAAATACGTGATTGATTGAAAATTTACGAGAATTACTTGATTATTTTATAGGTGACGATTAATTATTGTCCGACGTTTTGAGGAATTTCGAAAAAGCTAAGAAGTTCAGGTAAGCGGGGTTCCTATGCTAGAATTTGCATTAAATAAAATGAACTGAGGTCCGTTTTGAAAAATATGCATGTTTTGTTATGAAAAGAAATTTGAACTACCTCAGTTATTTGTTCTGCATTACTCATGAGATTCTGTTTAAGAATAACGTATTTTCTGTCATGACTAGTGTAAACATGAGCTTATTTTTTATATTTTGTTTATGAACTTTGAAAATGAGAGCGAATATGAAATTTGTGCATAAATTATGTTGTGATATGATTTTGTTCTGTTCTGAAGATTTTTGTTCAGTACACTGTTTGGAAAAGACGTGATTTCTGAAAACCTTTGGCATGTCTCTCTGATTCTGAATTTGATTCTATTTCTGTTCTATTCAGTTACGGCCCTGCCATGAGTGATGATAGTGGCATACGGCCCAACCACGGGTTATAATAGTGGATACGGCCCAACCACGGGTTATAATAGTGGATACGGCCCAACCACGGGTAATAATAGGGGATACGGCCCTGCCACGGGTTATAGTAGTGGTCTCTGTTTTGAGTGCACACCTTGGTGACAGAGTGTTTTATGTTCTGCTTGGCTATCCCCTACCACGGGGATTATACATGGCCTCTGTTCTGATATGATGTTCTGATGATGATGATGATCTTTTATGTTATGCTAAAGAATATTTTGAATGAAATTAGTTCTAAATCTTCGCTTTGATATTTTAATAATATGTTCTGCTTCCGCACTCTGAAAATGAAAATGTTTTGTTCTGCATTCTGATTTCTGTAAATGCTCATGTTTATACACTGGTATATGTTCTCTGCTTACTGAGTTGTTGATAACTCACCCCCCTTATCTCCATAATATTTCAGATGACATTGATGGTTCAGCTGAGGATCAGTATTAGAGTTTATGGAGAAGATTAACAGTGAATGGTTGTTGGGTATTTCGTGGTATTAATGTTGATGTTGGAAGTTATTTATGTTTCTTAAGTTTGCTTCAGTGGATTTAGACGGTTTATGGAGACTTATGTTAATGTTTCATTATTTCTAGTTTGTTATTTGAGACATGAAGAAGAGTTGATTTTATTTGAGTTGCTGGATTGAAAATTGGATAGATGAGTTTATATGGTTTATTTAATTGAAGTATTTACGTTTGATTTGAGGTTTGGGAAAATATATATATCCTTGAATTTGGAAGTACTCTAGCCTTGTTAGAGTTGATTATCAGGTTATATGAGTTAACTCTCCGGACCCTCGGGGACGGAGCGTTACACTGATCATGACCTGAGTCGCAGACATGGCATCAATCTCTATACGTAAGTTAGGGATAATAGCATTAATCTCTATACATAAGTCTGAGATGCTAGCATTAATCTCTGTATGTAAATTTGAGATGCTAGCATTAATCTCTATACATAAGTTAGAGATGACACTATGGATCTCCGTACCCATTGCATCAATCACCATTGATGTCTGTCCGCGGATCTTTGCATGCACTAGGGGTGTACATGAACTGACCGGACCAGCTGCCATCAACGGGAACTGGCCATCGGAGTCAAGAACCGGCTGGAATCGGTCGGTTGGAGGTAGGAATTTGCTAAAACTGATGTCGAAGTCAAGAACCAGCCGATAGTAGATCTATGTATATTTTTTATATATGAAACAAGTGAATTGGTGTCGTTCCGAACTTGAAGTTTATAAAAAAAGAAAAAAAGAAAGATCAAGCCAAACGACATCATTTCGAAGTAGGGTTTAATAACACCCCCCCCCCCCCCTCTTTTCTTCTTCATGTCGTTCCACTTCCCTCCTAAGTCCCAGCTTCCCCCCCGATTGTAAGTTTCTTTGTCTCACTTCCCCTTAACAAAAATTAAGTTGCCGCCCCTCAGCCCTACAGACCCCCACATCGCCGCTACACTCTGTTCGTTAAATCTACGCATCGCGGACCTTCTCTCATCTCACCGTCATCTCCAACGTCTCCACGACTCAAGGTCTACTATTTTTGTTTTTTTTTTTCTTTTAATTTATGATTTTGTTTTGAATTTTGAGTTGATTTGTTATGCATTTTTAAATATTTTGTGAATTTTGAGTTGATTTATTTTGAATTTGTGATGTGAATTTGGGGATGGGTTAATCACCGACGAACCGACCTTCGAATCGATCAGCACCGACCGTAAGATTTAGGCTGGTTCTGTCCCTCCCTGTCTACCGGTTTTGATCGGTGTCGTAGATCTAAAAAACTATCGGTGTGGTTCTGGTCCAGTTTTGATTTTGGACTGAAACCACACTGATAATATCAGTTTTCAGTAGTAGCATTCACTATATCTCTCATCTCCTCACGAGTAGATGTGTGTGATGGCTTAGCCTGCATGGATGTCTCATCGGTCGATAAGTATCGACTGAATCTAGAATAGGACAATGATGACGAAGTCTCGATTGACCCATGCTTCGTTACAGGGAGGAAGAGTTGATCAGTCCAGTCAGCTCCCGTACACGCTCTACAATATCTAGTAGGACCCCGACATGTAGTAGAAATCGTGTAATCATGATCCCAAATGACAATATATCTATCGTGATGTGCTGGGCCATTAATAAAATCCTAGTGAATATATAACCCACAAGGTCAATAGGCACCCCACGAGCGACTCATATCATAAATTTTGCCCGATCCATGCCAATCTCTGTCCTGTGTTACCAAAGATCAATGTTGTTGGTGATGATCAAGTTCATGATCTTGAAGAAATCAGATAGATCTATCTGTTTGATGCTCTTCGTCCCATCATGGGGAGGAGCATCTAGACCAACAAGCAATTGCCTCACCTCATGATCAAAGAGGCCATCTAGAGAATCTCTATCAGAGCCCTAATCCTCAACTGTCTCTCCTTCACCCGTAGCTCAAGATTTCCTGGGTACCACGTTTGGATATGTTGTGCGCAATCGTGGGATACTAAGGAAATCAATGAGTCTGTCCATTGAAAATATAACTGAGGCTCCGCAGACCAAAAAAATGTATGCATCAATATATGAAACAAGGTCTCATGCTTTGTCCTTCTAATCGAGGATTGGTGTCCAACCACGCTCAAGGAAGATGGCTGACCCTCCTAGAGAAGATCTTGAAAGTCATAGATTTTCACCTGACATTCCAACAAAATAGTTCCTCTCAAACTGCTTCGCTGGAGGGTTGTCCTGGTCTGTCAGGAGCTGCTGCATGGCACATCTCATTTCAAGTGCCAACCCATTGCCAATCCTGGTCGTGGCTTCCGGGAGGCTTGGGTTCAAGGGGATCAACTCCATTGGCTTCCTGAGCACCTGTGCATCTCGGATCTCTCCATCTGTTGTGGTATGTTCAGGTGGGGATGAGAGAACGTGGTCGTCGCCCGGGGTGTGGACCAAATGCACCCCGCCATCCCTTATCTTCAATTTCTGCACGTAACACTCCCGTGCCAGGACATGCTCTCCTCGAATTTCTCCCTTTCCCTAATAGGTCAGGAACTTCATCTTCAAGTGGTAGGTCGACGTCACTACCCTTAGACTATTGAGGGTAGGTCTATCAATTATGGCGTTGTATGATGAAGAAACCTTTACCACCAAAAAGTCAACCATGACAAAAGCAGTATAAGGGGCGCTGCTCGCCAAGACAGACATTGTGATAGTTTCGACTGGCTGGACCATGTCCCTAGAGAAACCCTTAAGTGGCATGAGGGCTGGTTGGAGTCGGGTGGTATCTATGCCCATCGACGTTAATGAAGTTGTCGGCTTGATCCATGAGCTCCCGCAGCGTGGCGGGAGTTCTCCTCACCAATTCTACCATGAACTGAGATCGGGGCCATACTCTTCCGAAAAGTACTGTCAAAGTTATCTTCTTGTCTTGGTCATCTGTAGTAATACGCTGTTTGTTAAACTTGGATAGGTATGCTTTCAAACCTTTATGTTACTCCTGCTTGATGGTAAGGAGATACGCCGTAGGGTGTCTTCTTCTTTTGCTTGCCATAAATTGTGTGAGGAATAGACGAGCCAACTCCTCAAAGCTGTTTATGGACCTGGGTGCCAAGGACCCAAACCATACTCTTGCTAGTCCCTTCAGGGTCAGTGGGAAAGCTCTACAAGCCATTTCTCCTAGGAAACCATGCATGGTCATGTGGGCTCTGAAGGTTTCTAGGTGTTTGAGGAGGTCTCTAGCCCTGTCGTACATGTCCATGAAGGGAACTCAGAACTTTGGTGGTAGGGGCACAACCATCACCTCCTCATTGTAGGGTAGGCCCGAGCTGATAAGCAGTTGGTCTACTAACGATGACGTGCCCATCTTTTTCTTCATCTCTTCGTATTTCCCTTTGAGGTTACGCAGCTCGTTCTGCATATTTTTTCTTTCTTCCGCTGCGTCACCTCCCACTCATGCTTTTCTAGATCCTACGTGTCTTTGTTGCTTAGTCCTGCATCATTCTCCGGTCTGTTGGTTGCTACTTTGAGTGTCTCATTCTCTCTTCGGAGGGTCTCCACTTTGGTAGTTAGCTTTCCTACCAATTGTTCAATCGCAGCGAGCCTTGCTTCCATGTTTGTTAACGTTGCTTTTTCTTGTCCCCAAGTTGTCTGAGAATAGGTTGTTGCAGGCATACAAAGGACACGTGAAGTCTATAGAGATCCCACAGACGGTGACATTGTTAACGTCAATGTCGTGTTTCGTACGCATTTGGGTCGGGTTCCAGCAACTTGGGTCTTGGGTCTTTCACCTGCACGCTTAAAAAAACACAGAGAGTGTGGGGCCTTGGTGGAGGTCGGGGAGTCTCCGCTGCTTAAGTTAGTATATCTCTTTAGTAGTTTGTGCGTGAACTTAGAGGAATCAGAGAACATTCTTCGTACCTGAGGGTTGGCTTTTATACTAGGTTCTTGGGTGGGGACAACTCATACTTGGCTTCGGGGAGTCCATGTCACTTCAACTGTTCACTTAGTCAGAATCCTTTAATGCGGCGTGGCGTCTGAGGCGATGCCATTAGTGCAACGTAGAGTCTAGGCAGTGGCGCCATTAAAGTGGCGTGGTTCCCTGACTCACTTTACCATGCAGGCATTCCTAGTTAAGCCCTTCACACCTGTTGTTAGGAGATCGAAGGTTCTACGTATTTCCTGCCCACCTGCCTGCGCAGGTTCCTGAGGGTTTGGTGTCATCAGGGAGGTGTCAGGGATGCGAGTCTCATCTACCCCTGCCGTCTGCTTTCCCCACGCGTGGGTTGCTTCATGGGCGGGTTTTGTTCATGGGCTGAGTCCTTTG
The DNA here is from genome assembly GCF_001411555.2 of Juglans regia. NCBI lineage: Eukaryota > Viridiplantae > Streptophyta > Magnoliopsida > Fagales > Juglandaceae > Juglans > Juglans regia. Next base: position 37,246,637 of record NC_049901.1, read on the forward strand.
TAGAGGCCCACTAACTCCTTTCAGAGGAGGGTCGTTGGGCTTGACCAGGTTATCTGACTCACACCCCAAGTGATCTCTCGTGGGCTTGCTATATGGGCCAATAGGAGGGGAAAACCCCCTTACAACTATATTATAGTATTAGAATATTTAAACTAATGCTAATACTATTCTAATACTATACATTTTTTTTATAAGTACAAAGTATATTAATAAAAGAATAGGTAAAGCAATGTTCAATACAAAGAATGCCCTAACTACGTAGGAGCAATAGATACAAGGACATCATGGAAATCATGGCCATTAAAATTAACGGCAATGGCCCATGTACAAAGAGTTCTAAAGAAGAAATCTTTAAGTTCCTCCATCGATCACTCTTTGTCCTTGAACGTCCGATCATTGCGCTCCTGTCACACACACTACATGATGCAAATATGAAGCATCTTCCATATAGCCTTGATCTATTGATTACCTCTCAGGTCTGTCCAACTAGCCAGCATCGTCACTATTGTCTCAGGCATAACCCAACCCAAGTCTAGTCTACTAAATACCTTGTTTCATATCCCTTGAGCTACCTCACAATGTAGTAGAAAATGATCCACTGATTCACCCTCGGTCCTACACATGCAACACTAATCTGCGATGATCACCCTCCATCTCCTCAAATTGTCCGTTGTGAGGATCTTGCCCAAGGAAGCGGTCCACACAAAAAATTATGCTTTGAGAGGCGCCTTATGTCTCCAAATCCTTTTCCAGGGGAACTGAGTTGGAAGCTCTTGTGACAGAGACTTGTAAAAAGAGCAAACCCAGAACAGACCTTTACCTGTAGATATCCACCACAATAAATTAGCACGCTAGTTACTCGGTTTGAGTGAATACAAGAGGCTGAAAAAAGTTGTGAAACTGTCAATTCTCAATCATGTGCTACCCGGCTAAAACTGATGTTCCACTGTATTTGTTCCCCCACTATCACCATGACTTCTGCCACTGAGACATCCTTGCACTTGATAGTATATATATTATAATATATATATATATATATATATATCATGTTCGAATGGTTGTACATCATAATATATATTATATACTACGAAATATATATAATAATATATATACTATGAGAGGAACATTTGAATGTTTTTAAAGTTTGAATAGTACTTTTCTACTGTGGGAGCCTTAGATATCGTGGTCGATGGAGGAATAGCGATTGAGACGGGAGAGAAAGGGAGGGGGAAGAAAGACAGTTGATGCGGGGAGGAGAGGTTCAGGTTTTCAACAATACCTAATAATAAACGATCTTGTTTTGGAGAGACTCGAGACTGAGAGTCTCTACAAAACGACATCGTTTCATTTTAAAAAAAATGCTAAGATAAAACGATGTCGTTTTTAGGGAGTAACACGTTTATTATCCCTAAACCACGTAGTTTTATTAAAACAAGATCCTTGCTAGGGCCCTTCCCCCGACTCTCAATTAAGCATGTGCACTCACCCATACACACACGCCCACATGTGCAACACACCCACACACGCTCTCTCTTTCACACACACACATCCACATGCACACTCACACTCACACGTGCACACATACATTCACATTCGCACACACACGCACTCACGCACACTCACTCACACGCGCACTTAAACATACATGCCCAAACATGCACACAAACACGCACACCACACACAATGACAAACCCAAATGCGCACACACCAAAACACGTTGCACACACACACGCACTCCCCCACACACCCATGCGCATGCACCCACAAATGCAACCACTTGGGCACTCACACACAAACGCACCCCTACTTATGCACTCACACACTCAATCACACACAATCACACACAAACAAGCATGCACGCACGCACAAACACAAACACAAACAAACAAATATGCATGCAATGCACACACATACACATCGTACGCTGCAGAAGTGATTTGCCCTTGCGACCGTCCTTCCCACCCATCCCAGTTTCTACACCAAAAGCTCAGCCTCTACAACAACCCAAACCACCACCAGAAACACCGCCTAAAATACTGTCAAAATAACTGCTTAAATCCTACTGATAAACTAAAGAAGTATTAAAAATCATAATCATCCAAAACCAAACTCTGGCACACAAAGAGAGAGAGAGAGAGAGAGAGATGAAAAGGAAGAGAGACTAACACACACACCAGCACAAGCAAGCACACACGCACAACACATCTGCTTGCACACATATAGAAACCAACACGTGCACTCACACACACACCAACACGTGCACTCGAACACACACACCAACATGTGCACGAACGTAATCACACACTCACACATCACACACACACACATGCATGCACATGCACATATGCAGATACACACACAAAAACATGCATGCACTTACACACATATACACGCATGCACACACACACACCTACATCATATGCCACAGGGTTGATTGGACCCTGTGGCCGTCCTTCCCACCTACGCAAGCTTCAACACTAATAGTAAGCATCTACGATAGCCAAACCACCATAAAAACAACAACCAGAACACCACCCAAAGTATCTTCAAAATAAATGCTTAAATCCAACTGATAAACAAAAGAAGTATAAAAAATCATAATAATAAAAAAAAAAACCAAACTCTAGTAGAGAGAGAGATATATATATATTATATATATATACCTGAAGTAGTGAGGTTGAGGTCGATGGAGAGAGGAAGATAGAGAGAATACGATAGACGGTGGGAACCTGAGACATTGAGGTTGATGGAGGAATAGATATTGAGACAAGAAAGTGGGGGGAATGAGAGAGAGAGAGTTGATGAGGGGAGGAGATGTTCAGGTTTTCAACAATACCTAATAAGAAACAATCTTATTTTGGAAAGAATCGGGACAAAGAGTCTCCACAAAACAACATCGTTTCATTTTAACATAAATGTTAAGATAAAATGCGGTCCGAGGTTTTGGGGAGTATTCGTTTATTGTCCCCAAAACCATGTGGTTTTAATAAAGATATTTACTTTCGATCAATATATATGTATATATAGCTAAGGCCGAGCAGACAGGGTAAATCCGAGGCGTGCTAGAACCCAGCTAGAGCCCCTGTCCTCAGCTTCCAGTTAAGCATGTTTCTCTTCCACCCATGCACTCACACACGCACTCAGTCAACATGCCCACATGTGCACACACACAACCACATGCGCTCTCTCTCACACACATACATATACACCCACACCCACACACAGACGCACACTCACACGCACACACACACACACACATACATCCACACACGCGCACAGATGGATTCACATGTGCACTCACACATACACACCCATATGCACACACAAACATGCACGTCCACACACAATGACACACCCAAATGCAAACACACCAACACAGGCCGCACGCACGCACGCACTCCCCCACACACACCCACACGAACACACACATACACACCCAAAACACAAACACACCCACACAGACGCACACTCAAACACATACACGCCCCCACACACGCACACGCACACACATAAACATGCATGCACATACATAAACACATGCACACCTAAAACACAAGCACAAACACACACACATACAAGCACACGCACATGCACACACCCACATGCGCACGGGCACACACACACCTGCACACACACACAAACCCACAAGTGCGCACACTCACAAACATGCATGCACACACGCACACCACACACGCACACCCATGTGCAAGCATACAAAAATGCACCCACTTGCTCACTCACACACAAACGCACCCCTACATACGCACTCAAACACACTCAGTCTAACACACACACAAACACGCATGTAATACACACACATACACATCATATGTCGCATGATTGATTGGACCCCACGACCGTCTTTCCCACCCACTTAAGCTTCAACACCAATAGCTCAGCGCCTTCAATAGCCCAAACCACTACAAAAAAATACTGCCCAAAATATTGACAAAAGAATTGCTTAAATCCAACTGATAAACTAAAGAAGTATCCAAAATCATAATTATCCAAAACCAAACTCTAGAACAGAGAGATAGAAAGAGAGCGAGGGATGGGGGAGGGGGTCTAAGACATTGAGACCAGGAGAGGAAGAGAGACTAACACACACACACACACCCGCACACGCAAGTGCACACACACACACACCCATGCGCGCGCGCACACACAAACACACCAACTTGCGCACTCACACATAACCACATGCGTACTCACACACACCCCAACATGTGCATGCAACACACACAAACACACGCACACGCACACACACAAACACACACGCACAAAAACATGCATGCACATACATACACACCACATCCAAAAAATCGCTCCAAATACTGCTAATAGAACCACTTAAATCCAACTGATAAATTAAAGAAGTATTCAAAATCATAATCATCCAAAACCAAACTCTTGCACACACAAAGAGAGAGAGAGAGAGAGAGAGAGAGAGAGAGACATACCTGGAGTAGGGAGGTCGAGGTTGACGGAGAGAGAAAGACAGCGAGGGACGGTGGGGTTCTAAGACATTGAGGCTGAAAGAGGAAGTGAGACTAACACACACAAACACATACATGCACTCACAAACACACCCACACCCACACACCCATGCATGCACACACACAAACACACCCACTTGCACACTCACACGTGCATTCACACATAACCACATGCGTATTCACACACACATAACCACATGCGTACTCACACACACACCCACAACACATCCACTGGCACATGTACAGAGACCCACACGTGCACCCACACACACACCAACACGTGCACTCAAACACACATGCATGCACGAGCCCACACACACCAACACTCACACGTGCACTTACCCATACACACGCACACGTGTGCATTCACCCACACATGCTCTCTCACACACCCACACGCACACTCTCAAATACACACACAGACATCCACACGCCTGCGCGCACACACTCTCTCACACGCACACTCTCACACGCGCACTTACACATACACTCCCACATGCACATACATGCACACAAACACGCACGCCCACACACAATGACACATCCAAATGCGGACATATCAACACAAGCACACACTCCCCTCCCACACACCCGCACTGACACACACACACACACAAACATGCACACACATACATACACACACACACAACCAAAACACAAACACAAAACACACACATACACCCCCCACACATACACACGCACACGCACACGCACACGTGTGCACTCCACACACACACCCATGTGCATGCACACACATATGCACCCACTTGCGCACTCACACACAAGCGCACCCCCACTTACACAATCACACACACACACACACATGCACGCACATACACACATAAACATGCATGTAATAGACACACATACACACCATATGCCGCATGATTGATTGGCCCCCAGGTTTCCTTCCCAGCTGCCCAAGCTTCGATACCAATAGCTTAGCCTCTATGATAGCCCAAACCACCATCAGAAAGACCGCCCAAAATACTGCCAAAAGAATCGCTTAAATCCAACAGCTAAAAAAGTATCCAAAATCATAATCATTCAAAACCAAACTTTGGCATAGAGAGAGACATACTTGGAGTAGGGAGGCCGAGGTTGACGAAGAGAGACAGCGAGAGATAGCGGAGGTCTGAGATATTGACGCCGAGAGAGGAAGAGAGACTAACTCACACGCGCGCGCGAGCGAGCGCGCGCATTCACACATACACCCCCGCACACACCCATGCGCACACACACACAAACACACCCCCACTTGCACACTCACACATGCACCACACACAACCACATGCGTACTCACACACACATACACAACATATCCACTCGCACACGTATAGAGACACACATGCGCACTCACACACACACACCAACATGGGCATGGACTCAATCACACACACACACACACACACACACACACATGCACGCATGCAGATACACACAAAAACTTGCATGCACTTACAAACGCATGCACACACACACGCACACTGTATGCACGGGGTTGATTGGGCCCCGTGTCTGTCCTTTCCACCTACGCCAGTTTTAACACTAATAGTAAGCCTCAACGACAGCCAAACCACTATAAAAACAACAACCAGAACACTGCCCAAAATACTACCAAAATAAAGGTTAAATCCAACTGATAAACAAAAGAAGTATCCAAAATCATAATCATCTAAAACCAAACTCTAGCACAGAGAGAGAGAGAGAGAGAGAGAGAGAGAGAGAGGCATACCTGGAGTAGGAGGTCGAAGTCGATGGAGAGAGGAAGAGAGAGAAAGCATGCGACGAATGGTGCAAACCTGAGACATTGAGATCGATAGAGGAATAGATATTGAGACAAGAAAGAGATAGGGCGGGCGGAACGAGAGACGGTTGATATGGGGAGGAGGGGTTCAGGTTTTCAACAATACTCTCTCACATGTTTCTTTTTAGAAAAAAAAACTAAGATAAAACGACGTCGTTTTTGGGTTAAAGAAGTTTACTTTTTCTAAATCTATATGTATATATAGTTAAGGTCGAGCGGACGTGGCAAATCCTGGACGTGCTAGGGCCCCCAGCTAAAGCCCTGACCCCCAGCTCCCAGTTCTTCCACCCATATGAGCACTCACACGTGCAATCACACACACACTCACCCACACGCACACTCACACTCACACGCAAATGCACATACATCCACAAGCACGCACACACATACTCACACGAGTACTCACACATACCACATGCACACAAATACGCACGCCCACACACAATGGCATACCCAAACGAACACACAACAACACAATCCACACACACGCGTGCACTCCCCTGCACACACCCACACGAACACACACACACATACGCAAAACACACACACCCACACTCGTACACATACACGCACACGTACACGCACACTCGTACACATACACATACACGCACATGCACTCACACAAACATGCATGCACATACATACACACGCACACCAAAACACAAACACACATCCACACCACACCACACCACACCACACAAGCACACGCACACGCACACGCACACGCACACGCACACGCACACATCCACACGTGCACACACAAATGTGCACACCCACACACACACAAACCCACAAGCGCACACACTCACACACACAAACCCACACGCACAACACACACCCATGTGCATGCATACACAAATGCACCCACTTATGCACTCACACACAAACGCACCCCTACTTACGCACTCCCACACTTAGTGACACACGCACACACATACACACTATATGCTACAAGATTGATTGGCCATCCTTCCCACTCGCCTAATCTTCGACACCAATAGCTCAGCCTCTTCGATAGCCCAAACCACTACCATAAATACTGCCCAAAAAACTAAACTATGAAATAGAGAGAGAAAGAGAGACATACCTGGAGCAGGGAGACTGAGGTTGACGGATAGAGAAAGAGAAAGGCATCGAAGGACGACGGGGGTCTGAGACATTGAGGCCAAGAGAGGAAGAGAGCCACACGTGCACTCACATAGACCCCAACAAGTACACTCGAACACACACAAATGCACGCACGAGCCCACACACACCAACAAGCGCACACACACACGCATGCACATGCAAGCATGCAGATACACACACAACCATGCATGCACTTACTTACACACACATACACGCATGCGCACACACACACCCACTTCGTATGCCACGGGGTTGATTGGACTCCGTGGCCACTGTCTTTTCCACCTACGCAAGTTTCAACACCAATAATAAGCCTCTACGATAGCCAATCCACCATAAAAAACCAACCAGAACATCGCCCAAAATACTGTCAAAATAAATGCTTAAATCCAACTGATAAATAAAAGAAGTATCCAAAATCATAATTATCCAAATTGAACTCTAACACAGAGAGAGAGAGAGAGAGAGAGAGAGAGAGAGACATACTTGGAGTAAGGAGGCCGAGTCGATGGAGAAAGGAAGAGAGAGAATTTGACGGACGAACAGTGGGAGCCAGAGACATTGAGGACGATGGAGGAATAAAGATTGAGACAGGAAAGAGAGAGAGGGGGAAAGAGAGAGAGTTGATGCCGGGATGAAGGGTTCAAGTTTTCAACAATACCTAATAAGAAACGATCATGTTTTGGAGAGACTTGGGACTAGGAGACTCCACAAAAAAATATCGTTTCATTTTTTTAAAAAAATGTTAAGATAAAACGACGTCGTTTTTTGGAAGTAACCTGTTTATTGTCCCCAAAACCACAAGGTTTTATTAAAGAAGTTTACTTTCTCTATATATATATAATTATAAGGGCGAGCGGACAGGGTAAATCCTAGGCATGCTAGGGCCTAGCTAGAGCTCCGCCCCTGGCTCCTAGTTAAGCATGTTTCTCTTCCACCCGTATGCACACACATGCACTCACACATGCACTCACCCACCACTCACCCACCCACAATCCCACGTGTGCATTCACACACCCACATGCATCCACACGCGCGCGTACACGTACTCACACACACTCACTCACATGCGCACTCACACATACACGTCGACATGCACACAAACTAGCACACCCACACACAATGACACACCCAAACGTACACACACCAACAACACGTACACACGCGCGCGCGCGCGCACACACTCACAAACCCACACAAACACGCACACACAAACACAAACATGCATGCACATACACACACGCATGCATGCACCATGCACATGCACACACAAATGCACCCAAATGCACCCTCACACATTCAGTCACACACACATGCACGCACATACACACAAACATTTATGCAAAACACACACATACACGCATGCAAACTCACATGCACACTGTATATTGCAGGATTGATTCACTCTTGTAGCCGTCCTTCCCACCCGCCCAAACTTTGACACCAATAGATAAGTCTCTAAAATAGCCTAGATCACCATAAAAAAATACCACCCAAAATACTGTCAAAAGAACCGCTTAAATCGAACTGATAAATTAAAGAAGTATCCAAAATCTTAACCATCCAAAACCAAACTCTAGCACAGAGAGAGAGAGAGAGAGAGAGAGAGCATACAAATGTGCACACACCCACACTCACACTCACACACAATACAGACGTGCACACACCCACACCCACTGGCACCCACACGTCCCCACACACACCCACACGCACATGCCCACACACACCCATTCACACACTCACACACCCATCTGCGCACTCACTCGCGTACTCACACCCACACGCACCCCTGCATACCCGTACGTACACCCACGCACATGCCCATGAACATAAACATGCTCAGCTGCATGCATGAACATGCACACACCCACCCATACACATACACATACATGCACGCACGCACGCACGCACACATGCACGCAACTCCCACTCACACACATACAAAGTTCTACTCAAAAGTAAGAAACAATATATACGCACCTGCTTGTAGAACTTATACATGTTAAGCAATTACTTCAAAAAGTAACTTATTTTTATAGAATCTGATAGAAGAAATGAAGAAATAGATTACGATATTTAGGGTTATCATGTAAATATAAATATTTCTTAGTAGATGTAATAATTGAAAGTTATACCAAAAATAAAAAAAATATCAACAAAAATAAATAGTTAGTCCAAACTATACTTTATTGAATCTATTTAAATATTGGGGACGACAGCTCCAGCAATTAATAAGCATTTCATTTTTTATTATCTTTAGTGATCATAATATGTTCTCTATCGTAGATATTGCCTAAAATGCAAAAAAAATAAATAAATAGACTTGTCATTTCAAAATACAAGGTATAATTGTTTTTTTTTTAATCGTTTCTAGTGTCCGAATAAAACTAACTAGATTTCTCTCCTAGATAGCTTCAATGTGTGTTTGTGAGAGAGAGAGAGAGCTCTACATGCTTCTAGAACTTTTACATATCCCAAGTAATTAACTATGTAGCCTACTTATTAACTATGTAGCCTACTTATCCTTTTAAGATTTCATGGAAGAAAGGATTATAATTATTTTTTAAGTAATAAAAGTGATTTTATGTCAAGTATTAATAGGGTGAAAAAACATAGGCTAATTATTTTTAATTAATTAAAAATGGATTTCATTGTCTGAGACATCAAACTAGGCCACATATTGTTTTGTGGAAAATGTATAAACTTACGTGCACCCTTTGGTTCTAACAAAAGTAAAGCTTGTGATTTGTCGGCAATATGTATTCTATACTGTTGACATAATCAATAAATGTATTTGGTCCCTTTTTTTTTCCCCACAGCAATGCATATGCTTTAACAGTTCGAGAGATAATTATCAACATGAATATATGCAAAAAAGGACCACTAAAGAGAACAACACAAAAATAAGAATAGCAAGATTTGGTCTTAAAAAAAAAAAGCAAGATAATGTCACTAACCTACTTCAATGCAATAGAGAAGCAATTAATCATTTTATCATTGATGCAATACAATCCTATTGAATTAACCAGAACATGTACAAAATATATGAAAAATGTGAAAATTTAGAACTAATGTAGAGTACAATATAAATATGAGAAGTCCTAATCTATTGCTGCTGTTTAAGTATTTAAAATTCAAATACTTGATTACAGGCACTAACTTAAAATTTATAATTCAAATATAGGATCACCATATCCTACTCCTACGTTATAGGAACGACCTCAGCAGGTGTTGAGTCTGTTGAGAGTTGTACGTCAATAAAGAATAAACTAGAAAAAAATATTAACACAGAGAGAGGAGGGACGGAGGGAGACGTTGAGGGGGAAGAGATAGAGAGATGAGAATAAGGAAGAATTATATCAACCTGTTAGCGTGTGAAGAAGCAGAAGAACAATCTCTTCCTTTCTCTTCATTACAGAGTTGAGACTCCGGCAGCCAGAACAAAAGTTTTTAAGCAACCTCGCACAGAAAATGATATTAGCAAATTAGGAATTGTGGTTGACTACAAAAAATTCAAAAGAAACTACATTCATGTGGCTCTCTCGAAATTGTTTAACAAAATTAAGAATCTTCATGTTCTATCGGATTTCTCCTATGGAAATCAAAACCCTGATGTCACAAGTCCAGATAATAGAAAAAAAAAAAAAAAAAGAACCGAGAAAGCAAATCACATCATAAAATGAAATCCGATTGTAAATTGAATCCAATGATGCGAAAGAAATCAAATCAATGTACGTTTCATATAAAACCAACAAATCAAAAAGTAAACAAACAGAGATAGATTGAGAACTAAAAAATAAATTTAAAGTGCCTCTCATTGTTGCAGGTTGCAGGGGAACAACAACTCCAGAGGCCATCTCTTGTTGCTATTCAGAGGTATAGCAAACAATGACTCCCAAGCTCGACAACAACGATGATAGAAACACTTGGAGACAAATGTTGCGCGTCTCTCCTCCTTCAGCGTCTGCGGTCAGTCGTCGCCAACTCGTCGAACCCAAATTCTGCTATCTCTCTCTCTCTCTCTCTAATTCTGAGTTTCTGTTTTTCTCTCTTTACGGGCACAGGGTTTTGCAATTATGGAGGAACATTGTAATATAAACAATGTGAAACGAGTTTCCTTTTTTTGGAAATTCTAGCTGTTAATATATTTTTCCAACGGGCTTTTTGGTTTTGAAGAATATTATTTATGTTCTGAGAATTTCTAGCCGTTTCTTGTCAGTCCTTTTATATATTATGAAGAATATTATTTAGGATTAATTTTTTTTTATGGGGAAATTTCTGACCGTTGGATGGATATCTAATACAAACAGCTACATATCCTTCTATGCTTTTTATGTTGCAGGATTTTCTAGCCGTTAGCTCAACCTATTGCAATTCGATTTCCTAATTTAAACCTGTAATAATGTCTCTCACCGTGGTTGTTACCTTCAAAGCAAACACAGGGCTATCCTCACAAGATATGGAGCCTCGTCGTTGACAAAGGTAAATTAGCTGATATTATGGATTTTTCTGAGCAAAGTTGTCAATGGAGCTAACAGAAGCAAAAATACTGAGAAATTAGGAGCAGCAAGAAGACTGAGAAATAGCTGCCATCGGGTGTTTTCAATGATGAAGAATAGTTCCGGCGAGAGTAACATAAAAGAATACTAGTGTCGACATAGATGCTGGCTCCGAACTTATTCGTAGAATTGCCAAAATGGCACCAGAAATTGGTGGATTCGGAGCCCTCTCGTGAATTATTATTTTTTTGGCTTTTTTTCTTGTGTTATTATACAGTAATATTTATATACGAGCTGCAATTCATGAACTTTGAGAAAATTTGAAATTCCAATATATATATATATTGTGTATGCGTCCTTTGCCTTCTAATTGTGAGAAAAAAATGTGCTTCACATCAACAACGTGTTTGATTATCAATAAACAAGCTTGTAAATATATAGATTTCCCCATGCATTAGTTATAACAAGAGACTTCATTCACATGCTTTAATTCATCACTTTAGAGCTCATCACGAAAGCTCACAGCCTTTGGCAGATTAGGTTTGGGCTTGTTTTCCAAGAGGTACTTGGTGACCAATGATGCATGTAATGCTGCTCCATAAGGAAGTGCATCTTCATTAACCATAAAGTAAGGTGAATGTCCCCGTTTAAACTTTCCTTTAGTCTCATTCTTCATCCCAATGTAGAAGAAGTATCCGGGAATCACCTCTGCATAAAACGAGAAGTCTTCTGCTCCCATCGATGGTTGCATTTCTAATACGTTATGGTCACCTAGCATATGCCTTGCAACTTTCTGGAAATGCTCGTGTAGATCTTTGTCATTTAAAGTCACTGGGTAAAAGGGCTTCTGATCATTTGCATTGAAAGTGACAGTTGCATTGCACCTCTGTACACTTGCTTGTTTTGTGATAACCTGTCACATGCATAGTTGCATCTAAACAGAATTAAATAACAGATACAAGACAAATGTTAATAGCTAGTAGAATTTTTTTGATACATTTGGGAGATGGGGGTTTCGAACTCCGTACCTCCATTTTGGAAGTTGGGAGTTATGTCAATCAATCAACAGGCCTTTCAAAAAAAAAAAAAAAAAAGCTAGTAGAATTGGATGAATGTGAAAGCTATATATATACTCGTTACAACAAGAACGGTGCTTGTCATGTGTGTTGTGCGAGCATGAGCAAATTTCAGTAAGTTTACCTCTTCAATTCTGTACTCAAGTTGGATAAAGCTTTCTTTTGAAAATGCCCTGAACGTTCCACCAATTGAAACAGAATCAGGAATAACATTTAATGCGCCACCTCCTTCGAACGTTGCGACAGTAACTACCTGCAAGTTCATGCTTTTGTGTTCAGATTTTTGAAGTTAAATTAAACAACAAGGTAGCAATTACTAGTTAAGTTGCAACTCTGCATGCAAAGGTTTGTCAGTAGCATATCCTTTCATGTGTCACTGATCGTTCATCACTTACTACGTACACTGGTCTTCATGTCAATGGGAAGTAATCTACTCGAGCAATGTTTTTGTTCCACGTATGCAATTTGTTTTGTGTGAAACTAAAAGCAGATGCTGCATGGAAGCCTGATGACACACACGTTGCATGGGGTATCAAACTTTATCAAACTAATTTGCGATGGGATTTTTCAAAGAACATGCAACCATTGATAATATTGGTTGGGGCAGAAAAGACTTGACGACAAGGGCATTGCAAGACTAAAATATACTTGCGAGAGAGAGAGAGAGAGATAACCTGTGAATCCAAGGGATCGGCTTCGCGCGAAATAAGATGTTGCAAACTAATAATTGCACTGGAAGCTGCTAAGATTGGGTCTATCGTGTGATGGGGAATGGCTGCATGACCTCCCTTTCCACTAATCACTGCCTCAAACATACCACTCGCTGCCAAAAGAGGGCCAGACCTGGAAGCCACTGCACCAATAGGGTGAGCAGCAGATACATGCAGCCCAAAAATGGCCTCAACATGTTCCAATGCTCCGTTATCTATCATTTTCTTTGCTCCACCGCCTCCTTCCTCGGCTGGTTGGAAAACAAGTACAACAGTTCCCTTTCCAAAAAAAAAAAAGAACAAAAGTATTGAAAATTTTCTTCTGGAGAAGACAAATATGCCGCAATAATTCTAAAACCCGCATAACCCGTGATATCTGGTAGTTGAAATTTGACTCCTTGTAGCTCAAAAACAAACAGGGGATATGATAAACAGAAGACAGTGAGTCACATTAACCTACCTTTATATAAGAGACATTTTCACCATTTTGATTTTGTGCAAGCAGTATATGTCCTCTGCTTTACAATGGTTTTCCATAATAGAGTAGGAAATTAAGAAAGATAAATGAATAAAAAGAAGCAATCTAACTAACTCGATCTAGTATTGATGCCAAAGCTGGTATCTAATATACTTACTAGTCGAAGTCTAGAGTAAAAATCTTGTGATATATATATCTTATAGATGTTTATACTTCGCCATCTATTGGAGAAAGTAATAAGAACTTAATGATCTCTCAGCCAAGGCTTAAAAAATTAGAATTGGGTAAGGACTGATTCAATGAATCGAGCGATTCAGTAGATTGAATTGGGCGATTGATGATACTTTTGAATCAGTTATTTTAATGTTGATAAAAAAGTATTAAAAATCATATATAATGCAATTCAAGCATATAATATCATGTATAAAAGAGTGAAATATAAATTCATTGACTAGTTTTAATAAACATGTAACGCATGTATTTGATATCAATTGTCCACACTAATTTTTGGCCTCATATATGAAGAAGATAATAAGCACATGGAAAATATAGTATTTTATACACAACGATATATTTAATACAAAATACTCATTTATCTCCTAATTTTTTTGTTCAATTAAAGAAAATAAAGAATTACATGTTTTATATTTCAATTTCTCTACCATTTTTACTGAATATAATTATGAAAAGATCAATATATATTTTACTTCCATCATGTTTTTGTACAACAAATAAAAATACTCAAGTTGTCATTTGTCAGATACAATCTAAAAAATAAATATAATTTTAAATCGGCTCAAATCAATCTAAAGGTAGCTAAAATCTATCTAAATTGGCCTAAATCAGCTGATTAAAGCAGTTCAGTGAACGATTTAAAAGGTTCGCTAAAATTGATTTGATTTCTGACCCAATTTGAATTGGTTGAATCGATTTGAATCAAACCTTTTTTTCAAGCCTTGTTCTCATGTCAGCAATAACATTAATATTATGCATTAAGCTTTCCACACATGTAATACGCACCTAGACAAAAAGAAGAGGTAAAAATGACAACCAAATACATTATATCAGATCAATATGCACTCTAGCAATCTAATACTTTTTATCTCGTGCATTGATCATGATGTGGGAGGCCAGGCCGGTGAATGTTTTGTGGCTCTACAAAAAGTCCCTGATCTGATCTCATAAAAATCTTAAAAAAATTCTCCCTCACCATCACAATCAAGAGGCTCGCCTTTAGATTCATTATAAAACAAAGAGATAAACCGATCATGTAAAATAAAGTGAAAATGGCACAAGTAATTTTGCGTGCAAGTTTCTAAAGAAATTAGGAACCTGTAACTCGTAGCGATGCTCTTGAAGAATCTTTGCAGCTCCAAGAAGCATGGAAACATGGGCATCATGGCCACATGCATGCATCTTCCCCGGAACTTTACTCTTGTGCTCCCACTCTACAAGCTCCTGTAACAACCAAAATCCCCATGCATTAGGTTCCAATATTTCCTCTTAACTTTGATTCATCAAAGTAAGCAGGAGTTATCAATGATCTACTTCTGCACATGAGCTACATTGCAATCACCAAGACATTAATCATATTGCACATACATCCATATCATCAAAAAGGATTATAATCTTTCGCACCATGTTGCCATAAAAACAAGTCATACACAAGATGCCAGCCAAAAAACAAATGCCTCAGCATTGGATAATCCAGGCATGGCAGGATGTGGGGGAATACTTCACTCTAATCAGGGCGAATTCATCTTTGGTTTTTCCTTACACCTAGGTGTTGGTTCTAACACTATGGATGAGTTGATGGCTTTAAAGCAATTAAGGGCTGATTTAGGTCCTGTTTGGAATTCAGTTTAGTCTAATTTTAAGTTGAGTTTAACATTCAAACACCCAACTTTTAAATCACTAAACTCATCTCAACTTAAAACCTCTTTACACGTGGAACCCACAACCCTTTTAAACTCAACACTTCTTTACACACGAGACTCACAACCTTTTCAACTTCCCATAATACATCTAAACTATCTTAACATCCAAACATATCTGAACTCATCTTAAGTAGACCACACAAAACTCACTCCATTATCTCAACTCACTACTATTCATAAAGAACTCAATTTATTTCAATTCATCTCAACATCCAAACGGGGCCTTAATTTATTGTTTACAGACAAACATTGTTTAGGATTTGATCTTTGAATCAGAGTCTAGTACTGTTCTTGTGTGTTGGTTTCAGAACATGCTTCTGCCTCCACGAAAGTTTTATTGCATTTGGGATGATATTCTTTCTTTTACACAAGTGATATCCTTTTCTGTCAGAATTTGAACTTCTTTTTTTTTTTTTTTCACATCGGAATTGCCTAAAATGGCACTGGGAGAATTTAGGTTAGCCTACATTGGTTTACCAAAATTTAGAAATAAATGATGTATATACACTACAAAAAAGAGTCATTGTTGCGGCAAAACATAATTGTGGTGAGTAACTTTTCTACGCAAGAAGCCTCATTTTACTGTAGCCGCATTTTCGTGATGGCAATTCAGAAATTCGCCACAAAATACTCTTTTTGCGGCGATATCATATCATTTCGAAAGGGCTGATATCATGGAAGGCTTTCCTTTTTGCAGCGATGTTTTAACTGTAGCCGCATTTTCGTGTTAGTATTTTGAAAATTAGTGTTCAATTTATACAAGTATTACTATTGGTTAGGCTTCACACTAGTTAGTCCAACTTGTTAAGCAATAAACATTCTAAATAGCTTTAAAATTCTCAATATTGAGTATCAGACTATCATCATGAGTGTAGGATCCTTATACTAAAAAGCTCATATGTTACTATCACTGTGAATGCACGATTCTTTGGATAGAAACTTAAATCGATGTTTGCTGAATAATATTGATCATGGCCGGGTGTGGACAGATAAACTTATGAGCTTTTTAAGTTTGCTGAAATTTTGACCCTCAATCAATGTTTGCTGAATAATATTGATCGCTTTGTATTTCACTGTGTTGCAGACACCATGTGATGGACTAGAAGTAAAGGAGGTCACAACTCTATTTAGGTGGAGCTTAATTAAATATGTTTCCAACAAATTCTGTCATTTATGATGCTAGCATAGTTTTCTATAATTGTTGTGTCAAACCCATATAGTTTTGCAAAGTTTCTTTTGCCTTTTCTTTTTCATAAATGATGCTCATTCAATATTTTATGTAGTTATATGAAGTGAACTCTAGAGGACTTGAAATTTTTAAGAAAAGTTGGCTTCCAGTCACCTCTCGCCTCAAGATTATTGAGGCACAATGAAAGAGATGAAGCTTCATAAGCTTTTATTTGGAACTGGTGTATTTGTAATATATTGTGCACATACTTTATGTGTCCTAGGATATGAGGTTGTGATACTGTCTTCCTAGTTTTTTTTTTTTTTTTTTTTTAATTTTGTAAAAGACTATGGAAAAATTCTTTGCGGCAATATCTAACCATGGTTGACAATTATTTTTTCGATGCGATTTGACACTATTTGCAGCGATGAAACTTGCCTCAAATTCTATCTTATCTATGGTGAAAACGCATTTCACTGTAAGAATCTATCCCAGATGAAGTATTCGTGGTGAAAACGCGGTGGAAAAAATTCACCGAAGATGATCTACTGCAGCGAGAAAACCCACTTTTTCCTGCGACAGAGATCGCTGTAAGAAGCTTTTGTAGTGACAGTTTTAAACTTTTGTTATGTTTCTGTATTATGTTCCTTTTAACATTTTTGTATGAAAAAATCTAGACAATTTTTTACTATCCAACCTTCACCCGTCACGTATTTTTTAATTTTTATTATTTTATTATTTTATTAAATATTTAATATATAAATAATAAATAGAGAAATTAAATTATTTTAAAAAGAATAAACCTAAAAAAAATTTAAAAAAAATAATAAAATTAAAAAAAATGTGACGTGCGGACATCAGAGAGGTTCATTGCTTTTTTGTATTACTCCACCGAAAATATTTCAGTACCGTTCCACTTGGGAAAAAAAAAAAAAAAAAAAACAAAGAACCCACAAGATTGAAACAAACCTGCATAGCAAGAGCATCCATATCGGCTCGAATGGCCACAAAAGGCGGTGAACCGGTCCCGACATAGCCAACAATACCAGTTTCAGCAAACGGGTATTTGTAGAAGATTCCCATACGGTCAAGCTCAGCTCTGATTAGCTTACTGGTCTCAAACTCCTCAAACCCAAGTTCTGGGTTCTCGTGTATCTTCCTCCTAATACCCACCATCCAATCAAAAACCTCTGGTCTTTTAGCAAAGTTCAGGAAATTGACTGGAATATGAGCCAACTCTTCGGGCTTTGAAGAACTTGGTAGTGCCAGGAACGCTTGGAGAATAAGAATCAAAGAGGTCCATTTGGAAACAGCCCCCATGAGGCATGAACTCTGCAAGAAAGGTCTGGGGACTTGAGACTGAGAAAGATAACCAGAAGGTTTGGTCAACCAGTTTGGTGGCAGCTTAACAGCCAAAGGGGGCTTTGGCTTGGGGGGAGGGTGGAATATTCTAGGGGAAAGTGCAGCAGCAAGTAGAACTAAGGTTACGTTTGGATGTTGAAAAGTGTTGAGAATGTTTGTGAATAGTTATGAGTGAATAGTTATGAGTAGAGATTGAAGTGAGTTTGTGGGTCCTATTGAGAGTATTTTGAGTTGTTTGGATGTGTGAAGTATGTTGAGTTGTTGACTTTTGAGTAGGTAATTGAAAAATATGTGAATCCCATAAATATTATAGTGATTTGATTTTTAATAATAAATATTATAATGATTTTATTATAGTGATTTTTTAATATTAATAAATATTGTAGTGATTTTATTTTACTTTTATATATAATAATGATAAATATTATAATGATTTTATTTTTAATTTATATATAATAATAATAAATATTATAATGATTTTATTTTTAATTTATATATAATAGTGATAAATATTATAATGATTTTATTTATATATATATAATAGTGATAAATATTATAGTAATGTTATTTTTTATTTATATATTATAGTGATTCTATTTTTAATTTATATATAATAGTGATAAATATTATAGTATTTTATTTTTTATTTATATATAATAGTGATTTTATTTTTATTTTTATATTTTAGTGTTTTTATTTTTTATTTATATATAATAGAGATAAATATTATAGTGATTTTATTTTTTATTTATATATTATAATGATTTTATTTTTTATTTATATTTAATAGTGATAAATATTATAGTGATTTTATTTTTTATTTATATATTATAGTGATTTTATTTTTTATTCATATATTATAATGATTTTATTTTTTATTTATATTTAATAGTTATAAATATTATAGTGATTTTATTTTTTATTTATATATAATAGTGATAAATATTTTTTATTTATATAATATAGTGATTTTATTTTATTTATATTTAATAGTGATAAATATTATAGTGATTTTATTTTTTATTTATATATAATAGTGATAAGTATTATATAATGTTTGTGAATAGTTATGAGTAGAGATTGAAGTGAATTTGTGGGTCCCATTGAGAGTATTTTAAGTTGTTTGGCATGTGAAATATTTTCAAAAATACGAAAATACTTGAAAAGTGTTGATGAACTTTTGGTAGCTAAACATAGCCTAAGAATCATAAGAAATTTCTTTCAAAAAAAAAAGAATCATAAGAAATCGATCTCAGTCACGTGCAGATGAGACAACGACGTTGTTATAGTATACTAGGTTTCTTTCCTTGTATCGATGCACGGTGGTGTAGTCGATCTGGATTTCGACCACGTCGAGTACAAAGCATGTATGCGTTATTAACGTGAGTTTTGCTGTACAATCTTTATCATATTCTATATTTTATATTTTTATAAATTTTTTAATTTTTAATTTTATTTTTAATTGTATTTTTAGTTTATTTTTTTAAAATTATTTCAAATTTTTTATTTATTATTCATATAATAAATATTTAATAAAAAAATTAAAAATTAAAAAAAATATAAAATGTAGAGTATTAAAAAGTTGTAAAGATTTATTAATAACAAGCTGCTCAAAATGTGTTGATATTTTTTGATAAATAGAGTTTTTATAACGTTTTTTTTAATGCTATTACGATGGCATTTGATATTGAGAAGTCTTTAAAGTATTTTTATTCCGTTACGAGGTTTATTGTTTGAACATTATACAACTCACATTTATTCTCTTGATTGTCAGTAACATTTTTTTAATAGGTTTATTATAAAATAACCGTTTGATATTTTTATTATAGTCGTTGGTGGGCTGCTTATGTTTTAATTCTTTTTTATTATTTTTACCCGTTAAGTCTTTTTACCTCCTAGGATGTTTATTGTCCATATGGTTTATATATGTTCATTTGATCTGTGGGTAGGGGCTTGTGAACATTAAGAGAAATTGAAATAAGAAAAACAAAGTTTAGGGAGTATATGTCTTTTTTAGAATATTTTCAGATAAAAGAAATATGTTCTTTTGGTGGAATTTTGAGCTCAACTACTTGTGCAGAGTTAGTTCGAACTATACGACGATCAGTTGGGCTGTTGTATCCTGAATGAGTCAAGTCAAAAAAATTTCTGCTGCACTGGTTAATTTGAGATTTTGTACACCGTAAAAGACTTGAATCTCTTTAAAAAGAGCGATATTTCCGTAATTCAGTTAAACTGACTTCGTTTTAATTTTAATTTAATTGTAATTTTTATTATATTATTGTATATTTCACCAATAAAATGTGATCCTTCCCTCCACAGTACTTGGTTTCGGATTCAAAGTCAATGTCATTCATCATTATTATTTGCAAACATAATTAAGAAAAGGTTAGCAGACAAAACGGTACCAAAACTTACATACACGAAACTTTATTTGCCAAAATGGCAAGTGTTCTTGCCTGTCAACAGTAATTGTTGGGCGTGTTGTTTAGTTAAAATTCATCATTTCTATTTTTTTTTTCTTTTCATATATTTTTAACATCAATATTTTTTTTAAAAAAAGAAATTAATACACTGATAGTCATTTATTTAATTAGTAAGTAAAAAAATTAAATACATGAACGGTCAAAATGAAAATACAAAATGAGAGAGCAAAATAACATTATTAAAAAAATATCTATAGAATATATTCATATTTATTATACAATATAATCTGCAGTCATTATTTTAAAATATTATCATACTTATTATATTATTTTTTATCATATTTAATTTATTGTGTAAATTAATTAGTATCAATTATAATTGATTCATTATATTTTTATTTTTTCTGTAATCTTATTCACCTATAAATAGAAATATATATTATAAATTTAAAAACAATCGATAATAAAAAATATGTAACCCTCAAAGTTTCTCTCCATCATTCTTTCTTTCCCATTTTTTACAACTAGATATAGTAAAATAGTGTGAATATATTGTATAACAAAAATACTTTAGGATTCGAATTTGGGTCTCGAAGAAGTGTCCCGAATAATTTTTTTCTTTTTTTCTATTTTTTTTCTTAGTGATTAAAAAAATATTTTTTAATGATATTATGAATTTTTTATTTTTTAAAAAAATGTTTATGATGATTAAAAAAATATATAAAAAAATAAAAATAAATAAAAAAATAAAATATACCGTTTCGGATATTTTTTCAAGATAAAACTTCGGGATACGTAGCATTACTCATTGTATAATAAGTAATATTTAAGACATTGAAAGAAACTTTATTTGCTAAAGTACTGACAAGTGTTTGAGATTGCAAAAGAGAAGAAATAATCTGTCGTCATTGTTTTGCTTTTTATATCTACTTCTCCAAACCTAAAATATGAAGGCCTTGTATCCAATAAGATTCTTATATATGTGTTCATTAACAGTACAAGACACTACAAATAAAATTTACCTTGTAATGAATGTACTGAGGAGGTATTACTAACGATAATCGATTTATTTTGATATACACACCAGACATAATATATTTCATAATTTTATTTTAAGATGAGAATATTTTTATAAAATGATCTTACTTATATAGTTATTTTATAAAAATATCTCTTATTTAAAATATGATTTTAACAAATATTGTATAAATTATTTTTCTTATTATATTGTTCCTTTCTCTTCTTGAAAGAAGGAAAATGCTAAGCAGCCCACTCCCAGCTCCCGTTGAGAGCTACCGCTGCATTAATGTGTATTTTTTTAATTTTTTTATATAGATTTTTTAATAATTTTAAATATTTTAAAAAAATAAAAAAATTCATAATATTATTAAAAAAGTGTTTTTTAATAATATGATTAAGAAAGTGTTTCTAAATTTATAATTAAGAAAGCGTTTTTTAATAATATTTTAAATTTATTTTTTTTAATATTTAAAAATATTAAAAAAATTTATATAAAAATAATTAAAAAACACATTAAAAAATAAATGTTAGAATCAACAGTAACTCTCAGCGAGAGCCATCACCAACAGTGACTCTCAGCAGTGATGACTCCAGCAGTATTCTTGGAAGAAAATCTTTCTAAAGACCCTATGGCTATGTCCTGATATGCTATCCCTATAAAGATTCACCAAAATCACTTGCACGCAAGGCTCGAAAAAACGGAATTAAAAGTATATTGAATCGGATATTTTAATGTTGATAAAAAAGTATTAAAAATTATATTTGATACAATTAAAATATTTTATATCAGATATAGAAGAGTATAAAATATAAATGTGTTGACTAGTTTTAATAAAAATATTATATGAATCTAAATAATTTTAATAAATATGAAATTTATATATTTAACATCAATTGTTGATATTTTTTTCCGTTATATACGAAAAAGATAAAGACTATTAAATTATAAACACATGAAAAATGTGTTATTTTATACATTACTACAAATTTAATATAAAATATTTATTCATCTCCTTAATATTTTTGTTCAACTAAAAGAAATAAAGAATTGCATGTTTTATCTTTCAATTTTTTTGCGGTTCTTATTGAATAAAATGATGAAAAAGTTAATATATATATATATATATATATATATAGTTCCAACATATTTTTGTACAAGAAACTAAAAGAAAAACTTTTGTTAGACATCTTAAAAATAAATATAGTTTTGAATGGGTTTAAATTGATCTAAAATCGAATCAGTCTAAATCAATCAATTGAAGTAATTTCATAAAAGATTAGAAAGTCTAATATCGATTCAGTTGCACAGTATACACGACGTTATCTTTTATCTTTGCATCTTCTCTCACTTTGCTAAGATGAAGGTCTCTTTATTCTATCTAGAGGAATGGTAAATGAATTTAGCTCTCCATCGATCATTTCAAGAACAACGAATTTCAATACATTTCAATTGATTGCAACCGCGACATCACAATTACATTGTATCAATACGATCAATCAAAATGGCTCCCACTTTAGACGATGCAGCGATATCTTATTTTATTGGTTTTTTCTTTATATATGCTTTGTGTTTGCCACCATGCTACTGATTTTGGGGTTGCCCACCTTACTCTTTCGTGTTTAACTTTTTAAGAAATGCTTTTTAAGTTTTAAGCCACACGTATTTTCTTTATAAAATAGATAAATTTTGAATTTATATAAAAAAGTATTTTTTAATAATAAATCTCATTTTTTTTCCAAATGAGTATGCATAAAAAAAAAAAAATGTACAAACAATTCTTCTTAACCTTCCACTTAATTTGTAATTATTCGTAAACTATCAATTTTAGCAATCATCCCAAACTATTGGAAGATTACACTATATCCCTCTCTAAAAAATTGCTACAAATACCTTTGATAAAAAGAAATAATGAACTAAAAAAAAATACAAATATAAAATATGAAAAAGTAAAAACCATAAAAATGAAGAAAAACTATTAAACAAACAAAGAAAAAAAAAACCTTAAAAACATGACTTTTTTATTAAAAAAAAAGAAAAATGTAAAAAGGATTAAAGAGTTGAAAAAAGGTAATAAAAATATATATTTTTTAAATTACTTACTCCTTTAAAATATTTTTGTTTAAAATTGATTTCACCAATTTGATAAAGATATTTTATTTTTTTTAGCATTTTTAACCATAATTTGCGTCTTTTTAAGTAGGTGAAGGGTAGAGGTGGTGATTATGTCCAATGAATAATGCGGTAGTTGTAGCATAGTTTTAGAGTGTCGATTTCACAAAAAGACAAATTAAAAGAATAGTTGAAAGAATAAAGAAACTAAAAAAAAATATTAAATGATTAATGCAGAACAAAGATTAATTTTAAATGCAAATTGAAGTGAAGCAAAGTGACTAACGGAAAAAGTATCTAAATTTGACAAACAGTAAAGCGTCGAAAATTCCTTGCACAAATATAGTATTTTAATTATTCTTAATTCATTGAATAACTCAATTGGGAACTCAATTCCTAATATTCACAATCGGAAGGTATAGATTTATAAACCAAGATTAAACTAAATATAATC
Source organism: Juglans regia (assembly GCF_001411555.2). Taxonomy (NCBI): domain Eukaryota; kingdom Viridiplantae; phylum Streptophyta; class Magnoliopsida; order Fagales; family Juglandaceae; genus Juglans; species Juglans regia. Next base: position 37,271,308 of record NC_049901.1, read on the forward strand.
CTTTGAAAAATCATTCACCACTTTTTAAGTACGTAAATTATTATCACTATTGAGAAAATTCAACGACGACAATATATTCAGGAAGCAATATTGCAGTAAAGAATTAAATCAATATAGATAAATAATTGATCCAAACATAATCAAAGAGTTAATTCATTCAATAGAAAAAAACATGACTGAATTCATAAACATAATAAATTCTATGATTATTCGGAGAATAAAATATCAACAATAAATTGAGAATGATAAAACAAAAGAGTTTTAGTAATTAGAAATCAAATACATAAATTAAAAATATCATCTAACGTGCATGTTCATCCCTAAATTGAGAATAGGGTGTTTCCTTTCAAGTATTTAGAGGTTCCAATTGTATCAAGAAGATTGAAGTGTTTACATTTCTAGGATATTGTTCAAAGAATTCGTACTCGGATTGAAGGTTGGAAAATAAATTTCCTTTCCACTGGGGCGAAATTGATTCTTTTAAAACAAGTATTGTCGAGTATGCCAATCCATCTCCTTTCGGTGATGCATGTTCCGAAAATTGTTTATATTCGGATTAATAAGATTTTGAGTACCTTTTTCTAGGGTTCGGTTGATGGGAATCCTAAGAAAAAGTGGATTAAATGGGAGAAGCTTTGTAGTCTGGTGGATGAGGGAGGGCTTGGGTTGAGGAAGTTAAGTGATGTTCAGAGGTCGTTACATTCTAAATTTGTCTAAAATCTCCTATGCTCTGATTCTATTTGGAAAAAGTATTTTTCTGCAAAGTATATGCATGGTGTGCATCCGTTAGAAATTAATGCAACAAGAGGAACCCGATTCTGGAAATATGTAGCTAATGAATTGCCGTTTGTTCTCTTGCATTCTAAGTGGAGAATTTGTGAGGGGAATGTGTATTTTTGGAAGGATAAGTAGATGAGTTCTGGTCCTTTGAGGGAGAGTTGCCCGATTGTGGCTGATTTGAATTTGAAAGTGAACCAAGTTACATTGAATAATAGCTGGGATTTGCATTATCTGGAACAGTTAGTAGGGTCTGGAAAAGCTGCATAAATTGTTAATGAAATTAAGGGTCAAAGGTTAGGAGAAGATAAGCTCATCTGGTTGGGAAATTCGGAGGGTTCTTTTACGTCCAGAAGTGCCTGGAGTCTTGTTCGAGAAAGCAATAATAAATATGAATGGACAGATTGGATATGGAATGTTGCTATTCCTAAAAACTTTTATGTGTTTATGTGGATGGCCTTGAACTCAAGTCTAAGTGTGGATGACCATATAAGGAATTTGGGAGTGCCTTTAGTGTCCAAGTGTGAGTATTTTTAACAAGGTGCCGTAGAAGAGATTAATCATGTGTTGTATAGTGGGTACATAGCTGCAGTCATTTGGAAATTCAGCTCAAATATGTTGGGTATTCCGTTCGTCCCAAATCGGTCTTGGAAAGCAATAGTGGAGGCTTGGTTTAGGAGAACATCAAAATCATCACAACTTGGTACGCTAATTGGATTTGTTCCGATGATAATTTCCTGGAACTTATGGAGGTGGAGATGTAAAGCCAGGATGGAAGGTAAGAAAGAAAAGGTTCATGTTTTATGGAGATGGGTTAAGTATTGGATTCATTGGGTTGGTATTAAAATCAGTAAGGCTTCTCGTTTAGTGGATAATGCTTTTAAGGTGTTAAGTTCTTTGAATTTACCTATTATTGCAAGGAAAAATGAAGTTTTGAAGGTAGTTAGATGGGCAAAGCCAAACAGAGGGAGGCTTAAAATGAATGTAGATGGAAGTAGCCGTAATAATCCGGGAATGTTGGGTGCAGGAGGAGTAGTCAGGAATGAATTCGGGAATGTGGTATATGCTTTTTCCGAGTCATATGGGCATGGGAATAATAATCTTGCAGAAGTTATGGCTATCTGAGCAGGTCTTAAACACTGTAAGCAATGGGGGTTCAATAATCTTGTCATTGAGATGAATTATTTAATAGTAGTGAATTGGATTAAGAATGGAAGATGTACTCTTTGGTATCTAGAGGACTTTTGGGAAGAAATAGTTAAAATATTGGGAGAGATAAATTTTAATGTGAGTCATATATATCGGGAAGGAAATAAGGCTGCCGATTTTTTGGCACGGCTAGGAAGTAGTGGTGTTTCCCAAGTGTGGGTAGGTCAAACGGAGCTTCCACATTTGCTGAAAGGGATCATCAGAACAGATGCATGTGGTCTACCTCAGATTTGAAAGTGCTGAATGTAAATTTAGGATGTAATATTCGATAGTGTAATTTGTTTTAATGAGAAGTTACGCTTGATAGGTTTTTTTGGTTTTTTTTTTTTATTTTTTGTTTTTTTCTTTCAGTACTTGAGGAATTTTCAATTTTTTTTGTAAATGTCAAGTACTATAATTGTTACCACAATTTTCCTCCACCACAAGTGATGGCTCATTAATAAATTTGGGCAGGAGTCACTATTAGACATGTGACTACCTTCTTTTTAATTAAAATAATAAATAAAAATAAATGGAATAAGGCATCAAATTTACACTATCTCCTAAATCTAGCAACGCTTGTCCAAACTCGTGATTCCCAATATTACATGCAATGGTTGGACAACTAGGATCCTTGTACTTAGGAGGAATTCGATACTTAATTAGAGCACTAACTTGCTCTGTTAGAAATGTTGTCTTCTTAACATGGTGCTTCCTTTGAACTGTACATAAATCTTTGAGAACTTTTGCATAAGTATGAACTTGTTTAATAACATGCAAAAGAGGAAAATTGATCTTTACCTGCCTGACGTTCTCCAAGATTTCATTGCTAGAATGCAAAGTTCGCATACCAAATTTTAAAACTTGAGGAAATTGTACCTTAACTGGTCTCTTGATTACCTCAGCTTCTTTGGGCAACTCAACACTATCATTTCTTTGTTCCTCTTCAACATTTTCTGGCTTATCAGTTGTTGGGATGTGTGAGGGTTTACCACTTCGTATCACAATGGCGTTGATTTCCTTCAAATTTCCTTGAGCCATATGTCCTTGAGGTGTGGATTGAGTTTGAGAAGGGAACTTGCCACACTCATTCACACTAAAATAGCTCATCAATTTAGATACTTAGCTCTTTATCTCCGTGTTTTCATCAACAACCTGCAAAATCAAAGATTCAAACTTTTGATTAATTTTACCCTGTGCCTCAATAAAAGCTTGCAAAGTGTCTTCTAAATGACTCATAGAAGATGAAGGTGCAGGTTATGGTGTAGGATATGATCCAGAGGCTGTGTAGGCGGCTAGTTTTCAGACTTCTAGGTAAAATCAGAGTGATTGCGCCACCCCGGATTATAGGTATCAGAGTAAGGAGTAAAATGCTTCTTGTACATACCTAAGGCACTACATTGTTCCTCATACATCCCTCTCATCTCAGCAAATGTGGGACATTCTTAGGCCATGTGATCTATCAAACAATTTAGCAATTCTTCTACCGTCTCCCTGGTAACGGCGCCAAAATTTGATTACGACCAAAGAATAACATGGTAGTTGTAGCACAACTTTGGAGTGTCGATTCCCAACGAGACAAATTAAAAGAATAGTAGAAGGAACAAAGAAACTAAAGAAAAATACGAAATGATTAATGGAGAGCAAAGATTAATTTTAAATGCAAATTAAAGTGAAACAAAGTGATTAACAGAAAAAGTACTCAAATTTGACAAATAGTAAAGCGTCGAAAATCCCTTACATAAATATGGTATTTTAATTATTCTTAATTCATTGAATAACTCAATTGGGAACTCAATTCCTAATATTCTCAATCAGAAGGTATAGAATTATAAACCAAGATTAAACCAAATGTAACCATTTGAAAAATCATTTACCACTTTTAAAATATATAAATTATTATCACTATTTAGAAAATCCAACGACGATAATATACTCAGGAAGCGATATTGCAGCAAATAATTAAATCAATATAGATAAATAATTTATCCAAACATAATCAAAGAGCTAATCCATTCAATAGAAAAAGAATGACTGAATCTATAAACAGAATAAATTCTATGATTATTCGGAGAAGAAAACATCAACAATAAATTGAGAATGATAAAACAAAAGAGTTTTAGTAATTGAAAATCAAATACATAAATAAAAAATAAATTAAAAATATCATCTAATGTGCATGTTCATCCCTAACCCTACTCGAGAATTTTGTTACCCATAAAAATAATGGACAACAAAAATCTCAAGAGAAAAATAGAGCAAACGTCGGCCATGAAAATTAATTTTAGATCTTCCTCCTTCAAACTGAGACGTTTCCCCTTGTATGAACTCCCCAATTTCATGCTAATGATATGCTTAAATAGGGTATGAAAGAAACCCTAATATCTTCATATTTCCGCACACAAAATCGCCTAAATTTTATGACTAAACTTGACAGCCACGTACGTACTTTAGGAATTCAAATTTGGAAATATTTATTAGAGACAACTTTGTAACCATTTAAGATAGATTTTCAACGTATTAAAAATCACATCAATACAATATTTGAGCGGAAAGTTATGATTAAAAGACTAAAGTGTGTTCATTCTGTCTCCTAGCGCATTTTGGACTCTGATCCGAATTACTCTCAAACCCCATCATTATCCTTATTTAAAGAGTCTTACACTCGTTGAAAATTCTTAAGTTGTTCTAACGTCTTGCTTACTTGAAAATCTTTTGAATTTGAATGGGTTTGGACTTGCACTTTTATAAACTCTGAAATTAAACATAAAAACCTGCTTAGGAGTATCCCAAAGTAAATAGAAACTCAATTAATTAATACACATTAATTCCAATAATTTCTATTACCATTTTAGCATTTAGTCCAATAATAAGGTATTTATAGTGCACTTTCGTACACTCATAAGGTGAGCAAAAATTCTGCCCTACAACCTCCATCCGAGTTTCGACAAGGCTCCAACCCCAACAGAGTCGGAATATGCAGAATTTAGAGTGGGAGTCGGAGTGTGATACCCCATATGATATGGATAAGGGTAGGTGATTTATAGGATCCCACATTACTTGGGAATGAGAAGTTATTGTTCTTTATAAGGTTCCAATAGAACTCCAATTGTATCATTGACTAGTCCTTTTGGAGTATAAATCATGTGGTTTGGGCCTTTTATTGGGGCGTTACAAATGGTATTAGAGCCAGGTCCCAACCAGAAATATTGGACTTGAGTTATACCACTTACAATGGATAGGCCCGATGAGGACGTCGGGAGTTTAAAGGGGGTAGATTGTAATACCCTATATGATATGAATAAAGGTAGGTAGTTTATGAGATACCACATTACTTGAGAATGAGAAGTTCTTGTTCTTTATAAGGTTTCAATGGGGCTCCAATTGTATCATTGACTAGTCCGTTTGGAGTATAAACCATGTGATTTGGGCATTCTATTGGGACGTTACACGGAGTCCCAGAGTTGGAGTCGAAGCCTTCATGAGCTTTGAACTCCGACTTTTTTTAAAAAAAAAAAGACACATGATCAAAACGAAGTCGTTCCGCTTGAAGTGGAACGACGTCATTTCGTGAAGGAAGGGGGTCCAAAACGCAGAACCCTCTTCTTCCCCCCTCACTTTCAGTTTCGCACATGGCAAGTCCTCACTTTCGCACGAGGAAGTTTAGCCATGAACACCGTCTATTGTCACTTGAGGCAACCATCTGCAACTCTGCCGTCGCCAAAGTAATTGTAAGAATGATTTCTAACTTTTTCCTCCAATAGATTTGTTGTTCCTCCATATAATTGTAAAATTTGAAATGTGATTTGTGACTCCCTTTGTGAAAGAAAAATTCTATTCATAAGCCTCACACATAATCATTTTTGTTATTTTTTAAATTTTTTTCTCTTATAAAATGTGTCATATATGGATGATGAGTAAAAAATTCATTTTTTTTAAGAAGAATAAAAAAAAAAAATTAAAAAAAATTTAAAGAAATAAAAAAAATTATGGTGTGTGGTGTACGAGGCTTATAAACAGCAAAGCTCTTTGTGAAATGTGCATAATTTGTTGTTCATTTCAACTTCTTTGTTTTTTTTCATTTCAATGGTTTCGATTTTTAGGCTGTTAAATTTAAGAATTGAGGGATTTAAGTTTTGTAAAAATCATATTTTTTGTTCTAGGTGACGTTCGCTCAAGTGGCTAGTATGGCTCGAGCGAGTGTCACACAGATTGTTCGCTCGAGCTTTCGCTCAAGTGTGGCTCGAACGACATAACATAGATTGTTCGATCGAGCCTTTGCTTGAGTGTGGCTCAAGCGGACGTTCATTTTTTTTTTCTTGTTTTATTTATTTTTAAAACCACAAACATGACTAAACACATGTTTTTTCATTTTCAATATATTTTTAATTTGTAGATAATTATCATAACATTTAAAATGATGATTGTTTATTAATTATTTTGGATTATTTTCTCAAATTATGGATGCTACATCATTTCATTCTCACTACAAGTCTCCACAAGAGGATTACGCACAGCCGTTGGCATCACCAACTAGTACTTCAGGCCGTAAACCCCCATCTAGAGCATCTACCTCCTGTGCAAGTAGTTGAGTCCCAATTAATCTAGAAGACATTGATATGCTTAATGAGGAGGAGTTGCTGAATGTTGAGGTCAATCCACCAGTACAACCTAGTAAAAAAAGGTCGTGGACATAGAAACATTTCACCAAAATTTCGGGTGATCGTGAGAACTCGTAGGCTTGATGTCGCTATTGTGGGCAACTAGGTGGTTGTCATTTGAATAAGCAAGACACGCCAATATTAATAGCATATCTTATGGGCTACCAGCGATATAAGATACACAAAGGGCTGGTAGTCACTGATCAGACAAAGCTGAGTTACGAGACTTGTATGGCCACTGATGGCTCGCAAATTAAGAAACTATCAATCCATCAATACAGTTAGAAGATGTTGAGAGATGTTATTGCGGAGATGAGCATCACTGATGAGATGCATTTTACTACAGTTGATAAGGCAGGCTTCCGCAAATTTGTGCACACTTTAGAGCCATTATTTCCCATGTCTTTAAGGTATACTGTAATGCGCGACTGTTTGAAGATGCATGCCAAGTAGAAGGCAGCAATGAAGAAAATGTTTGTCTCCACTAGGCAGAGAGTGTCATTTACCACTAATATAAGGACCTCCATACAGAATATGGTTTACATGTGTATCACAACCCACTTTATTGATAGTAAGTGGACGCTGTAGAAGTGAATTATCGGCTTCAAAAAAATTTTTGATCATAAGGGTTCATCCATTGGTAAGGAGATGAATGACTGTATAAAGAATTGATGGATCAGAAAAATACTTTGTATCACGGCTGACAATGCCAGTGTAAATGACATTGCCATTGATTTCTTCAAGCAGAATACGATGGTAAATGAGGATATCATTTGTGAGAACCAGTTTATTCATGTTCGATATTGTGTCCATATCAATAACCTCATTGTTTCTAAGGGGGGAGGTTGATGAATCCATTATTAAAGTCTGGAACCTACTGAGATATGTGAGAACTTCCTCCCAACGGCTCTGCTAGTTTAAGGCAATAGCCGAAAGATCTCATCTTCCAGTATGTTGCAACTGGACGTTCCGACTCAATGGAACTCTATATACATGATGTTGGATGTAGCGCAAAAGTATCAAACAACAATCGAGCGGATGAAGGTTGAGGATGGAGGCATTATATATGCTTTGCTGGAGTCAGTTGTGGGGAGAAGAGGGCTCGGTGCGCCGGACACAGTTGATTGGGCCAATATTAAGTATTTTGTCCAATTTTTGAAGTTATTTTATGACATAACTATGCAGATATCTGTGACAAAATATCCTACTATGAACATGTATTTCGAGGAGCTTTCAAGATTTTATGACCACTTGTAAGAGAGTTGTGCTGACAATGTGAGTTTGTTGCATGCAATGGCTATGATGATGAAAATCAAATATAATAAATATTGGGTAATGTGGAGAATATAAATAGATAATTATTTGTGGCTGCGATCCTTGACCCCCGATATAAGATGGCGATTGTAGAAAATTGGATTAAGGACGTCCTCGGTGATGATGATGCTGAAAAGTTTATTAGATCGATTAAATGTGATATTGATGATTTATATATCCATTACAACAACAGTGATCAATCTTCAACTGAAGGTAGTAGCTCTTCTTGCCCAACTGGCTCGATATCTTCTTGGGATGACACATATGCACAAAATTCAAATTTATTGCGGCTATGATGGTATCATCAAAACCGTGCATCAAGAAATATTATGAAGTGTAAGTGTGAGGTTGAGCGTTACATTATGGAAGATGTCGGGACACCTAGTGATACATTCCATATATTAACTTGGTGGAAGGTAAATTCTGATGAGTTTCCAATATTTTCCCAAATAACCAAGGATGTATTAGTCATTCCTATCACTACAGTTGTCTCTGAGTCGGCGTTTAGCATCGGAAGTCGTGTCTTGGATGCTTATCAGAGATCATTATCTCCGACCACCGTCGATGCCCTCATTTACACACAGAACTGGTTAAGTTCAACACTCATTGTAGTAGATATTGTTGATGCCGAGAGCTATACACTTGAATCAGATAACTTTATAATTTTAAATGATTATTTATATAATTTTAATGTTTTTATTATTTAATTTATAATTTATATGATTTTGTAGACCTAGTTGTGAACCCCAGACTAATTGTGGATGACTGAGAGTTTGAGACCGACGCACGTTTGAGACCGACGCACCGTGAGATGATTACTATCATACAAAACTCGTTAGAGTTAGAGGTGGATGTGAGTTATAATATCACTTGGCTAATGGTTTAGAAGTCTGTAGTTAATTGACTAAAGAAAAGATAGTGCATCTGATCAATAAAAGTTAAAAACTTCATGCGAAAAAATTGAAAATCACTATCGAGTCATCAACTCAAATGCATCGATTATCCAAAACTGATGCGGGGCATTGTGCCTATTCACATTTGAATGAAATCTATGGCATTATCTAATACTTTAGTGCTGTAAATTTAAATTTATTGCGATTTGTAATTTTAAATTTAAATTTGTAGTTTGATTTAGTTATTGTATTTTAATTTTAATTTTTTAACTTATTTTTTTACAACATTTAAGATATTTTTAATTTTTTTTATATATTATTAAACATGGATTAATATTAAGCCGGTTGGAGCCCAAATTTTTAGTAGGGCAACTAGTCTGAAAAGTTCATTTGCTACTCCGATTAGAGCTTCGACCTCTGACTTCGAACTCCAAACTTCAATCCAAATCAAACTCCAATTCTAATTGGAGTCGGAGCCCTTCCGACTCCGTCGAAGTCGAATTCCACCCAGGGTGCCCCCGACTCAAGGGTGGTTGAAAAAATTGATAATTTGATAGCATTTATAATAAACGAGGGACCCACACATCATGGACCGATTCGCTGGACGCCACGTGGAAAGTCGCTGACTCCGACGTGAAGAAAAAGGCAAAGCAGCTTCTTCCAATCTTCCCCAACCCAATCTCTCCAACACGCCTAAGAAAACCCGAAGAAACCAAACTCTCTCTTGTACGTCGCACTTCGCATATCCAAAGCCCTAATCGATCATTTCGATTCCTCTCCCTTCAATCCCCAACCTCAATTTCAGGGGTATGTACATGTCTAAACGTATAGATACAGTTTTTCTTTTTGGAAAAAATATTTATGGTTCTCCTCCCATATACTAGATTTTGAGATTTTGATTACACAATTTTATCCTTTGAACGATACGTTTCGAATGGTGAACCATTGCGTTGGGTTTTTATTTTTTATTTTCTTTGTTTTGAATGTTGAAAAAGGTCGAGGTAGTTCAATCGGTGACAATCAGCCATGTTTAGCCGGATCTTCGGCAAACCTAAGCAGGAAACGAATGCTCTAGCCACCTTAGACAAATTAAATGAGGTATCATCATGGTCACCGATTTTTTAAAATTTGGTTTAGTCATATATTTTTTGTTTTTCCTAATTTGGTGAATTTAAATGTATATTTTGCTCTATGCGTTTATTTTATCGGAGTTCGGGCTTATTATATTCAGGTAGCAGAGGTATTTATCGACGAGAGATTAGTTTAGAGTGAAGAGCAAATAGATTTTATATTTATTTAGTTACAACATTATATGCGTTAATGCTACTTCCCGTTGAATTAGATCACTGTCTCAAGGAAGTGTTATGGATCTTGTTAGATATATATATAGATATATATATATATATATATATATATATACTTTTCACATAATGGTGAATATATTGAGAACATGAATTATAAAGGAGCACAGACGTAATGAAGTTCGTTATAGAAGATTCTACAGAAACACTTATAAGACTGAGTTGTAAGTTACTGAGTATTCATTTGTGTACTATAATCTCTAGTTTTTTAATCTGCCTCTGTTCAATTGTTTGATTTTCTTGCATTCTCTGGAAAGTTATTGTTTTCATCCCTAAAGCCCAAGGAGTTTTACACACAATTCAAAAGACTGTTCAACTCTATTTTAAGCTCAATCCCAATATTAATTCAGCTAACGTTGATCACTAATTTGCTTGAACTCTTTACTCCCTGAATTGTGTAGACGCTAGAAATGTTAGAGAAAAAGGAGAAAGTGCTTATAAAAAAGGCTGCTGCTGAGGTTGAAAAGGCCAAGGAGTTCACCAGAGCAAAGAACAAGAGGGGTATGGTCGGATAGCACATTAATGTTTTATCTAGAGAATCCAACCTTTCTATTGTTGGTTTTTTGTCGTCAATAATTGTGTAAGGAATTCACTGAAGTATCCTGTTAAGGAAGTTGCAGTTGTATATTTTATTTAGTATAATTCATTTGGCACTGACTTTCTCAATGATATAATAAGGTCAATTAACTTTCTCATAGCGTATGAGTTATCCTGAGGTCGAGAGTTTGAGCCTCTCTCACCCCCATTAACTAGTTCTTAACCGATAAAAAAGAATAAGGTCAATACTACTATGATACCTTCCTAATTTCAACTTAGTACCCTAAAATTACCTGTTTCTGGTATGACGTTGGTTCGATTATGCAGTTCTTGTTCTTGTAGCAGAAGGGAATTTGATTTAGAATTCAAAGGTATAAAGATAAGGTTTATGTGGCCTGAATCTAATACTTGAGGAACTTCACATTGAGGATCTCCGATATTTTAAGTGCTACTACTGCAGTTTATGATAACTCATTTGGCTTAGTAATTTGTAAACATTGATTATGGTTGGACTCTTATTTTCAATTTGGAACCGCAAGATATTTCACAGCTTTATTCATGACTTCAAATTGGCAACTGGTGGAATTCTGACTTGTCCTGCGGTTGTGCAGCTGCTATACAATGTTTGAAGAGGAAGAGGCTGTATGAACAGCAAATAGAGCAGCTTGGAAATTTCCAATTGCGTATCCATGATCAGGTGCGCTTGTTATATTATATTTACTGATGATTAGACAGTATGGAAAAGGGGAAGAGACAGTTTGAGGGATGTTAGCTCTGATCTGATGTGTGTTTGGTGTTTAATGATTTTATAATCGGTTGCGTATCAATATTACAGATGATAATGTTAGAAGGTGCAAAAGCAACTACTGAGACTGTAGATGCGTTGAGAACAGGAGCTTCTGCAATGAAGGCAATGCAGAAGGCAACGTATGTAGTATTTCAGGGTCTACTCAGCATGGGCCCAATTTCTTTCATAACTTGCTATTTGTTCTTTTAAGTATTTTTGGATAGCTTTATTAATCCTTGCGATGCTTCGATTCATGTTCTGATATGAAATTTGCCATTTAGCTCAGGCTGACTTCATTAGATTCTATCAAAAACCTCAATGGAAGCCTTTTTTCCTTAAATGATTCAATGAAGCTTTCTCAAATGATTATTATGGGAACGGTTTCTAGCTTTTTCTATGGTGCTCACCTAATTAGGAAATCCAATCCTGTTAGTAAATGTTTCTAAGGACTACAACCTCCTCCCTGATTTATTTATTGAAATTGATACCTATTTGTACTGCTTAAAAATGCTTGTTCTACTAGTGCTGTGGCTGACATAATTTGAATCATGTTCTCATTTGACAGAAATATTGATGATGTGGACAAGACCATGGATGAGATCAATGAGCAGACTGAGAACATGAAACAGATACAGGAAGCATTGTCAGCCCCAATTGGTGCAGCTGCTGATTTTGATGAGGTTAATTTTCTCTTGATTCCTTTTCAATCTCTCTTAGTTCCTTTTGGGTTGCCAGCAACTAAATAAATAGGTAATGAATAAAATCTTATCAGTTTGTTGGATGTTATCTCTGTCTGCTGCAGTCTAAATGTTTTTATCATTGCAGGATGAATTGGAAGCTGAACTTGAAGAGCTTGAAGGTGCTGAACTGGAAGAACAGCTTCTTCAACCTGCAACAACTGCTCCTGCAGCTCCAGTGCAGTTCCCAGCAGGCCCACAACGAACTCGTCCTACTCCAAGGCGTACTGCTGAGGAAGATGAACTAGCTGCACTACAGGCTGAGATGGCACTTTAAGCAGGTCCCTCTCTCTATTGTGATATGATATATCCATACTACGAATGCATCTTTTGAGTTTTCTTTTAGTATGATATATTTGTTTCTATCATGCATTTTCTGTCGTTGATTCTGTTTGTGAATGTAATATTTGAGTTGATTGATGCTTGAGGTTGTGTACACCAGTCGCTTATTTAAAAAAGAAAAAGAAAAAATGGTACAGACTAGTCTGGAACTATGAGGGGTGGGCAATGGTGTCTTTTTTTTTTTTTTCCTTAGAAAAAACAAAAAGAGAAATAAACATTTTATGCAGTTTTGAAGTGTTTTGCGCTATTTTCTTCAATAGTGAGTTTGATGTTCAGAGTTTTGCAGGTATTGTTTGGGTATTTATTGACAGGAGCCATGTAAAGAATTGCCTGATTGTTTGATGGAGATTTCTGCTCGTTCATGCATTCCGATTTCGACATGGACCATTGGTAAACAGAATACGAAAGTTACCACTCCAAAACTTGTAATCTGCCCTTTGGTGCTTCCAAACAACTCTTCTTTCTATTTTTCTTTTTCGAAATTTTCACCTTTTTTTATTTTGGTATTCTGTAAACCTTATTTGATAGCTTAACGAATCTTCCATGTATCATATCCAAGCGAATCTTACTCGATCTCGGGGCCATTTACCAGGAAATGAAGTAAACCCCATGTTGCTTTCTACCTTCAACTTGCTTGACCTATCGCTAGCTTATAATTAATACTGAAATTGTTAAACTTTGGTAGGGTTAACCATGGGGGTTTAATTTCACGAACGGTCTTGCTATCTGTTTTTGTTCATGGCACTGAAAAATTCAATGTATGTCTTATTATGTAAATGAACAGATAAAATTGATTGTTGCTGATAGATAAGTAGACGTGTTGTAGACGTGGCACAACTCATTCCTCTCTCCTCCATAAATCTCTCTCCTACACAACATATTCAGTCATTACAGTATATTTCACTTAAAACAGAAGTCAAAATCTGTATAGGACCAGCCTCTATCCACACCTCTTCAGAAAAAGTAAGAGCTAATCTTGCAAGCTTGTGAGCTATGTTGTTAGCTTCTCTATAAGTGAAATTTACACTCAAATCAGGTTCCATAATCTGTCAACATCTCCTCATTACTCGTTGCCTTAACTACCATCTGAGAATCACCCTCCAAAACCACACTTGACAGTCCCAACTCCAAGCATAAAACCATTGCTATTCTCAAAGCAAGAGCCTCAGCTACAATAGACTTAATAAGGTGATCAATGTTTGAGCACAGAACATCCAGAGCAGAATTCCAGTTTGCTTTCACTACCGTATCATCTGGCTTCTTCCATTTAATTAAGTGTCTGTTAGTGCTTCTTGAGGGGTGGTTTTTTTGTTACTGGTTCTGAGCTAAGGTGAATTCTTCCAATCCTTGTTTTGCAGCTCTTAGCACTCTTCTCGGGTCCTCAAACTTATGATCAAAGATTAGGGAATTCCTTCTTAACCAAATCCTTCTCATAGTATATGCCATCAACACTACCTCCTCGCCTTCAAATACAAATTCAGCTTTTCCATAATTCCAAGAAGTCAACCTTCGTACTATAGCATTTTTGAACTGGGCTAATCATGTTCTGCCCAAACATCAGCAGCTGCAAAGCTCATGGACGGTAGTTTCAATTTCTCTCACATACTGGGTACAAGTTAGTTTCAGTAATGTTCTTCTTGAAGAGATTAAGTCTGGTTGGAAGTAAATCATGACCAGCCTTTCAGATGAAATGCTTTTCCATGTGCATTCCAAGATCAATTTCCATCTAGCTTATGTTTCAGCCACATTCGAGCACTCTCATTTCATCAGTCTTAATTCTTGTGTGCTCTAGATGGTATGCACTTTTAACAAAAAAAATTCCATTGTTTGAAGGACCCCATGTCATTTTATCCTCAACACCCAATCTACTCATAGGTATGATGCATATGGTTTCAGCCTCATCTTTATTAAAAGTATCATTAATCAGCCTTTCCTTCCATGTACTAGTACTTGTCTCAATAAGCTACTGTACATTTGAATCTCTGTGTAGACTTTTAACCGGAGATTCACTCTGTGTGTAGTAGAAGTTGGCCATTTATCCTTCCAAATCTTAACGTTACTACCATTTGCTACCCTCCAAATCAATCCCTCCTTAACCAAGTCAAGCAAATTAGAGATGGGTCATAGCCCAGCTTTGCATCTAACAGCTTTCCTTGCTTGAAATTTTTTTTCCTCATTATTTTCGCAACTAGTAAGAAAGGATGATTTAGTGTTCTCCAGCACTGCTTTGCAAGCATGGCTTTGTTGGAACTTTTAAGGTCTCTAAACCCCAGCCCCTTCTGTTATTTGATTCTCCCATTTTGAACTCTCTTCTCCACTGAACTCTCTTCACATTGTGCTTATGTCCCACCAGAATCTTGACATAATTAAAGAGATCTGTTTACATAGTCTTCTTGGCAATTTAAAAAACACGCATAGAGAAGGTTGGTATTGCCTGGATGATAACTTTTAGTAATATTTTCTTCACTGCTTGAGATAGGAATTTATTCTTTCAACTGTTAATTTTAATCCAAACTCTGTCCTTCAGGTTTCCCAGTGTTATACTCTGATTTTCCCACCATGGATGGTAAACCAATGTACCTCATAACTTCCACAAACAGACACAACTGCTACTTGCTAGATCAGTGCTTTAATTGACAAAGCACTAGTGTTGGAGCAGAATAAAAAAATTGTGGTACTTCTAACTTATCACCACATGCGATGACGACGAACATTGAGTATGTAAATATTCATTTTTAATGACATGATATTCTATTTCGGGACTACCTAATAAAATTACTTTTTGGTTTTCACATATTCTTAAAAGAATTTTAATTTTGTAAGAAAAACTGAAAATCAATTCAAATCTTCAAATCTGAAAAACCAATACATTATTTCAACCTATTATCCAATTATTATTCAAACACAAAAATCAAAACAGTTTTTACAAAATTCAACAAAACAAAAATTACCCTTAAAAATTAAATTCAAATAACTTTTCAACTCTATATATACTTTAAAATTGTTTTCCAAAAACTATGAAACCAATAAGAACATATATTGGTGTCAAGTATCAGGCGAAAATCTATTATCATCCATTTTCTCATCATCCTCTTATTATCTATTCATCATCTATCTATCAAGTTCCACGGGAACGAAGAGAAAAACAAATTCAACAAGAGATAAGACATAATACCCCAAAAAAAGGTGGTTTGCAAAAAATGTTACTCCTATCAGATTTGTATAAACTGCACATATATATATTTATAGTTGCAAGCCTTGTTGAATTATGTATCCCTTTCTCCTTTTCAGTTTAGTCCCCGAGGGTGTTGTCCGTTGGAACAAAACAAATGGCACACAGGTTGTCAATTTTGTTGGCCTACGAAAGTTGCAAATGCCGACATATCAAAATGGTAACCACGTTGTTTGTTGGGTATTGCTCTTATTCACACAATAAAAGAAGGAAAGGGGGAAGGGTCCTTTAGCACAAAATTTTATTTTTCATATTTTATTTTTTATCATTATCCTCTCAATCTTTTTTAACCTTGAATTAAATTATTGATTCATAAATAAAATATAATAAATACATTTTTAATAATTTAATACTATAATAAAAGAATAAAAATAAAAAATAGTTAATCTACTTAAACTTCTCGTTTGTACAAATCGATATAATTATATTTAAAAAAATTTAAAATTATAATAATAATAATTTTAAAATAATATTTTTTTCTTTTTTTTACCTTCATTCACCGCATACCATTGTTTTTAATTTCAGCTAGACTACCAATTTCAGTCCTACCGGTACTAGATATATACCATCACAAATACCGGTCGTCGGCCTAAACGGCTGTCACCTATTATATTTCGGATATTTCGGCGTGTTTTTTTTTTTTTTTCGTTTTTCAAACTACAAGTTTATTTTTTGACCCCCAATTTAGATTAGACTATTTATAATTTATATGTATGTATGTATTTATATATAATTTATTCATATATAAACTATTATTTTAGAATATAATTGTTATATATATTTATATATATAATTTATTCATATATCGACTATCCCGAAACGGTACACGAAACGGTACCGGTACCGAAATATTTCGTTCCAGTGTCTTGACCGGTACGCCATCCGGTACGGTATTCAAAACATTGCCGCATACGCAATCCCCTACCTCTGTAAATAGAATTTCCCAGAAAAAAAAAAAAAAAAAAATTAGCGAATAACATTATTCTTCGCGCATTCCATGGCATACTTCATATTACATCAAAGAGAGATAGTCTTCCTTTTCTTTAAGGCCACAGACACACGCACAGATGAGAGAGAGAGAGAGAGGGAAAGACGATGCATTCCAGAAAAGGATGGGAGAAAAAGAATATGAAAATGGAAAGAATAGGGGGTCTACATGAGTGGTTATACTTATACAAACATGGAAGAAAAATAAAAAGCAATCCCAAGCATTGAGACTCAGATTTCAATGAATCATATAGGTAAGTAGCAGAGCAAGCACCATCAGCACGTATGCAATTCCTTGGTCAATTGCTACCCCTGCAAAATCACAAACATTTCATCAAATCCAAAAAGAAAAAAACATCACTGCATCACCACCCAAAACAGGGTAAAGAAAAACACAAACCGTCACTCGAAGGAGCAGGGGCTGGTGCCAGGCTCTGGGCATGGATGGAAGGCAAGCCCCCCCATGTTAAAACAATTGCAGAAACAGCCATTGCTATAAACTGAAACCTCAAGATCTCCATTGTAGAGCAACTTTCCTCGATGATGAAAACTTTTCTCTGCCTCCGTGGTTTGAGTTTGGCTTCAGCGTTTTTAAAGAGGAAGAGAGAGAAGAAAGCAATGAGCCTCGAAAGAATCTCCAGAAAGAGAAGGCCAATCCGGCTATGATTAAAATGCTGTTAGATATCTGGGCTTTTAGATACCTACATTTTAAGCCGTTGATTATGCCACGTGTACGGGCACCCCACGCATTATCGAGCTGTATACAGGGAGAGCTCGTCCAATGAAAAAACCACTCATGAGTCATGAGTCATACTACTTACCACGGCCACATTGCATGCATACCATGGCATGATTTGAATGGTGCAATATTCTCAATTATTTTGAATTTTTACGTGCTGTGAGAATATTCAAAAATAAAAAAAGTTTTCAAATATGATTGAGCCGTTGATTTGGGCGGTGACCGTTGGCCTGGTCTTCAACTCAGGAGGGAGTGAGGGACCAAAATTGTCCCCACAACCACAAGTTCCGCGTTGATTAGGTTATGTTTGGCAAGTGGGATGATATATAAAATTTTCAGATTATCTTATTTTATCATTATTATTAAATTTTAAATTTTTATACAAAATATAATAAATTTTAATTCAATTTTTTAAAATTTTAAAATAATAATAATATTAAAAAATAATATTTCAAACTTTTATCAAAAACAAAAAATTCTTATCTCAAAAATAATATTTTTTGACAGCTCGATATGTTTATTCTCTTGAGACCTATTGAAGCAAATGCAAAGAGATAAAAGCATATAAAATATGGCTGTAGATATGACAATATAAGATGCGAAGATATAATTACGTTAGACGAGATTTCTTATATATAGATAAAGAAAAAATCTTCTTCACAACCTACTGTTGGTGGAAGCCCAGCACACCTAACATGCTGGGTTGAAAAAAAAAAAAATTATATAAGATGTGTGGAGAGTGTAATGTACAGTAGGCTGATCTCTAGCATTGTTCGTAGATAAATTTATCATAGGTTTAATTTTAACAATAGATGTGTCTTATCTAATGGGTCCAATTTCATTGTTAAGGACATATTTTACCCCCCGCTTTGGTCTACCGGTCACCTATGAAAATAAAGTTTGGAGGCTCCTGAGTGCTAGAAAACACTTCCAATACCTAAGTTAGTTCTTTACTTTAAAGTGTGTGTGTGAGAATGTGTGTAGTAGTGAGTGAAACTACCCTTAATTGTACTTGTACATAGGCTTTTATACTTCTCTTGTCCGGTGGGGCTCTATTCTCCCCTTGATTGGAGTGTCTGCCCCTATGTTGGACAATGTGCCATCGCATTTAATGTCGCAACCTCTATCAGGATGTCTCGACCCTAACCAAGCCTCTGCATAAGAGAGTGACATCGTGTTGCATTTAATGCAGCACCCCCTGACCAAGATGTGATCTCGATCCGTATCTAATCATTCAATGTGGTATGGCTGGAGATGTGCCCAAGTAGGGGTTGCTCGTCCTTTCCCATGCCAGTTTGGGCCTTCTCCTCGCCATATTTGGAGCCTTTTAATACCAGGCTCTTAGTTCTAATAATCGGAACAAACACAACCCGCCGAGGGATAAATGTGTCCTTCTAGTTGCCCCACAAATTCCCGCCACGTGGGTGTGGTGGGGTTTTCCAATGCCCAAGACCGTTATCAATTATATCAGCGCAGCATGTACCCACGTCTCGGGATTGAGCTTGACGGTTTTGTAGCCACTTCCCTTCGCTTCGCATGGATTGCAGGAATCATCAAAGACATTTATGTTAACTGTACACTTGTCAGACCCCTATTCGGGTTACTTGACCGTTGTCTCCCTTATTTAAACCCACCTCTATCTCCTCTGAATGTCTTCCACCTTCCCTATATTTCACTTTCTTCTCTTGCTTGTCCTTTCACTAGGAGCTTTACTATTTCTTTTCCTCTATTTTTGCTTTCTTTGTTTGTCCTTGATGGCTACCACAAACACGTCTAAGCTCTCTTCGCGGGAATTGCTCTCCCCTTGCTATGGTGGGTCCCCAATGAGACCTGACCTCTTTTTCAGGCAGGGCCTTCCTTGCTACGATGGGCGTGACTGGTCCTCCACCGCCAACTTGACAGAGCTCAGAGCATTGAGGAACACATATGGAGTTCCAGACTCGGTTATCCTAGAGGTCCCAACTCCCAGTCACAAGACCGTTGACTCATAGGTGCTTGTTGAGAAGGTTGCTCTGCACATTAGTGCCTTTTCACACAGACTGAGACTCCCATTTTGTTGCCCCGTTCACGACGTTCTGGATTTTTTGGGCATAGACCTTGCCAGCTACACCCTAACGCATTGAGAATCCTAATGTCGTGTTGCATTTTATGACGCATGGTCATGGAGCCTGCCAATGAGAAATATCCAGATTTGACTGCACGAGAATTTGTGTTTACACATGAGATCCTATCCTTGGGGGGCAATATCTGTAGTTTTGGTTCCAAATACCTTGTCACCGAGTTTGATGGTCGTTACTCTAATGCCAAAAATAGGCAACACAATTTTTTCTTAGTGTCCCGTGAGGGGTAGGAGTTCCCCGACAGTGAAGCCAACAAGCAAGAGTTCCCTATCCAGGCCACATGGGGGATTATTCCTGATGACAAGGTGATCTCCGTGACTCTCTCAAAACGAGAGCAAGCTCGCATTCAACCGGTTTACTCTTGGGTCGACCAACACCTAGAGGATGCATGGACCGATACTCTTTTGACTAGAGTGAACATTCATGGTTCTTAGTGATACCAAACCGATCTCTCATGGTTGGTCATTGCTTTTGAAGGGACCTCGCTGTTTCTAGGGGCAGGAAGAGGTCTTCTGATGCCTTGTCTAGAGGGGGAGAAAAGAGACCTTGCCACCAGGGCGAAGAGGCTCGAAGACCATGGGAAATGCGCGGCTGCTTAGAATCTGGGCAAAGGGCATCCTTCCCATCTATGGAGCACAAACTCTGCCCCCGCTAGGGGCTGTAATCGATCTAAGCCGAATCAAACTTTTGGATTATCGAATCAAGCTAGACTCAAATAACTCGAGTTCAAGTTCGAGCTCGAGCTGAGAGCTCGCCGAGCTGAGCCGAGTTCTAGCTGATCAAACACGAGCTCGAGCCAAGTCGAGTTATTTATTGATCTTTGTTTATACTTTTTAACGAGCCTAAACTGAGTCGAGTTATTACTCAAGTTTTTTTTTTTTTTTTTTTTGTACTCATATATATTTTTTGAATGAATTGAATAATTAAAAATACCAAATTACAAAACAAAATATTAAATCTAATGAAAATTTTACAACTAATATATAAACCTTATATTGAACTATAAAATTATAACATCTTTATGAATACATTTAATATATGGTTATACATTGTAGTAGATAATGAAACTACCAAGTCTTATATACTAACTATTACACATTATAAAATATATACTATAATTAATCACTTAAGTACTTAATTAACTAACATATAATTGTGAACTATATTCAATATATAGGTATAAATGACTAGGTGTAAGTAATTGGGTTACATACTACATATTTAATTATAAAGGTAACTACACTTATGTTATTAAATTTAATATGTATAGAAGCATATATATATATATATATATATATATGTGTGTGTGTGTATAAGGATACTAATATATAGAAATAAATTATATATATTCAATGATTTATGGAAGAGCTCTAATCGAGTCGAGTCGAGCATGAACGAGCAAGCCTTAATCGAGTCTAGTCGAGTTTAATCAAACATGTGTCATTTACTAATCAAGCGAGTTTCTACTTTTTTGATCGAGTTTTTTTTTTTTTTTTTTTTCACGAGTCGAGCTCATTTTGAGTTTAGCCGAGCGAGTATTGGGCGAGCAATCGGATGAACTGGTTCATTTACAACTCTAGCCCCCACCAGTCGCCCCAACCTCGGTTTGAGGGAACTCTCTTGACTCGAACAATTTGGCTTGAAGTTTCCGTTGCCCGATGCTCAGCCCATTTCTTCATCCCTGCATCTCCCTTCTAGCCTGCCTAGTGACCAAGGGCTGACGAGGGCTCTCAAACCAGACCAAAAGGACTTGGAGATGGCATTCTTTGAAGCCATGCACAATTTCAATTCCTGGGGTTTTCCAAGGCTTGAATTCCTCAAAGTGCCTTGAGGATGTAGGTGGCGCCCTTGTTGCTTCGGGTGACATCACATAGTCGAGCGCCTCAACTTCCGAGGAGCCTCCCATAGTCCTTGGTGGTGAGTTGCTAGTTGTGTTAGCCGATTGTAAGGGTCTCTCGCTTGATGAACCCATGGCCCTCAATGAGGACAAGGTCTCGACTCCTTCCATGCATTTCAGTACCTTTATTGTGCAAGGGCTTCTTCTCCCCACAGTCTTAGCGGAGGTATCTTCCCTAGTTCCTCTAGAAGGCGTTGAGGAGCTGGTGGATAACTCGAGTTCTGTCAACCCCGTAGGCGTTGGACCCAATGTTTTAAATACCGTACCGGTCAAGACATTGGAACGAAATATTTCGGTATCGGTACCGTTTCGGGATAGTTGATATATTAATAAATTATATTTATAAATTATATTTATAAATTATATTCCAAAATAACAGTCTATATGTGAATAAATTATATATAAATACATATATATATATAAATTATAAATAGCCTAATCTGAATTGGGGGTAAAAAAAAAAGCTTGAAGTTTAAAAAAATGGAAAAAAAAAAAAAAAACTAAAGGTTGAAATACATGCCGGTACAGGCCGAAATATAGGCTGGTACGACTGGTATTTGGGCCAGTACGAAATATATATGATACCTGTACTGGCACATGGCCGATATGGGAAATACCGATCGGTACGGTACGAGATTAAAAACAATGGTTGGACCTTCGTCCCGACTAAGTGTAGGGCAGGCCGATGATCTTAGGCCTAAAGGAGCTTTGGCGTCGCTGCCACTTCACTTACCTCGACCACTTTCCCATGGACCACTCTACAGGTCTAGTCCTTTCAGATCTCGCCACTACCAATCTTGTATTGAAAAAGCCAAGGGTCAAGTTTGTGCATGGGGTGGCCAACAAGGAATTTCTCTCTCTGGTAAGTCTTTCTGCCATTTCTCATTGCGTTCTTATACCTTATTATTTCACTATCGCTAATCAGTTGGCTTTGGATCTAGGTGAGTCCAGGGAAGAAGTGTCCCAGAAGTGCCTCGGTGTCGAAGCCTTGACATAAAAGCAGAATCTAGAGCGAATTCAGGGATCCTGTCTGGACAAGGAGCTAGAGGCAGTCTAGCAATGCTACCTCGACTATGTCGTCTCCCTGTCGAAAGCCAAGGATACTCGATTGGATATGGGCATGGAGCTCAATCATGTCAAGGTTGAGAGAGAGGAGTTGGAGTTCCGGCACATAGTGCTCTTGAGGGACAAGGCTATCGTGGATACCAAGTACATCGTAAATAAGAAAAGGGTGAGGTCGCATAAGTGGTGTGTAAAGGAACTAGAGTTTGTTTTTACTTCACCAAAGTGGATCTTGCCAGGCTCTCCCCACAGTTCACAACGGCCAAGAGGGTCTGTAACCAAGCCTGTGGCTGTGGGAAAGTTTTAGGCCTGAAGAAAATACGAATGTACTTACTGTCGAACCCCCAAATCAAGCTGAGGACCCAAGGCTTAGAGATATTGGAACCTAATATGGAGGCTCTCCAGTTCCTCGACTCCTTGGGGAGGGACCTGATGCCCGACACCTTCCTTTAGTCTGCTGCCCAAACTGAGAAATAAGAAACTCTTTTTTTTTTTTTTTTTTTAACAATACATGCATTGTACATAAGTGTCTCGACTCCCTTTGCTTTAAGTGATATGCATTTGTTTCCGACACCCACTTAATGCATCTGTCGATGTCTCTTTGATTTTGAAAGAAAAGGCTATTGGTCGTTGAATGGGTGAGAAAACACTTTGGTTTAAGTTCCAAGCGGGATATAGGCTTGACTGTGTTTGGTGGCAAGGAGAGATGGAACACGTAGAAGATGTGTTCCCTCCTATGTTCGTTTGGTGCGAGTGCGGAGCATCAACTTAGATAACCATATGAGATATGTGCTCGACCGTGCTGGGTATCAAGTTGAGATGGAATACTTAGGAGATGTGTTCCCTCCTCTATTCACTCGGTGTAAGCGCGGAGCATCAGCTTAGATAACAAGACTGGAGATGTGCTAGACCATACTGGGTGGCGAGGAGAGATGGGACACCTAGGAGAGATGTTTCCTCCTTTGTTCACCTGGTGCGAGCGCAGAACATTAGCTTAGATAACTAGGCGAGATATGTGTTGGACTATGCTGGGTAGCGAAGAGGAACGAGACACTTAGGAGAGGTGTTCCCTCTTTTCTTTGCCGGGTGTGAGCGCAGAGCACCGACTTAGATAACTAGGTGGGAGATGTGCTTGACCGTGCTAGGTGGTGAGGAGAATTTGAGACATTTAGGATAAGTGTTCCCTCATTTGTTTGCCAGGGGCGAGCGTAA
The DNA here is from genome assembly GCF_001411555.2 of Juglans regia. Lineage (NCBI taxonomy): Eukaryota > Viridiplantae > Streptophyta > Magnoliopsida > Fagales > Juglandaceae > Juglans > Juglans regia. The sequence continues at coordinate 37,295,154 of NC_049901.1, forward strand.
AGCATCGACTTAAACAACCAGCTGGGAGATGTGCTCGTCTACGCTAGTTGGCTCCCACAAAGTTTGTGTAGTAGCAGGCATTCAACAGCAAGAAATGAAACGCAAAGGAAAGTCGTGAAATGTAAAGAAATTCTATTGAATTTACGAGATGTTTTTACATGAGAGCAAAGACATTTCTCAACTTGTTGCCGCCCTTTTCCCTTCGGCCTTTTCAGTCGGCGAGCACTCCCTTTCCTTTGAGTTGTAGTTCTTGGCCTCGCCAATGAATTCAGGTGGCAGGGGAACTCGCTTTTCAACCCCTATCACGCGCACTTCCTTTTCTCCCCCTTTTAATTCCTACATGTAGCATTCTCTTAGCACCACTTGCTCGTCGTGCACTTCGCCTACACTATTTTTGTTGGAAAATTCATTTTCAGGTGGTATGTAGAGGTTAAAACCTTCAGACTATTCAACATGGGCTGATCGATGATCGCATTGTACAAGGAGGGGTTCTTGACCACAAAAAAGTCCATCATTGTGGTAGTCGTGTGCATCCCAAATTCGACCGTTACGGATAAGTTATGGAAGCCAAGGGCTGTACTGTTTCCCTCGAAAATCCCTTCAACTGGGATGGTGATGGGCGCAGTCGATTTTGATACAGCTTGCTCCTGGAAAAGGTGTCATTGTCTTTCTTCTTCTCATACGACCCTTCTTGGTTTTTGACTCTTTCTTGAGAGTGCCCCACCTACAACCTTTTTGTTCCTTTCTCTGACCGCTCTACCTTAGACCTCCTCGGGGAGATTAAAGCTCAAAGGGTGTCCTCAACATAGGCAAAACTTTTGTCCGGTCCATGAACTCTAGCAGCGTTGTAGGGGTCCTCCTAGCCAGTTGGACTATGAACGAGCTCTAGGGCTAGATGCCACCCAAAAGCGCTGTCAACGTGATCTTCTTGTTAACGTCGTGTTTCGCACACCTTTGGGTTAGGCTCCGACAACTCAGGTCTTCCGAAATGGGCTTACAAAAGATTGGAGAGAAGGTAACTGGGAGAGGGCGGCCTCAGGGCCAGGGAGTCTCTGATGCCAAAGTTAGTAAATATTCCTGGAAGTTTGTGAATAAGTGAAAGAGTCTAGGGATCAGAGAGCTTTCTCGTACATGGATCTTGCTATTTATACCTTGGGTTGGGGGGTGGTGAATATCGTCTTTGTCTCCACAGAGTTCGTGCCTCCTCTGTTATTTCTGTTGTTAGGGTCCTTTAATGCGACGTGGCTTTGCGACAGCACCATAAATGTGGTGTATAGCTCAGCAGTGGCGTCATAAATGTAGCGTGGTTTCCTGGCTTTGCCTTCATCTCTTGTGAGTCGTAGATAGTCTGATATCGATGGATCGAGGTCCTTCTGCATTTCCCGTTGTGCTCTGTGCAAGTCTCTAGGTTCTGACCGTGGATGTGGGTTGTCAGGCTGACCTGTCTTATCAGTTACTCGACTCCTTTTCCTAGTAGATGCTTTGCCCCAACGCAGTTTTGGTGGGCCTTGAGCTGGGTATTGGGCAGAGGCCCAGTGGGCTTTGTGAAGTGGGGAAAATCCCCTTACACTTCTCATCCTAGTCATCCATCGTGAGACGCTCCTTGTTGAACCGGGAGAGATAAGATTTCAAGCTCTTATCTTCTGTTGACCATGAATTGAGTAATGAGCTGCCTGCCCAACTTCTTGAAACTGTTGATGGTCAAGTGCTACAAAGCTCCAAACAAGCCCCTCATCAAGCATCAGAAGAAAGCTCGATACTTAATTTCCCTAGGAAGCCGTGGAGCGTCATTTGGGCCCTAAACGATTCGAGATGCTCAACCAGGTATTTATATTTGTCGTACATCTTGATCTGTGGAATTGGTCAACCGAGGATGATGCTTCTATCTTCTTGGTCATCTCTTCGAACATGCCCATGAGGCTATGCAGCTCAAGGTGCATCTTATTTTTTTCTTCTTTGCCAAAGGCAACCCCTCTTGCACTGAATAGCTCCACTTCAATTCGCTCATTCTGGCTCGTGCCAACACCTTCCTCTAATCTCGTGTTCCTCTGTTTTAGGGTCTTGTTCTCTCACTGGAGATTTTCCATTTCTGATGGCATCTTTTTCCTTCGTTCTTCCATTTCTTCGAACCTTCCCTCAATGTTCGTCAAGGTAACTTCTTGCTCATGGGTTGCTTGGGACCGGGTTGCGGGAGGCATATGAAAGGCACGTTACCTTTACTTAAAGATCCCACAAACAGCGTCATCTGTTAAGGATGAGTTTTGCACCCGCCTTGGTCCACCGGTCACTTGAGTCAAGAAAGCTTGAGGGGCCCGGAGTGCCAAAAAGTACCTTCAATGCCTAAGTCAGTTGTAGCTTTAAAGTCTGTGTGTATGTGTGTGTGTGTGTGTGTGAGAGAGAGAGAGAGAGGTATTAGTGAGTGAATCTACCCTTAATTGTACTTGTACCAAGGCTTTTATACTTTCCTTGTCCGGTGGAGCTTTGTTCTCCCCGTACCCGTGCCATCGCATTTAATGCAGCAACCTCTGTTAGGATGTTTTGACCTGTGCCAAGCCTTTGTTTCTTGGGGCGACGTCCTGTTGCATTTAATGCAGTACTTAGTGTCAGGGGCTCTCGACCCATTTCAAGCCTCTGTATCTGAGAGTGGCATCGTGTCGCATTCAATGCGGCACTCCTGTCAAATATGTGATCTCGACCCATATATAATCATTTAATGTGGTGTGGCTGGAGACGTGCCCAAGTGGGGACTGTTTTGTCATTTCCCATGCCAGCCTGGCCTTCTCATTGCCATACGTGGAGCCTTTTAATATTGGGTTCTTAATTCTGATAATCGGACCATGCAGGGATGAATGTGTCTTTCCATTCATCATACCTAATATAAAAAGAAAATCACAAATGCATCCTAGAGGTTTCGAATGTGACGATAATAAAATAAAGTGATGCATGTGGTAAAAGAAATTCGAGTAGCTCAACATCTTCTCAATTGTGAGAGAGAGAAACAAAATAGTAAGAAAAATGGTACTACGCAATCCAAAAAATCAAATGAACCGAAAATAATTGTGCAAGGCATATTTCATCCGTTCATCTCTCTTCCACTTGTAATCTTCAAAATATACTTTATTGAGGCATCTCAGCAAAAGGAACCTGCACCTCATAGCACTGCACGCAGACCTACAACAAAAGCAGCTAATGATATGAAAGTTCCAGAAGATATTCCCACAACAGAATAAATATTCTTTAGCCACCTATCACTGTATCTCTTGCACAGCTTTATTGTTTGTTATACGATACTCTTTATAAATAGCACAGTAGCATGTACACAAAGAGATATGAAAAAGAAGAGGATGAATTTATTCTGAGCAACATTGTTGTCTGTATTGAGTAGAGCTTTTTCTCAAACATCTCACATGCAAAACATTCCTCTCAATTCTCAACATGGTATCTAGAGCCTAGGACTCGCGTCTTCTTCTTTCCATGGCCTCTCCCAAAAAGGATTCTCCCTCCCACCCTCCCACTTCTCTTCTTACTTCCGCCTCACATTTGGTGACCATTAAACTCACTATCCAGAATTTCCTTCTATGGAAGGCACAAATTGTGCCCTTCCTCAAAGGCCACCAACTCTTCGGCTATGTTGATGGTACCATTCCCTCTCCCGCTGCCTTCATTGATGGTAACCCGAATCCAGCATATACACAATGGGTACTTCAAGACCAACTCATAATCTCAGCTCTTAATTCATCCCTCTCTGATTTGGTTCTTGCCCAAGTTCTAGATTGTCAAACTTCCCATGAAATCTGGACAACTCTTCAAAACACATTCCAAGCTCAATCATCTGCTCATACAATGCACACTCAATACCAGCTTGCTACCCTAAAAAAAGGGTCTGAATCCATCACTGAGTATTACAATAAAGCTAAAACTCTTGTCTCCTCTCTCAGTGCAGCAGGACACACTCTTTCCGATCAAGAATTTACTGTCTACCTCCTTGCGGGACTTGGGACTGACTATGAGTCCCTTGTTACCTCCCTCACCACCCGTCCTGATCCCCTTTCCCCTCATCAGATCTATAGCTACCTACTCAACCATGAATCTCGCCTCTCTCATCAAACACAAACATTGCTCTCAGGTTCTCCCTTTTCTGCAAATACAACAGTCACTAGTTCATCCTCTTTACTTGGAACTCCAAACCGTGGTCGTACCAATGGCATTCGCGGGCGTGGTAACTTCTCTCGCGGTCGTGGCCGTCACTTTCCAGGCTCTAGCCGTGGCAACTCACATCCCAATTTTTTCCAAACCAGAAATGAGTCTTGCCCTACTTGTCAACTCTGCTATAAGTTAGGCCACACTGCCATGACATGCTACCACCGTTTTAATCACTCTTACCAGTCCCCCCCCCCCCCAACCCTCCCTAACTGCAAATATTTCTCAAATCTCCCCCTCGCCCTCACATGTTTCTCATTGGTTTCCCGACACAGCGGCGACCAATCATTTTACCCCTGACCTTTCTTCTTTCAACCTTGACTCTGTCTCATACAATGGGTCCGACCAAGTCAACATCGGTGATGGGTCTTCACTTCTGATTCAGCATGTTGGCTCGGCTCAACTTCCATCTCCTTCTGGCATATTTCTTTTACACAATCTTCTTCATGTCCCTTTGATCTCTTGGAACCTTCTCTCTGTTAGGCAATTTTGTATTGATAATAAGGTTTTCTTTGAATTTCACTCTGATTTTTTTTGTGTGAAGGATTTGCATACGAAAGTGGAGCTTCTTCGGGGTCCCGTTGAGAATGGTCTTTACGTTCTACCATCGCAACCCAACACCTCTTTGACCGATCCAGTCTCTTCCTCTCCATCGCTTCTGCAAGCTTACATTGGCACTCGCACATCCGCAAATCTCTGGCACCATCGTCTAGGACATCCCTCTCCTCGCACAACTCGACTCACTCTCCAGAAGTTCCAACTTCCCACCACGGCAAGCCATCACCTCCCCTTCCACTCAGCTTGTTCCAAGGCAAAGGCCCACGCCCTTCCCCATCCTCCCTCGCCCTCTCGGTCCAGTGGGCCTTTTCAACTTGTTTTCCTAGATGTATGGCGTCCAGCCCCTGTTTTGTCTACAAAAAGTTATCGTTATTATCTTTCTATAATAGATGATTTCTCCAAGTATCTTTGGTGTTTTCCCATACCTTTAAAATATGATGTCTCATCTATTGTAATTGCATTCCTTCAATATGTGCGTAATTTCTTTTCTCTAAATATCCTCTCCATACAAACTAATGGTGGAGGAGAGTTTCAACCTCTTCGGACTATTTTCCAAAAACATGGCATCACTCAACGTATCACTAGTCCACATTCTCATCAACAAAATGGGACCATTGAACATCGCTATAGACACATTGTTGAAACTGGCTTGTCCTTACATGCTCATGCTTCCATGCCACAAAAATATTGGGCTGAATCTTTTCAAACTGCCACTTACCTTATTAATCGACTTAGTACCTCGGTTCTCAAAAATAAATCACCCTTTGAAATTTTAATGGGTCATTCTCCTGATTATCTTTTTTTGCGTGTTTTTGGGTCGGCTTGTTGGCCAAATTTACGACCATATAATCACCACAAACTTGATTTTAGGTCCCAACAATGTGTTTTCATAGGCTACAGCTCAGACCATAAAGCCTATCAGTGTCTTCATCTTCCTTCGGGCCGACCGTATGTTTCTCGTGATGCGGTCTTCAATGAGCAGGCCTTTCCCTTTGCATCTAAGCCCGACAGTTCACTTCCATCTCAAATTCATGCCTCTGTCCCTATACCTCCCAGACTTCCCTTACTCACTCAATCATCCGGCCCATTTCGGTCCAGCCCACCTAGTTCCCCTCAGCCCATACGTTCCTCTCCTTCTCAAACAAACCCTAACTCTCCTCCTTCTTCAGCTGCCGCCTCTCCCTCTCTAGAAATATCTCCACGAAACCCCTCTATCTCTGCATTGCCGTCCTTACCTATTCCTCATTCTCATTCTCATTCTTAGCTGCACCACTCCATGACAACCCGATCCCACACCAATACACTTCGCCCGCTCATCCGCACCGATGGCACAATTCCATGGCCTTCGAAAAACCCCTCTGCCTCCCTCACTACCTCTCTCTGTTTCCATCAAATCTCTTCCTCTCCTATCCCAGAGGAACCCATGTCCTTCTCTGAAGCCACCAAATATCCCGAATGGCGCTTGGCCATGGCTGAGGAATTTCGAGCTTTACTACAAAATCAAACATGGGAACTTGTCCCCTCCAGTCCTAGCCTCAATATATTGGGCTCAAAATGGGTGTTGAAGACCAAGAGGCGTGCAGATGGAACCCTTGAACGGCGTAAAGCACGTCTTGTGGCCAAGGGCTTCCATCAAAAGCCCGGTCTCGACTACCCTGAGACCTATAGCCCTGTGGTCAAACCCGTGACTGTGAGACTCCTCTTGTCCATTGTCGTGACTTCCAATTGGCCCCTTCACCAGCTCGATGTGCAGAATGCATTCTTGCACGGTGACCTCAAGGAAGTAGTGTTCATGAAACAACCACCTGGTTTTGCTCATCCGGATTACCCGTCTCATGTGTGTAAGCTAAAAAAATCTCTGTATGGATTGAAACAAGCCCCTCGGGCTTGGTTTGCAAAACTCAGTGACAAACTAATTTCTCTTGGTTTTGTTGCTTCTCAATTTGACTCATCCTTATTTATTTTAAATACCTCATCTGATTGCATTTATGTTCTTGTATATGTTGATGACTTGATTGTTACTGGATCTAACCAGAGGATTATCTCAGATTTTATTTCCTCATTAAGCTTGCATTTTCTTGTTAAAGACCTAGGAATGCTTCATTACTTCCTTGGCATTGAAGTCACTAGGAGTTCATCAAGTCTCTTTCTTTCTCAATCTAAATATATTAATGATCTGCTTCAGAGAACTCGGATGCATAATTCCAAACCAGTGAATACCCCTATGTGTTCTTCTGCCAAGTTAACTTTACTCGATGGATGCACTTTTGATGATCTGCAACTTTATCAGAGTGTGGTTGGCAGTTTAAAATACTTGGCTTTTACACGTCCTGATATTTCTTTTGCTATAAATAGAGTCTATCAATTTATGCACTGCCCTAGAATTCCTCACTGGCAGGCAGTAAAGAGAATTCTTCGGTATCTTAATCACACTCCATCTCTTGGTCTGCATTTTTCTCCTTCCTCCTCCTTCAAACTCTCAGCCTACTCTGATGCTGACTGGGCCGGGTGCCCAGATGACAGGAATTCAACTGGTGGATTTTCTATTTATTTTGGTCCTCATCTTGTGTCTTGGGGTTCAAAAAAACAGGCTACCATTGCTCGGTCTTCTACTGAAGCCGATTACAAATCAGTGGCTAACACGGCCTGTGAAGTTCTATGGATCCAGTCCTTACTCAAAGAACTTGGTGTTTTTCTAATGCATCCTCCTACTTTGTTGTGTGATAATCTAGGAGCTACATACTTATCAGTGAATCCTATACCGCACTCTCGCACAAAACATGTGGAGCTCGATTATTACTTTGTCCGTGAGCGGGTTGCAGCTAAAATGCTTCAAGTGTCCTTCATCTCCAGTAAAGAGCAGATAGCTGACATCTTCATAAAGCCATTATCAGCTGCAAAGTTCATTCAGTTACGATCAAGCCTTACTATGGCAATTGTACCGCTTGGATCGTGGGGTATTGAGGCATCTCAGCAAAAGGAACCTGCACCTCATAACACTGCACGCAGACCTACAACAGAAGCAGCTAATGATACGAAAGTTCCAGAAGATATTCCCACAACAGAATAAATATTCTTTAGCCACCTGTCACTGTATCTCTTGCATAGCTTTATTTTTTGTTATACGATACTCTCTATAAATAGCATAGTAGCATGTACACAAAGAGATATGAAAAAGAAGAGGATGAATTTATTCTGAGCAACATTGTTGTCTGTATTGAGTAGAGCTTTTTCTCAAACATCTTACATGCAAAACATTCCTCTCAATTCTCAACATACTTGAACTTGAGAGCTCTTTTCCAATTCAAGCAAGCAGGGTGATAAGTTTTTATTTTCGTCCTAAACCGAGTAGAGACCCAATGGGATTTTGCTCATTTCCCTTATTAAAGTTTTACACAGCACTATTATTTCAGAAAGCATTAAGCAATACAGCAGCACTTAGTAGAAACGGTCTGAGGTAGTCAAAGTTCATCAGTTCTTCCAACCTGCAATGAAGCTTAAAAGCAAGACACTAGGGATAAAAGAAACCCATCAAAGAAGGTTTTCTACTCTCGAGCATATATATATATATATATATATATATATATATATATATAATCGACATTAAAAATACATGCAAGATATTATTTTCTGCAATTAAGCTTTAAAGCAAGGCACTATACTTCAAACCATTCTCAAGACATTCTAAAAGAACAATTGGGCTAATAAAGAATTAGACCTAATGAAAAATTAAGGCCTAGCTATAGTTAACAAATATGCTCAAAGATAGTGAATTGAGATCAAATATAATTGAACGACGATGAAAATTCAATGAGACGAACAAAGAAAACTATTTCGATCATCGTCTCTCATACCATGTTACAAATTAAAAAATAATGGAAATTGCAATGGAAAATAGACAAAGCACGAGGGAGAGTGAAACTTGAGGACTGCATCTTTATTATTTGAAGTGTGTTGAATATAAAGCATAGGTAAATATCTTGATACGATATTAAGATAAGGTAAATATATATTTTATCATTATGAAATTTGAATTTCTTAATATGATAAAATTTCTTCAAATTATGAAAATCAAGTCTCTTAATTTAGATAATAATCAAATCAATAATTTGATTTCCTATTATCTCTAACAACTAGATCATACTGATCCATCTCATCTTGAGAAGGTACATGAATTATGATCACAACTAGAATAAACAGTTGCAATTTTTTTATGCATTACAAAGGAACAGAACATAATCCAACCTTCAGCATACTAAGCTTTTGCTCGATGGCTTTTCATCCGCTGAAAGCTTTCAATCGCGTCAAGCACAAAGACATAATACTTCATCCTTATCCATATATGTAGGACATGGAATGAATGGACTTAATTTACAGATTCAAGCTTATATATTAAACACATTCCTCAGCTGGTCAACAATGTTATTCGCATATATAGTTGAGTGAAGTTACATGCATCCACATTTTGTTTACAACATGGAGACCCCAACTCAAAACCGCAAATTTGAGGTTAACGAGTAAAACATTAAATTAAAGCGGACTATGAGATCTTAGGCAGATGCTAGATAAGTGATTCTACTAAAAAACTCAAGTTAGGGCACCTTTATGGTGATTAGACTAAGATTCATGCAGTGTTTGAATGTGACGAGCCCAATTGAGCGGGAGTTACGCCGTAACATACATTTCATATCGTATGTGCTATATACGATCATATTAGAGAATGATTGGGTGGATCCCTGTTTCGTCACTAGGTGAGCTCTAATGGATCAATATATGATCTATTTATATGTCCTTGAATCTGAAACTATGTCATGAATGAAAACCTGATATCGCTACTTTAACATGTTATCTTAGAACCACGAATAATACGGTCTTGTGAACCATGTCTAGAAAAGTGGTCAAGTCTAAAATTAACATGAGTATCTAGGAAAAATTATTTGGATTCATGTTATTTTATGACTCATAGTTCAGACGATTATGTCATTTTGACTCGATATAATCGTGAATATATTTTATAATGTGAGGTCGAGAATTGATTTGAGTTCTAAACTCGTGAAGGATTAAGGATCATTGACCTAATGAGATCAAATAATCTGGAGCACAGATGAGATGTTATGAGTGATGTCACGACCCGATTTTTCTATTGGAAGTGAACCTATTGACATCACAATAATATCTTAAATAATAAAATGAGAAAATGAATTAAAAACCTTCATGTAAAATAAATTGAGTTCAAACCAACTCAAACTATTATTTAATAAAATTCTAAATTAAACTTTAACTATTCTATAGGTAACACTTATTTCATAGCTCTCATTCTAACCCCTCTCATGTGTCCTCTAAACTTCTTTATTGACATGCTCCTTTTTAATATATGTAAATTAAGAAATTCTTCCACTGGAAGGTAAGTCTATGGCTGAGTAAGTAGGATGATTAAGCTCAGTGTAATATATGAGCCTCATTTATAAATAAAAAATAAAATGAAAATCAAAACGATAACTAAATCATGATATCAACGTAAATTAAAAATCCTGTACCATGTAGAGAAGTACTTTCAGAAATTTCTCTAATAGGGAACTTCCCCTTCAAGGGTAGTTATCTTTTCCATAAACTCATCTACATTTGGGATTTACATCTTCTTAATACCCTTCCCATTTACTTCTCTGTTTAGGGACTTCACATTCTCAATATTATTCAGTGTAGCTATATTTCTCATACATTTGTTATTTAATGGGTCTATACATTCTCAAAGTCTTTTAGTGTAGTTATCCTCCCCAATAGGGGTTAAAAAAACCAATAAACCGAACTGAACCGGTGGGCTTGGTCCGGTACCAGTTCCATTTTTCTCAAAACCGATCGAAATCGGACCGGTTCTAGTTTTCCTTTTTCTAACTCCAAACCGGACCGGTTCATATATATATATATTGATTTTTTATATATAATATATATAATTATATATAAAATAATTTTGTATTATATGATAAATTACTAATTAATATATTACTAAATTTTAAAATCCTATATAAATAACTATATATTATCACTATAGTCTATAATACAATTATAATATATATTATAATATACTACAATATATTATCACTATTTTATTATTTACTATAATATATATATACTATATTATATATATTTAATATACCGGAAAAACCATACCAAATCGGTAAAATCGAAAGTACAGGTTTAAGAGTGTAACAATGCAGTATCAGTTCTTCAAATCTCAAAACCGGTATATACCAGTTCGGTTCTAAAATATGTATAAAACCGGACCGAACCGGACCAGTTACACCCATCTCCAATATAATATAGTAATGGTACCATACTAAACTAAAACTTATAAACATTATTTATCATATATTGAGATTAGTTCCATTAAAATGTAGTGTCTGGTTTCCATGTAAATGTGAGTACTGTAGCATAAATTACATGAGGCATTTCTAAAAATCTTCTATAAATATGCCATGACAACATATGTAAAGTACATGCTATGTAACTATTATTTTTTTATAGGCATTTACTGAGCAATAACGTTTCATACACATGCTTAATAAAAGATAAAGTGCCCAAAAACTATTAATAAAAAATATCAAATTAATTAAACCCACTTGCATGGATATACCAATTAGTACTTAATAACAGCAGTATCACTTAGAACCTAAATAAAGGATTAACACAATTTATAAGATCTAGACATGTTGTTTGTAGTTTCACTTAAAAGTTGCTCAAGATTCAAGAAATACACAAGAATCTAACCTCCATATATTTAAAGAACTAAGTGGAGGTTGCAATACATCTGTACAAGAGCCCCAAATACCTCTTTAGAAGTCATTAAAATAGTACTTAAACGAAACATTCGTGGAAGCCTAATATTTCTACAACACCATAACTGTGTCTCGTGGATCTCTCTAAAGTTTATAAAGCACTCTCTATATCCAATCAACATATTCCTCTAATAACTGGTGGTACAGAATTAATCAGCACAAGGTTCTCCATCCATTTCCTTCTGTTCTTGAATAAGTCATCATACATTTCAGGTAGAATCAGATATTTAATATCAAAGTATGTTCTTTTTAAACTAAACAATAACTAGAGATCTCTCTAGTACTTATCCTTTTAAGTTTATTTTTCATGAATTCCTGTGTTTATCTGTCTGATTTTATACAATAGAAATGCTTATACAATCACTATATTGATTTAGCATGTTTGAGAGATTTTTTCTGTTAGGGTTTCATGAAAACAGAGGATTAGGGTTTTTACCTGTGGATTGTAGTGTTGTTTGGTGTCTCATTGATAATTTTAGGTTCTTTTTTATTTTTTATTTTTTTTGTGTTGTGTTGGAGATTAATCTTGATTTTAGGTTTTTCTTTTTATTTTTGATTTTAAGGAATATGCTTAGCATTTCTTTAACTCTTCACGCTGTGATTTCTTTGGCTTGTCCCGTAGAGGTAGTGTGAACTGACATGGTATTCATCTCCTCTCTTTCTACTCTCTTTTTCCTTTTTAATGTTTATATTTTCCAGTCATCTACTGTAAAACAATAAATCGTTTGAAAATATATTCAATTAAATGTAGCCATATGACCCAGTTCTTTGCATTTTTTCTATCCCATGATCATGAAGCTTTCAAGCTCATAAATAATGGATGGTTGAATCATAGTTATGGTGCCAAAGGAGCTACAGAACAATAGGTGTTACTGTAGATTTTGGGTTCTTTATTTAAGTTGCAACCATAAAATACATGAGTACTGCTACAGGCAGGCACAAGGTCGTGCCTGCGCGCGGACGCCACTGACGTGGCATTTTTCCACGTCAGCAATTATATATTAAAAAAAAAATGCAAAAGTAGGACAGAACAAGCGAGAGAACTGAAACGAAGATACAGAAGTCGATTTTCGAAGAGGACAAGCGGGAGAACTGAAACGAAGATAGAGAAGCCGATTTACAAAGAGAACAAGTGGGAGAAACTGAGCAAAAAAGTAGAGAAGCCGAGATTTCACCGTCTAAGTAAGAACCCCTTCTTTTGATTTTTTTTCGTCTTGCTTCGCCGTCGGTGAAATCTCTTTTATTGTTAGTATGTAAACGTAAGATGCTAACAATGGAAATTAAAAATCTTTTTTCGTCTTGCTTAGTAAACGTAAGATACTAAAACTGTCGGTAGTTCACATTTCTTCTGTGATTTTTCTTTTTTTGAAGTCATGAAGTGTGGGCACTGGGTGTTTTATGAGTGATATAACACCCGAGTGTATTCTTGTGGTATATTTTGTTTGTGTATATATGAGACTTTCCAGCATCTAATTGCACGAGACATAGGAAAAGAACCAAAATTTATGAACTGCTCTGTCCTGTATTTTAGCATTGTTTTTCAAAAACTGGAATTTTTTTTTTATAAAGTTAGTGTGCTTTGTGTAGTATCTTACATCTAGACATTTCCATTCATTAAATTTTTATTACATTTGAAGTATTTGACATTTGACACTATCATTGTCTGTTCTTTAATTTTCAAACTTGATAGTACTGATCTCCATAATTGATACAACATTCATAGTGATAGAACTCATAAAACAGGAACTGGAATTAAACCACATGCCTTAGAAAACCATCCTAAAGTTTAGATGGAATCGTAAACCTCACTTTGCCATCAATAATTCTATTGTCTTAGCAAAGATATTGATGGACTGGGGTGGGTTGAAAAGGTCCAAGTCTCATTTTATGGCATCACCATTACCGTTAAAAGAAAAAGAGGGGGAAGGAAGAAAATTGATTGTCCCTGAATGTTACCTGCTTATACAAAACACATGGGGTATGGCTACTTTTATGAAAATCATGCTTCTGGAGCATTTAGATAACCATCATTTGAAGGGAATTATCTGTGTTCAGTATAAGGCAGATGCGTAACAACTTAACTAGTTAGTTGATGAGAACAAACATCAATATAATTGCATTGCTAACTACTATATCAGTTTATTTTTTATGTTTTCAAGATGTAATTATTATTACATAATGGGATGATCAATAATATCTATTGACCAATAGTATCATTTGTCATACAAAAAATCCGTAGTATCTATGCATGTAAGCTTGGCTGGTTTTTAAAAAATGCATAACTTGATTGTAATATTTTTTCCTCAAAAAATGCAGAGTGAAAAAATGTTGAGTTCCCAACTTGATTGTGTATATATGTTGCTGCAGATTTGTATAAAGATTTATTGTAAAAAGTTGCATTTAGTGTTGCTGCAATATTTACATAAAAAGTAAGACCCACTTGGTTTCATTGTTGAGGTAAACGGAGAAAGAAAAAGAAGATGCATTCTGCATAACAGCTCCTATCACCAATCCATCAACGCAAGTATTGTAAACCTCTTTAAACAGTTGGCGTGTGTTTATTTTATGTGTAGTCGTTGTCCACTTGGATTGATTAACATTATGTTGCTGTATGTTAGGACATATCAAGACCATTGCATCCAAATTACATGCCAAGTTACTACGGTCCAGTGCCTCATGTGTGTTTACCACCTTTTGTGCCTCCTCCAAGTACCAACCCATATCCATGGAGCAACCAGGTAATCGTTAGATGGTAAAGTAGTTCATGGGCTTTATGTTATGAACTTGAATATTTGGTCTAATTATTTATTTTTAATTATTTTTGGGAGAACTGCAGCAAGACCAATAGAGCTCTTCTGTCGCTGCCACTTCAAGTGCCGCCATACCAATGATGGGACCTTCTCCAACTGCCTACCCATATCCATAGAGCAATCAGGTGATAATGTCTTGGAATATTTATTGCAGTTAGTGTGCTTTAATTTTCTGATCTTGAATATTTCGTCTAATTATTTATCTTTAATTTTTTTATGGAAAACTACAGCAACACCCATGGAATACTACCTCAGCTGCCACGTCAAGTACTACTACCTTGAGTAGTTCCGCTCTCGCGTCAAGTAATGCTGCCTTTTATAGTTCCGCCATACCAATGATGGGACCTCCTCCAACTGCCTACCCATATCAATGGAGCAACCATGTAATCATTTTTTAGAGTATTTATTGTAGTTAATGTTAGACTTGAATATTGGTCTAACTATTTATGTTTACATTTTTTTTTTTGGAAAACTATAGCAACACCCATGGATTTCTACTTCCGCTCCCATGTCTTGCTCCGCAAGTAGTGTCAGCTCTAGTGTAGTTGTCAGTTCTAGTGTACAAACTAGCGTTAGTGTCGCGGCTAGCTCTTGTTCGGCTTTACCAACATTTATTCCTCCAACTTCTACGAACCCATATCCATGTGGCAGTGAGGTGGTGTCTTGGATTCTCCACATGTACTGTCTTTTACATTATCTATAACATAATTTTACATATAATAATTTTTTCTCCTATTTTACAGGAAAATAAAGTGCAGCAAAGTAGCTCTGTTGAAGAAATTAGTGAGGCCACATTAGACTCGATAGAAGTTGAAGCGCAATCTACTGCCTCTTTGGGTAATACGGTTGATACCAAGGAGGTTGGCACTGATGGGGGTGATATTACCGAGGAGCCAAAGCCAGAGATGCGTTTTGAGTCGGATGATGAGTTAATGAATTACTATAAACATTACGGAAAGTAATGTAGTTTTCAGGTAATGACACAAAGGAGTAAAAGAGAGAAAGATGAGACTGTGAAATATGTCACTGTGGGATGTGCTCAGGGTGGCAAGGCATGAAATAGGGCATCAAACGTCTCCAAGCCTCGGCCAACAAGCAAAACAGACTGCAAGGCAAGGATGAATGTCATGTTAAAGGATAGGAAGCTGTGTGTCACATCCGTATTTAACACACATAATCATGTGCTCAGTCCAAAAAAATCTAGGTTTTTTAGATGCAACAGAGAAGTTAATGAGTTTGTTAGGAGAGTGTTGGATATAAATGATGAGACTGGCATACGGATGAATAAGAGTTTCCATGCTCTTGTCACTGAGGCGGGTAGGTTTGAGAACTTACCATTTGGAGAAAAAGATTGTCGTAATTACATTGACAAGACACGACACCTGCGCCTTGGTAAAGGTGGTGCTCAAGCGTTGTTTGAGTATTTTAGAATGATGCAATACAAGAATGACGGCTTTTTCAGCCTCATGGAATTGGACGATGATGATAGACTGAAAAGTGTGTTTTGGGCGGACGCCCATAGTAGAGGGGCCTAAAACTACTTTGGAGATGTGGTAACATTCGATACCACATACCTAAAAAATAGGTATGGAATGCCATTTGCACCTTTTGTGGGTGTAAACCATCATGGACAGTCAATCTTATTGGGTGCAGGCCTTATTTCAAGTGAGGATACATAATCGTTTGTTTGGTTATTTAAAGATTGGATAGATTGCATGGATGGAAAAGCGCCTAATACTATTATTACAGATCAAGATCGTGCAATGAAAAATGTCATCGCCATTGTCTTTCCCAACACGCGGCATAAATATTGCTTGTGGCACATATTGCGAAAGGTCCCTGAGAAACTTGGTTCCCATGGTCAATACAAATGTGGCTTGAAAAATAAGTTGCTATCTTGCGTATATGACTCTCTTACAATTGACGAGTTTGAGAATTCTTGGAAAAGCCTCAAGATACTTTCAACTTGCATGAAAATGTATGGTTGCAAAGCTTATATGCGGAAAGAGAGTTTTGGGTGCCGGTATATTTAAAGAACTCGTTTTGGGCTGGAATGATACAACTCAACGCAGTGAGAGCATGAATGCTTACTTCGATGGCTACGTGTATGCCAGAACAAATCTTAAAGAATTTATTGATCAGTTCGACAATGCTCTCAAGAAAAAAATTGAGAACGAAAACCAAGCTGATTTCAATTCATTTAACTTCACCATTCATTGCATATAACAACTTAGCTCTTGAGAAGAAGTTTCAAGATGTATACACAAATGCAAAATTTAAGGAGGTTCAACAAGAAATAATGGGAATAATATAATGTCATTGTCGTTTCGAGAAAATGGAGGGAGTAATCGCAATTTACTCGGTCGATAATCAAGTAAAGGCTGAAGATTTCATTAAGGAGGTTACGTATACACTTTACTTTAATGAGCCCAAGTGTGAGGCCAAGTGTGTTTGTGGGTTGTTTGAGATGCGAGGGATAATATGTAGACATATTCTTGCAATCTTTTCAGCTAAGAAAGTCCGTGAGTTACCAGAGAAGTACATATTAGACTGGTGGTGGAAAGACATAAAACGGGCTTATACTATTATTTCGACCAGTTATGACACTATTGATCAGAGACTCGAAACTGTTAGGTATAAACGTATTTTGAGAACTTTCAATGAGGTAATAACAAATGCAGTTTCGTGCGATGGGCATACTGAGGAAATGATTTCAAACTTGTATGCGATGAATGAGGTTTGGCACACATCGAAGCCCTCCAACACAGATTCCAATGTTGGAGGAAGTACTGTGAATGCATTCACAGAAGGAAGTTCCAAGAAGGTGCTAAGTCCCCATGTTGTCAGAGGCAAGGGAAGACCCCCATGTAGAGGAGGATGTCCACGATGAAGGAAAGAGTGAAGAAAATTAAAACTAAGACTGCGAATAAGAGAAAAGATAAGGGAAAGAGCAGACTAGTGAGAGCATATTTATTGTCATTATTACCTAATGTTCATAGGCATAGATTTGATAATATACTATTACTTCTACTTACTTCTGAACTCTAATTATTTTTTATATTGTCAGAGGCGTAGATTGGACACCGAACCATTGGAAAGCAGTAAAACCAACTCGGCCTATCGGAAATGAGGATGCAAGAAAATGTACAAGCTCCCATAATGGTCAATGAAGAAAGTGGACAACATCTAGTGATGGGGACACAAGAAAGTGTACAATTACCACTTGAGGTCATTTTATTGTATAGTTCGTGGTTTTTATTATGTGGGCCTTACTTTATCTGCTATTATGTTCACAGATACAACTAGGAATGGATGGAACGCAGCCGGAGACGGCAGATGGAACGTAGCCCAACAGTTTCTTGTAGCAAGATTTTAGAGATCCATTATGTTTACTTATGTTGAGTCTTGATGGAATTTGGGTTGTTTGTGGGTTTGTTGGCATGTGTGTGTTAGGAGTGATTTTGTAGGAATTTGCGTGTTGGTGTTGGTATGTTAGAGTATATTATATATTGGTGGTGAAAGTGTACGTTTTGTATATGTGGCTTAGTATTTGAGGCCACGCTTTGCTCATTTTGTATCTAAGTACTCTATATATGTAAATTTGAGTTTCTATCCAAGTACTCAGTTTATGTGGTTTTGATTGAATGTGAATGTTTGTTTGGTTATGAGTTGAGATTATACTGTGTTTGATATTGCCTCTTATGTCCACATGGAAAAAAGTAACGCAATAAACTTGTAGTTTAGTCCTGTCAAATATTCTGACAAAATGATCAGGCTGGTAAATTATTTTCACGCATATATATACTTTTTTAATAAGCAGTGACACGTCCAGACAAAATAAAGTCTTAGGAATGAAGATTTTATACATATCAAAATAACGTCTCAAATACATAATTTTAAAGTCTCGACTTACAAACACTAAGTTTCTATAAAATACAAATACAAACTCGTCAACGCAGTGAGAGTATCAAATATAAGTAAATAACTATGGCTATTAGCCAAAGTACAAGAAATAGTTTGTGTGCATGCAGCATGTCAGCTTCTTGACTGCAAAACTGGGCATGATCGTTATGGAGTGCCAACTCCCTCTTCCCGAACTCTGCTTCTCTCTTTTTAAGTTCTTCATCTTTCCTTAATACTTTTGCTTCTCTCTTTTTAAGTTTTTCATCTGAACTTAATACTTATGCTTCTCTCTTTTTAAGTTCTTCCTCTTTCCTTAATACTTCTGCTTCTCTCTTTACAAGGGCTTGCTCTTTGTATTCACTATTATTTGACCACTTAAAAAAGTTGTACTGTGGTAACCCCTGATTCTAAATAAATAATCAAGTATGTTTGACGTCAAAATTTTTGAATAAAACAGTAATATGAAAACATAAACTTGCAAGTACTATTAATTGCGTCTACCTCTTTGTTGTAGAGTGGACACCCAAAGAATGCTCGCCCCGGATTTCTTCGAGTATTTGATATTTTAAGTACATCTTGATTCCCACAGCTACACATTGGGACGTTACTCGATGTATAATTAAGCAACGATGTTGAAGCAACTGATGACGACATTCTAAATCTGTAAGAGATGTAGAGACATAACGTCAGTGACTGTGTGCTTGGTGTGATTGCTTTTGTTGGACTGGATCTGTGGTAGAGATGTAGAGACATGCAGTGATGAAGACATGAGACAAGTGCTTTAGTTCTGTTTTTTGTAATCTAGCACTCCTAAAAAATGCTCTTCAGTTATCAGCATATTCACTCTGCACTGAATTTCTATAAACCTTGAGCATTTTCTAGAGGTTACCCACTTTTGAGGTTTTTCTCATCCCTTTATATAAAAGTGCACCTCCATGGTTCGATGAGTTGACTGCATTTGCAATTTATTGAAATAATAAAATGTGTTCCTTTAAATGCTAACTGAGACTTCAGATATATTTTACATGAAAATCTACTATTATGTAGCACTATACTGATATGAATCAGTTGTTGGATTTTCAACATGTTCTCTTCACCCATATGATAGCATTAACACCACATCAACTTAACTAGGCCTTGGAGACTGGCTATGTGTGACTGTTGTAAGTTTGTAAATTATGCTTTTCGGTCATCCAATATGTTGTTGTTGGCAATTGCTATCTTAGAATTTCTACAACCACAGAGCACAATCCTAAGTTAACTTTTCACGTGCGGGGACCATATATTTCTACCATGTGGTATCAAATCAGCTTGTCTGTTCTCATTAAAAAAAAAAAAAAACTTAATAGATTTGGCATCACTTGGTCATCTTCACTTTCTTTAATGGATGTATTTAAAGTTAGCTGTCTATAAGTACATCTTCCTATTATCATTTTTGTTACTTTATAGACATAATGTGATACTTTTTTTCTTATCTTATATATGGGCAAGTCTTATTTAAGCTAATGTGAACTGCATGTTACTTTGAAGAATAAAATATTATTTGGATGTGCAGCATATATGGAAAAACAAAAACCACCTTTAAACCTGACAGACAGAACTCTTGTCATCTATAAATATTATATATTCATATACAGATCTGCCTCCTTACCTTTGTCTGTAGCTAATTATTATCATTATATATGGACTTTCCTACAAAGAACCCTACATTTCAAATGAATCATGATGCGATGGTTTACTAGTAAATGTACATAGTCACATGAAGAGATCAACTATCTAACAAGACTATATACCAGTAAATGTACATTCTCATTGACTGTAAAACTTTTTTTTTTTATGTGTATGTGTAAAATTATATACGGTTGTCAACAAAAGCGAATATATGTAACTTGTCAATATTGGTAATAAATTAGAGTGTATTCATATGCATATCAAAGTTTTACCCAGGCTTAATTAAAGGTTTCTGATGAATTCCAGTTATGCAGGTATAAATGTTCTATGCAGAGTTGGCAGATATGAGTGTCTTGTCTTGTTGATAATCTTTATCTTCTAAGGTGCAAAGGTTTAATGTAAGAGCCAGATATGAGTTTGCTCTTTCTATTAGTATTTCATCTCTTGAATATCAAATTGTTTCCAAAAGTATTGCAATGGTACTAATAAATTTCAAAAGGTTTCTATTTTCATATAATTGATACCTAATGTCTACTCCACTACTTGTATGTTGCTTTCTTTATATCTTGTCTTCTACTCATGTAAGTTTGTATAGTTTCATTTATGTGGAGATATCAGACTGTAAATAATAAATGATTAGAGCACCATGCACAAACTTTGACTGAATGCTAACATCCTTTAACCTGTTTCTTTTTGTCGGTGCAGATAATCTTGTACATGGAAACTATATGTAAGACTAGATTGTTAAAATTGTTAAAATATGGTAAAAGATAAAGCCGATGACATAATTTAGTAACAAAAATAATGAAACATATGCTTCCTACGAGACTAATGTGAAGATTGCCTCCCTATAGGTAAAGCATACATCCACCTCTCAATTATGAAACCAAGACAAGCAATAGAGGGAATTATTATCGAAAAACTATAAAAACACATACAATGATTCAGGGCTAAGAGCGAAACAACAATTAGAACTAAAAATAGTTCACTAGTTATGCATTATGAACAAATGTGACATAAAGCAAAACGAAATCATAAGGAGAAACGAATGAATATAAGTAGCTTATTTTGGTGACATTTAATGGTTATATACACGTATATAGGGTTAGGAAAGTGACCTAGGATGGCGTCGCTTGGTGGATAGCTGGAGTGCGAATCTTCCTCGACGTCGCACAGGTGCATTAGGGTTAGGCTTAGGTTTGGGAGAGAGATCGCGATAGCAGGGGAGTGATTCCTGAAAGGAGAAACGAAGAATAAGAAAGGGGAAGAAAAATCGAGAAACGAAGAGGAGCAACGATGAGTACGGGGAGAAACGAAAAAGGATTCGAAATCGCCCTAGGGAGAGCAGAGAGATCTTAGGAGGGAGAGGATCGAAGAAGAAGAAGAAGAAATGAAAAATGCTGCGTTTTGGTTCACGCAAGCAGCCATATATGAGTGGAAACAAAACGCATCATTTTATTTACTCCAAAATTGTGCATTTTGTTTCCACGTAGGATGTCGTCCACGAGGACTGAATTGTGCCTGCGTTTAGAATTTTCCAAAAGGCATACATGAAGTACCTAACTTGAGGTAAAATATTGTAAAAGATGCAGCTTTTATGACTCACGTGCGTTGTCAAGTAATGAAGGGTAGGACTTGGAGCCTTTTTTTTTTTTTGAATTTACGTTTTGCTGATCTGTCAAATATTAGGAGCATAAAGTACTTTGATTAACCAATATCCCAACTAAAAGTGGGAAAGTAGTTTACTAGCAAATTGCAATCAAACATGAGAGAAAAAGGAAAGTGGGAGTAAGACTGGGACACGTTAATAAGGATGGACCGGGAGATTGCTTGCTTGTTTAGAGATGTAAACAAGCTGAGTATCAATTTAATATTTGATGATTCAAGCTCGTTTTGATTATACTAGAGTCAAGCTCAAGTTGAGCTCTAGCTAGTTTTGCAATTGGCTAGCTTGCATGTTGGTGGATCTTAAGCATTCTATTTATTAATTCAAATACATTTATCATCTATTTCCATGACTTTCCTTATTTTACTTTATGGATGAAATTGGTTGTAGTAGTAACATATTCTAAAATTTTCCTTTTTATGAATGACTTAGGAAGTGGTAAGACCCAACAAATGTATATCCAAGCCAGGGTTTAAGCAACTTTTATTGCACTCTGAACTTACTTATATCTTTAAAGTATGAATCGCCTGGATTTTAGGAATTTAAATGTTTCAACCATCTTTAACAAATTAATCGCTTTGGTTAATGAGGGGGCAAGTCCATTTTTAATTATTATGTATGCTAGACTTTATCATTTTTATTTGTATCCTCAATATGGTAGACTTCATTCGTTCAAACATGACAAGAAAATAGTTTCTTCCCCTGCTAAACCTCTGCAGCCACTGAAGTTGAAAAATGGGACATTGCTTGAACACTCTTCTCTTCAAAAATCCAAAACTACTTCCTTCCTCTATTAAGCCTCTACAGGTGGTAATTATTTCTTCCCTAGGACTTCCTTTTATTGCTTGTCTGCAAATAAAGTATGGAATAAAATGCTTATTGTTGTTCATTTCCTTCGTGTCATTGTCATTTTCTTCTCTTTTCTTTCCTCTCAGTAAATGTAAGTGTTTATGATGCAGCTATATGTTTTATTGACATTGTTATATCGGTAATGTCTGCTAGAGTGTAATAGTATAATAGATTCATGAACTTATTTGTTATCAACTGGGCAATATATAAAATTAGTACTTGCATTGGGTTTTCCTATTATGATGTGCTTGCCTTTTTGACTTGCCTTTGTCTGCTCTAAGTAAACCATCAAAATAATAGTTGAGAAGTTTTTCTATCTCTCTGCCTTTGCTTGCTCTCAGTAAACCATCAAAACGATGTGCTTGAATTAGGATTTTGCTTTTCTCATCTTTGGCAATTTATTTTGCAGGATTTTCTTGGACTAGTTGAGAAGTTTGTCTCTCTCCGATAGATATGACATCCAGTTAACTGTTGGTGATGCTATCATGGTGAGCTTTGCTTTCCATCTCAAGTTTGTTCTCTCTAAGTACATCACTGATAGTCCAAGCAAATTTGTTGAACTCTTTTTCAAGAGAACTCTATTTTTGGTTAACGTGTTGTTACTTGTTTGTTATGAGTTGATACTTAGAGTCATATATACTTCAGTTTTCAAGTATATCTTTAATGTTTTCGTGTCACATATATTCCAATTATTGTACTATTTTTTGTCTTTCATTTTTAATCACCTCCGCTTAGTGTATTTATAATGTATTGTTCACATCAATTGTGTGTTTTAGGCTATGATAGCTATACAGTTTGACTAGTATTTTTTTTAATTTTTTAAAAGAATATTTTCGGCAAATTTTAGTTGCCAAAATATCCCAGTTTCAACCATTTTTGTTAACGCCGCAAATAGGAGAAATGCTTTTCGCGGAAAAATTGTATACATCTGCGGCGAAACAAATTCACCGGCAATCATCTTTACCAACGATAATATTTCCAACCGTAGGAGTTTTACCTGGTGGTTGTATGGACTATTTGCGGCAGTTTCAACCCACTGGAAATAACATTTATTTTCAACGATTATTGCAAATCCTTGCAAAAAAACAGTTGTAGCCCTTCTTTGGCAACCAATGTGCATCGAATGGGAAATCGATGGAAAAGTCTATTTGCGGCGATTTTTTACATTTTTTGCAACTAATTCTGGCATTTGAAAATGGTATTTTTCTTGTAGTGAGAACACGACTTCTAATCGGAAACTAGAGATCCAAATAACAAAATCTTAAGCCATTATGCACATGCCGAAAGTTGTAAAAAATCTGTAGCTTTGCAAGAACACCGAGGAGAAATATTTCTCAATTAAAATGCTCTATATGCAAATCTCAATCTTCTATATGTGTGTGTGTATATATATATATTTATATATATATATTATATCACCAAAATTGTTGCTAGAACCACATACAACCCATTTTCAGTATTGTACTAACCGAAACAACATATCTCAAAATAAGGAACTCCTGTTATAATTAAAACATCCTAACAAACCACTGCAAATCCTTAGCAATAGAAAATAGGTTAAAGGGGCTTACCAGAATGTGGAGAGAGAGAGAGAGAGAGAGAGAGAGAGAGAGAGAGAGAGAGAGAGAGAGAGAGAGAGAGACCTAAACTGAGAACTTGAAATGAGAAGATAGAAACTTGTGTAAATTGTATGCTTCGATCCATGCCTATTTATAAGGGAAAAATCGTATTGTTTTGATTGATGTTTCAGCATCCCTGATGTAATTTTGTGTGTTGCGGTTGGTTGCATTATAAACACCGTCGTGATGAAGTCAGTACCAAAAAAAATAAATGCTTGAGCTTGCAACAATTATTAGTGTGTGTGTGTGTGTGTGTGTGTGACAGAGAGATAGAGAGAGAGAGAGAGAGAGAGAGAGAGAGAGAGAGAGAGAGAGAGAGAGAGAGAGATGGAAGGCAAGGCATTGGCGAAAAAAAGAAAGTTGCAGAGGAAGACATGCAGTCACTACAATATAACTGGTTTTTTGGGTCCAAAATTTTAATCCCAAAATACTTCTTGCGACAATAAAAGGTCGTTCCCTTATCAGTGTCCGAGAAGGCATTTTGGGATGAAATGAGCGGAACCATTCGACCGTGTTCAAACGGAATATATTTTTGGGATGATTGAATTTTATCCTAGAATCACATTTGAACAGTACAAAATTGACGTTCGAATGTATTGTATATGCGATCATGTCCTTCGGGAGTAGTCGATCGATACCAGTTTGTTCGACCAAATATACATGAAGAAACGTTCGAACAAACAATTTGATGGTCAAACAGTAAAATATGTTTGAATTGATTGAGTAAGACGTTCGAACGGACCATGATAGGATCGAACGATTTTAGTTCACATTCGATGATTCGCTTGAACAGTTTCACGTATTGTTCGAACATTTAATTCTGATTACATTCAAATGTTCTGTATCAATGTTCAAATTGTTTTACTCATCTTGTTCGAATGGTTTTTGCTTGTTCGAACGGCAACTATTTTATTTTAAGCAATAATTAAAAACCAATTAGACAAACGTAATATTTTAAAAAAATACATTACAATTTGCTCAATACCCATAAAACTAATCTAATAAGTGCGAACTAAATAAATAAAACAGTACTAGTACTAGCATTCTTCGTACAGAAATATATCCCAACATCTGTACATATAATGTAAATTAGTTGCTTAGAAGTCTGAACTGTTGCATAAGCATCTGCATTTGGAGTTGAACATCTCTTCTGAACTCTTCTTCTTGTTGTTCTTATTGTTTCATGCGCATCTCCATGTCTGCTTGTTTCGTCAATTGAGCATCTAACTCATGCTGCCTTGCAATCAATTATTTGATCTTGGAATTTACTTTGTCTAATGCTATAGAGGTATTGTAGGCAAACCAGGACAATGAGGAAGAGCTAGAAGACTTTACATAGCGACTCAAACCCCTCAAATATCCTAAACATCATTTGTTGAGGAATTTTGATGTAACACAGATGTAGCACGTAGGACAACCATTTTCTCCTACACACAAGAAAAAAATTAATATCGTCACAAGTATTCAAATATGTTTAATTAAAACAGATTATAATACTTACATAATTTTCACCAGTATCGGGATAAGTTCACTCTCAATTACGATCAATACGTGATGCAGAATATAATTCTGTGAGATCATAATTTATATCTGACTCTTGATATAATAGATATTTGTTGAGATATAAAGTCATTAGAATACCTCCAAATAACAAACTATATATAATAAAAAAAAAATAGTATTACCAATCTCTTAGAGAGGCGATGGAAAGATCTTGAGCATGCATGATGATGAATCTTCAACTTCGATCTATTTGTTTTGTTTATAGAAGTTCACTCCTGCATAAAAGTTCTAAATATTAGGTAGTGAGAGTTATAAATAGGACACGTAAAAAATTCATTTACTTTTCCTTTTATGATTGATCTTCAAACACGTCACAAAATTTTTTTGAATCAGAAGGTCGGACATCCTGAAAAGGATGCTAGTGTGCATGTTCTTTGTTCTGGAACTTATTGTAATGCTCATAACATCTCGCCTTATGTTTGTGGAATGCATTACACATAAGCTCATCGACAGTCTTACGCTCCTCTCTTCAACAAAAATTTAGTTCGAAGTCATTCTTGAAAAAATATATACACAAATATATTATTACCCAAAATATTATAAATTTTGCATATTTATTAAATAATATTAATATAAATCAATTATTTAAACATTACCAAACAAAGCTTCTTGATAAGCTCTTTCACATCTTAGGGGATTTTCTGCCATGAACTTGTAACCAAATCTGCATAAGTTCATATAAAAACACCCACATGCGATACAAACCAAGCTGTTTGTTGTCCTTCGCCTCTAGTATGTTCATCGAGAATGTTAACTTTAATCTTACTCGCTTTATAATATTTTTCCAACGTCACGCCTCTAGTAATGGCTCGATCTTGACGAGATTGTATTGTTAACTCTATAAAATAATTAGTTCGATGTAGAAACAATGTGAATGATGGTTAGAAACAATGTAATATGTATGAATGACCTTAATTGAAACAAAATGACTCTTAGATTTTTACTTTGTTCTATAGAGTCAATCTCTAGTAGTGAGTCAGACAGCGAGTTAGGAACAAGTGGAGATGGGATGCGAACGTCCTTCCTCTTTGGTGGCCTAATTTCAAAATACTGATACATTCATTACATAAAAGATTTGTCATAATGTGTAATGTGAACACAAAACTGGTCAATCAACTATATCAGTTTCATTTGTAGATTCGCTCTCAACATCTGTAGATATTTCATGTGACTTAACATTTTGCCCAACTGTCGCATCAACAATTTTAACCCCAATATCTTCTCTATGTAATGGAATCATCTTATACTGACTCAAATCCACAAACAAGTTAAAGACGGGTTGACTCTCTTGGTATGCTTCTTGAGTAGAGGGATTATCTTCTTCTTCATCTTGTCCCTCTTCCTCAGGGATAACATCATATATATTTCTTGGACAAAATTTTTGTACCACTCATCATTGATTTCCTAACTTAGGATTATCTAAGTAGAATACTTGAGATGTTTGGGAAGTTAACATAAATGATCATCTTCATATCATCTTTTTGATGTATTAATACAAAAAAAATATTCATTTTTGCATTTTTCCCTTCTTGAATTGCTTAAACCCCACTAATTACACTTAAACAGCTACACCACAACCCCCCCCCCAAAAAAAAAATTATCTCATTCCAATTATATCGACAATAATCTCATAGATATCAATGTTTTCTCCGCCATGATTTCTTTCAATTAGGACACCACTATTTTATGTTTGTCTGTAGCATTCTTGATCAATTGTGTGATATCTACTTCCTCAAGGGCCTACACGCCAATGCATACAGTTCGTCTGATATATCGTTTCGATTACTCGCATGCATTTGTACAATGTACATATTAAATAAAACATAAGCATACTAAAATAAACAATCAATGTATTTTTTTAGTAATTTCAACTCTCATCTGTAATGTCATTACGTGCAGTTCAAACCATTTCAAGAACACATCTTCATGTTTTTTATCTATATCATATACTCCCAGCTCAAAGTACTTTGAGCACATTCATATGATCATTGAAATTAAAGATTACCAAATAATTTATATTCTTAATTTTTTCTTAAGTAAATTATACTATTAATTAACAAATAATGACAACTTACTTCAAGTGGCTCTCTATCTCAAGGCAATTGTTTAGCACGTACTACTGAGCTTTCTCAAACTCTCTTCCACACAAATCATAACCACGCGCTACACTAGGTGGACGTACTTGTTGGGAAAACACTGAAAACTCATTTCATTTTCTTGCTTGGTCAACATCAAAGTTTCTTTCTGGCTGATAAAATCTCTTGTCAACACCATGGAAGTATTTGGAACAGAATGTAAGCCACTCATCGTCAATATATATTTCTACAATTAATCCTTCTTGGTGGGCCTTGTTACGCATTGTGCATTTCACCTTCCCAATAAATCTATAAATGGGATACATCCATTTATATTGAATTGGTCCTGCAAGTTGAGCCTCACGTCGCAAATGAACGGCTAGGTGAACCACAACGTCGAAGAATGACGGTAGGTAAATACTCTCTAGATTACACAATATTTTACAAAATGAGGGGTCTTTACTGCAAAGGCTTTGTAAAGCTAAATATTTTCCCAATAGTACATTATTTCAAGCTAAGTTGGGTTTGCATCATTCTTACACATGGAGTGGGATATTTGTAGCAAAGAAATGGTTACTAGAGTGCTGTAGATGGCGAGTTGGGTCTGGAGTATCTATTTCTATTTGGAAGGATTATTGGGTTCTAGGCCATAAATACTTAAGAAGGAGTGCTGAGAATGGGCTTCCTGCTTTTCAAGAGGGGGCAACTGTGGATAGCCTTATATGTCAGGCGACAAGAAATTGGAGGTTTGATACAATTAGAGCTCTCTTTGATCCAATGGTAGCTGAAGAAATTTTGAAGATTAGATTGCCTTTTATGTCTTGTAGTGATAAATGGATATGGACAGAGGAAGTAAGTGGTTGTTTTACTGTGAAAAGTGCTTATAGGTTATTTCAAGCTCTAAGGTTGAGGGAGATAGCTAAACCATCCAGTTGGGTGCAAGATAGACACATGTGGAAGAAATTATGGAAGATGAATGTACCAAGGAAGATTAAAATTTTTGCATGGCTAGCCTGTAGGAATATTTTGCCTACACTCAAAAATTTGAGGTATCGAAAAATTGAAGTGGAAGGGGGTTCATGTTTCTGGGGAGAAAGGGATGAAGATGTTACTCATGCATTACTGTTTTGTCCTCAGTTAAGTGAGATGTGGTTGCGGTTTGGTCCAATAGGTTTCAAGTTTCAACATGATAAAAGCTTGATGGATAATGTGAAAGGTGTGTTAAATTCTGGCAGTGAAGCATATTTTACCCTCTTGTTTGTGCTATGTTAAGGTATGTGGTTGAGACGAAATAAGTTGAAGATGGAAAGTGAGAATATCACCCCCTTTGCAGCAACAAATATGGCTATTTCTTTGTACAAATCATTTTCAGTTTTTAAGGTTTCGAATGATGCGTATGGGTAGAACGTGTGCAAGTGGATATCACCTCCTTCTGATTTTCTGAAGCTCAATGTTGACGGGGCCGTCTTTCCAGAGTATAAAAGGGCTGGAATTGAAATGGTGTTACGTGATAGCAAGGGCCAGATGGTGATGGCAGCAACTGTCGCTGAATCTGCAGTGAATGAGCCATCTACCATTGAGTTACTTGCTGTATTTCGGGGAGTATAAATGTGCCTTCCATTGGGCATCCCTAAATTAATTGTTGATTCTGATTGTTTGTTGATTGTGCAAGAATTGAAAGCTGCCCAGGAGTCATTATCTTTTAATGGTAATTTAAGTATAGAGGTAAAGAGTCTAATGTGCCTTTTCCAGGAAGTGATAGTTGAGCATGTACATCGAGAAGGTAATGGAGTGGCTCATTGTTTAGCTAGGTACGCATGGAATGTATTGGATGTTCAGATGTGGTGTGGTGCTATCCCTGAGTTTGCTGGTCAGGCCATGTGGTTGGATCATGTTGTTATGTAAGGTTGTTTAATGATATTGAAATGAAATTGTTATGTTTATAAAAAATAAAAATAAAAAAGTTTCGTGGGTGTGTGGAAAAAGTAAGTAAACATACAAACAATAACCACTCTCTCTCTCTCTCTCTCTCTAATTTCCTATAACAATCATTTGAAACTCTTGATCTTGAAGTGTAAAATTATTTTGTGAGACTATAATAGTCTCTTAAGTGATGTAGATGTGCAATCACAATAGTTTGACTTTGATTGTAAGATGAACAAAGAACCAGATTTGTAAGAATTTCACTCCACTTGAGTTTATTCAAATTAACTTTATCTAACACTTTTTAATATGAAATCAAATTTTAGTAATAATACTAATGCCAATGATTTGGATCGAGAAAACGCATGGCCTTGAGAAGAGTAATAGAGACCAAGTTTATCAAATGTCGAGTCCAATTAATTGAACTCATGGAGAGAAATGAGTAGATTGATCAGTAAGTAATAAAAATTATCATTGTTCATAGAAAAGTATCCTACCAACTTTGAATAATTTGAGAAAGAAAAGTATTGATGTGGCTGATGTCTGTTGCTTCTGTCAGTCGAATGGAGAGGATGTGGAACATGCCATTTTATTTTGTCCTCGGCTTAGAAGTGTATGGCAGCATTTTCTCCCTTTATTGCAGTCAGTACAGAACAATTTAAATTTCATGGAAATTGTTATGTTGGTAATGGAAAGAGGAAGTGTGGAGGACTTTACCATGTTTTTTCTGATTGGGTGGAGTTTATGGTTCAGACGGAACAAGATGATTATGGTGAAACTTGGGATAGACCCTATGGCAGAAATGAATCATGCACTATTCATTCATAGAATTTTTATGCAATTGCAGAATTCTAGTGAGAATGAGAGGCACCAGAGCTGTAGATGGTGTTGTTTTTGCAAATGGCAAGAAAGCTGGTGTTGGTTTGATTTTGAGAGATGAGCACGGTAAAGTGATCTGGGCGGCAACTAAAGTTGAAGATGTTGTGGATGCACCCGCTACTATTGAACTGATTGCTGTGTTAAGAGGTTTACAGCTATGCCTAACACTTTGTATTCCAAATCTGGTGGTAGAAACAGACTGTTATGTTTATCTCTGGTTCAAGAGCTACAAGGAGCTCAAAAGTCTTTCTCTCCAAACGGAAATCTGATCAAGGATGTAAAAGAATTGATGAGGCATTTTCTAGAACTTCAAGTTCAACACGTTTATAGGAATGGTAATAGGGTAGCCCATAGTTTGGCACGTTTTGCTTGGAATATTGATGACATTATTATGTGGTGGAAATCTGTCCCAAGTTTTGTAGATCAGGCCCATTGGTTTGATCAAGATGCTATGTATTGATTTCTTTATTAATGAAAGTTTGTTTATCAGAAAAAAAATCAAGCCAACTTACATGTGTCTTTCGTTTTTTTATTCTCTTTTTGATCGAGTACTTTCAAATCCGTGATCATTTTTTTTTCAAATCCGTGATCATTTTTGTGTAGTCTTTGTTAATGATTATTCTACAACTAATTCCTCCGTTCGTCCAGTTGGTTAATTAATTCTTTTTTTATTTTTATTTTTTTGTCGAAGTACTTTCATAGTAAATCATGCATGAAAAATCAATGATAAAATGGTAATGATCTGATCTCCAAATTCATCGACACACTTATTGATGTAGAATCAATATTGCAATCTTGGAGGCCGTTGAGCTCTCTCCTCTAGCTAGCTGTTGAACTACGTAAAATTAATAATTTTATGATCAATTGCACTGTTTTATAATTCATGAATAGAAGAAACAAATTAAGTTAGTTTTTTTAAGTTGACTTAGGTTACGTTTGGTTTTTAAATTCGATTGAGCTCAGTTGAGTTCAGTCAAATTTTAAGTTAAGTTTAACATTCAAATATAAAACTCTTAAATTACTAAACTCATCTCAACTCAAAATCTTTTTATACGTAAGACTTACAACTTTTTTAACTTAAAACATCTTTATATGTGGGATCCATAACTTTTTTTAATTTTTTATAAAAAGTATTAAACTCATTTTAACATTTAAATATATTTAAACTTAATTTAGATGAACTTTACATAATTTTTTTTATTATTCAATTCATTACTATTCGTAAAAGAGTCAACATACGTATCCTTAATTAAACTCGTGTATACATGGTTGGTGTACTTGTTCTTCAAGAAAGACAAATTGGCAAACTGTACTGTCCCTCGATTGGAATTTCGTATGAGCAAGACTTTTAGTATTTTTTTTATTTTCTTTAATTTATAAATTAAATAATTAGAACGAGCTTGATCAATTAATAATCTATATATACAGCGTGCATGCACCTCTTGAGTCTACATTAATTAGTGTACTTAATAATTATTGGTCATAATTGATTATTAATGTCATAATTAATGCAGTGCCGCCACCCATGATTTGAATATTTCGACATTGCTATTAAGATATTTCGGGATTGGCCTAGGGACCATTACCAAACATTTTACGTGATATTCCACCTCAAATTGTGAAAACTTACACATGAACATGACTAATTACCAGCTATATATCAAAATTTAAAAATAAGATTACATTCGTCTAATATTTTAGTGGTTACGTACAATGAAAAAAAAAAAAAAAGGTAAAAATGAGTGATGTGGCACAATCTTAACAGTCAGATTTTGATAGAATATAACATTATAATTTTTTTAATAATTTAAAGAGACGCAATTAATATATATTATTATTTTCGTAATTTATGTTTTTGTAATTTATAATATAGTTTTTCAAATGCTTATAATTAGTTAGTTAAAAGTGTGTATATATAAAATATTGATAAAATATTATTTTTTAATATTATTATTATTTTAAGATTTGAAAAAGTTAAATTATTTATTATATTTTGTATTGAAATTTTAAAAAATTGTAATGATGAGTTGAGAGTAGTTTACTAACCAAACGCAGTCTCAAACAAATTAAAAGTTGTTTGAACTAGCTGGGACTTGCACAATGAATTGTAATAATTAGCATGTGGCAGCCTTCTAATTTGTAGAGGCCCTTTTGATTCATCCTAGGCTTAATTCAAACGAAGAAAAATTTGAATACCAACATGCAACTCATGAACAAGGACATGCACCTCTTTAACGAAATGTAAAACGTAAAAGACAATAGAAACCAAAAAGTCAAGAGATGCATTAATGCAGGATGGATATATCTGAGTACTTGAAGATGCCCAAGAAAGTTCATGGAAGCTGCTGATGATCAGAGAGACTGTACATAAAGCTTGTGGCGTTGACAAAGGCTTCTGAGTCCTTGACTCGAGGAGGACATGACATTAATATAAGGTTACTATCCATCCACTACTCATCTACTATTCAATCACATTTTAAATTTTTTTATTTTTTTATTATTTTCTTTTAAGTATTTTTTTACCATCCTTAATCATTAAGAAAAAATTAAAAAAATATATAATTTTATTAATATTCACTTCCTTAATCATTAAATAAAATTCAAAATTCAAAAAAAATCAAATATAATTTAAATAATAAATGAATAATCCTATCATTATTCTTAATATAAAACTCATTCTTTAAAAGGAAAACACTACTTGGTGGGTAGTAGTTTTCTGGTCCCTGTGGCCCCATACGGTGAAAGGCATTTTAAAATAGAATATTAATCCTATATATATGCTTTGGAAAAAGACCAATAGCCATCACATTTGATCTTTCATGGCTTGCCATTATCACCAAGCCCTCCAAATTCTAACTCCACCATTGTAACTTTTTGAAAATGCTCAGCCCGAAAATCATGACCTAAGAAAATGCATCAGGTAGCTACAAGCTCTACGACTATATATCAGAATCATAGCAGCTACACATTTTGACATACTTTTAAAGGTTTAAAGAAAATAGATAAGTATTTTCTTGCATTAGTCAAAGATGGCGAATATATATTAATGTCGCTGCCAGCCAGACAAATAGTACTCGGTTAGAAGAGATTAGAAAAAGATAAATGCTACATACAGTCCAAACGCCGTACAATCACTTTGAAAAAAAATGGGATCCACTCATAAAAAATTAATTTTTTTTCATGTAGACCTTATATTTATTTACTTTTTTCGAAACGACTGCACGGCGCTTGCACACTCATGACTGCAAGTATCATTTCTCTTAGAAAAATTGTCGCGAGATAAATTAAGATAAAAGTTAAAAATAAAATAAAATATTTTTTTAATATTTTTTATTTTAATATTTAAAAAAATTAAATTATTTATTTTATTTTGTATGAAAATTTTTTTAAAAAAATATAATAATTAGATAAAATAAAATAAAATAAAATAAGAATAGTTAATGTGAAAACAAACTATATAAAATTATAGAGATTTATCGTCAACAATGAGACAGGCCTGTCTCCTTCAAAACGTGGCAATTTGACTTCGTTATCTGAATTTTATAATTTATCTTAGAGAGAAATAAACAATATATATATATATATAAATATACTAGGGAACAGTCTTGGATGTATTAGTCCTAGAATGTACTTGATATAATGATTTAAATATAAAAAAATAAAAAAAGTTAGTAACTTATTTATATGAGAAAAGAAAATATAAAATTAAATAAAGGCAAAAAATAAGACTAAAAGAATCTAAACTTGAGCAAAAGTCGCAGGACTATTAAAGAACTTTTGGTAAAATATAATCATTCATTAAATTCTATAAAGGAGCTACACATTAAATAGTCGAGGGTCTTAAGATATTTTGGTAAAACAAGATCTTTTATTAAATTCTATAAGAGAGTTACACGTCAAATAGTCAATAATTTTAAAGATCTTTTGGTAAAATAGGACTTAACGGAAAAATAAAAAAAGTTAACAGAAAAAAATAAAAATTACTATTTACAATTAAATAACCACTTATTATAATAGAATAGATATACGTAGGAATATCCTATGTCGACAAATGTGTTGTTATTATTATTATTATTATAATTATTATATATTTTGCTTATGTATGCTTAATTGGTACGTTCGTTTTTTTTATTAGAGATTTCTCGAGTATATTATAAAACTTTGGACTAATTCATACGGATGATCAGTAATGACGTCCCTTTTTTTTTTTTTTTTTGTATTAACTCATAATTCTTAAAAAAGATCAAACAATAACTGCTGGAACTGCATGTGGATGATTGCCAAAAACGGAGTTAATTACAGAAGTATATATTGCTGGAACAGGAAGTCATGATATATATATATATATATATAAAAATATATATTTATATATAGCCTGCAAATCAGGGCATTATATATGTGACCATGGAAGCAAGCCAAATTTCTGAGACAAACGTATTCTTCACATTTAAGTGATGACACATGATATATTCATGACGTACGTGAATGATATGGATGTTTATATCTGATGACTCTCCAATCGACTTTCTGTTCTAAAAAGTAATCTTTGACAAACATGCACACACAGAGCTAAGTAACGAGAGAGAGAGAGATAGAGAGGGTTTTGTCAGATTGTCACGTCTTCTTCATCTTTGAATAGGCAAAGGCCAATGCAACTTTCGTGACCACTGACTAGTCAGAAGCAAGCCAAGATTGCTGGGCTCATCCTTCACATTCATGAACATTTCATCCCCAAACAAGAAAAGTAGAAACTTATATTAATTGAACATAGGAGACTGACGATGTTTTCAATAACTTTAATCATGTATGATTAATTTAACCACTAGTAAACCCACATGGCTTGGACTAATATCATAATCCCACATGTTCATTACTTTCTTTATAAGAATTTCAATTACATTGAACATTTCAACAAAGCATATATCACTGTAGAAAAGCTAGCCTCCTAGCTATCTAAATTTTCAAAGTCTTTTTAGTTACCTAAATATGGAGCAAGTTCTCTAGTATCTTCCTGAAATCCAAAACCATTAAGAAATTCATCGTCATGGGACTCACAACCAAAATCCATATGCATTATTCCGTCCTCTTTAACACTTCCATTAATGCCGGACCACAATCCGTAACTGTTCTCCAAAGCCAAAGTAGATGAAGTTGAAAGACCCGACAAGTCCTGAGATGATGTTTTACTGTAATTCTCACTTCCACTCCCACTTGTGTGAAAACCAGAAACTTGCATAGACCTTGAAATAATCAGAGATGGGTCTGGAACTAGGCCATTCGAATCATAATTTTGAACGTTTGATTCCGATGAATATGGCAATGCATTGGAATTTGTATCAAAACAAGCTGAATTTCCAGAATCATACGTTTCAGCTGTTGGAATTGAAGCCCAAAACTGTTGCAAGTTGAGATGACGGATTTCATTTGTAGTCTCATTGCTCATGTTTTCACTCTTGGGACATGAACTATTTCCTGGCAATAGTGTTTTCTTCAACTTGGTGTTCCAGTAGTTCTTGATATCATTGTCGGTTCTACCCGGCAGTTGGGAAGCTATAACAGACCACCTAATCACAGAAACATAATATATATATCATAAAATACTGCATTAAAATTATGTTTTTGGAAAAATGATAATACACAATATTCGAAAGAAAGTGACTTGACTTGCCTGCTTCCAATGCTACCATGGAGAGTGCAGATAATTTTGTCGTCTTCCTCAGTAAAGCCTCCACGCTTGATGCCTGGCCTGAGATAATTCAGCCATCTGAGCCTGCAACTCTTACCGCACCGTTTGAGGCCTGAAACATAGAAGAACAATCTTTAAGGCAAAAAGGGTTTCTACTAAAAGCTCAATACAATAGATTATACGCCAGTTTTTCTGAAAGTGGAAAAAATGAAAGCAATAAATGGGTTTTTAAAGAACAGTTATCAGAAGCAAGAGAAGCACCATATGATATGATCATCATATTCCGTGGGAAAGAGATCAGGGAAGGATCAAGAACATGAACGGAGAGATCACCTGCTTTACGAGGCAAAGCAATCCAATTTCCACCGGTGCCATGTTTCTCGAGGTATTCTTTTAAAGTGGCATCTTCTTCAGGGCACCATGGCCCTTTCTTCACGTTATCTTTGTCACAACATGGAGCTCTTCCCATGGCCAACACTCACTGAGACCAGGAAAAGAAAAAAGCTAAAAGCTAAGAGGGGGTGGGGTAGGGAGAGAGAGAGAGAGAGAGAGAGAGAGAGAGAGAGAGAATAAGGCAAAAGTGAGCACAGACAAAATGCTTATGAAGGTGGATAAGAAGAAGAGCCAGCTTTTGGAAGCTTGACTCAGTCTGACTGATTGACCGACTCTACATTAAGCTTTTTTTCTGCAAAATAATTTTCTACCAATCTGTTGGCCTCCATTGGAAGTTAAGAGGGAGTGCCCAATCAATGTGGGTGATTGAGGAAGCACGCAGATTTCATGCTTTTGCTGTCGAAATAGGAACTTATTGTTGGAAGTTTAAACAAAATTCAAGGTGTGAAAATATTTGGGTGCCTAGATACAGGTTGATGCATTGTAATTTATTTTTAAGAGAATAACAAAAAGTTTAGATATATTTATCCCTTTAAATTGGCATCAAAACGCCAAATTTCGACATATTCAAACTTTTTAGAAAATGATCTCGAATTTTGTCCATCAACAAATTTCAAGGCTCTCAAAAGATAATTATGGGACGCGGTCTATCCAAATGAGCGCCTTGTTTGGTTCTCAAGATCTGTTGGAGATTTATTGATGGATTTACAGAGCCCACGGAGGCGCAAGAAGACGTGTACATGTAGATGAGAAGCGAACTCTTAAAGAGCAAAGAAATAATAATAAAAATGCATTGTTCATACTCTATCAAGGGTTGGATGAGGCTACGTTCGAAAAAGTTGCCGAAGCAACGACAAGTAAACAAGCATGAAAAGATTCTTGTTTCCATTTTCAAAGGAGATCAACAGATGAGACGAACTCGCCTGCAAACACTACGAGGCGAGTTTGAGGCACTTCACATGAAAGAAGGCAAAAGGTTGTCCGATTATCTCTCATGATTGTTGGTGATCATTAATAGTTTTAAAAGAAACAAAGAGAAGATCGATGACATCCATGTCACAAAAAAGTCCTTTGATCCCTCTCTCCTAAATTTGAACATGTAGTTGTAGCTATTGAAGAGTCTAAAGACTTGGAGAAGCTTGCAATTGAGGAGTTTATGGGTTCTCTCCAAGTACATGAGCAAAGAATGTAAAAGAGTGTTGATTCCACCGTGCTTGAGCAAGCAGTAGAGTAGAAAATGACTCTTAATGATCGAAGGAAATCCAGCCCAACTGAGGTCGTGGCAGAGGTTGAGTACGTGGAAGTCACTAATGACCAGACCAAAGTTAGCAAGAAAATAGAAGTTCAAGAGGCCGTTGACAAGGAGGCAATCGAGGAAGATGAAGATCCACACATGGACGTGGAAACACCAAGAACATTCAATGTTATAACTGCAATAAGTTTGGACACTATGCCTCTAATTGTTGGCACAAAGACAATGAACAAACTAATGTTACAGAAGCAATAAATGATGCTAGTAGTGACACCACCCTACTTCTCGCTCATGATGATCCAAGTTCACAATGTGACGCTTGGTACCTCGATTCCAGTGTAAGCAATCACATGTATGGAAAGAGAGATCTATTTGTAAAACTCATAGAAGGAGTTTGTGGAAATGTGGACTTGGGAGACTTATCCAAGCTCCCAATTGAAGGCAAAGGGAAGATAGAGATTTATCAAAAGGATGGTAAAAAATATATATCTTTGATGTTTATTATGTGCCAAACATGAAAGTAATGTTCTCAACCTTGGACAATTGCTTGAGAAGGGATACATCATACACATAGAGGACAATTCTCTCACTCTAAGAGATGGACGTGGAAGGAATGTGGCTTGTGTTCCAATGACCAACAATCATACGTTCCAGTTGCATCTTACAACAAAATTCAAAAATTGGTTTTACGGAATAAGAGAAAGTAAGCCATAGAAGTGGCATCTTTGAATTGGCCGTCTATATTTCAATGGCCTTAAGCTACTATCTTCATCAGGCATGGCGGATGGATTACCAATGACAAAGGCACCTAACAACGCTTGTGAAGGGTGCATACTTGGCAAGCAATCACGATAACCTTTTCCCAATGAAAAGTCCTAGAGAGCCATGCAACCATTGCATTTAGTTCACAGCGACATATGTGGACTAATAAAACCCATGAATTGAAGAGGTAATAAATATTTTATTACCTTCATTGATGATTTTAGCAGAAAAATCTGGATTTATTTTGTTAAAGAAAAGTCCAATGCTTTTAATGTATGTAAGAATTTTAAGGATCTTGTTGAAAATGAAAGTGGTCACAAGTCTGTAACGCTTCGCTTTGACCGAGGTGGTAAGTACACCTCAAAAGAATTTGATAAGTATTGCAGGGAAAATGGCATAAAGTATCAGTTTACTACTACTTACACGCCACAGTAAAATGGATCTGCTGAAAGAAAGAATCGTACTATTCTTAATATGACTAGAACTATGCTCAAGAAGAAAGGATTGCCAAAAGAGTTTTGGATAGAGGCTGTGGCGTGTTCAACTTATCTACTCAAAAGATGTCCTACCAAAAGTGTCAAGAATATGACACCTCAATAGGCATGGAGCAATTACAAGCCAAGTGTCACACACTTAAGAATTTTGGGTGCATTGCTTATTCCCAAGTTCCCAAAGCCAAGAGAAAGAAGTTTGATGATCATGGTGAGAAATGTGTCTTCGTCGGATATAGCGAAGAGTCACAAGTATATAAACTCGACAATTCACAAACAAAATAAGTAGTGGTTAGTAGAGATGTTATCTCCAATGAAGAAGGAGCATAGAGTTGGAAAGATGAAGAGATTGCAAATGAGTTGTACGTGTTGGAGGAGCCGTAAGAAATCTCAAAAGAAGTTCCACCAAATACCCCCACCATCTTCTCAACCCGCAACACCATTCGTAGCACATGGAACCTCTCCACCTTCTATAGGAGACAGTGCTGATAGATCATCTCAAATCAAAGCAAAGCCAAGACTAGAAGTCTTATGAAAATCTATGAGCAAACAAAAGATGGAGAGACTAATATTTTGTCTATATGCTAATCATGAGTCTCTCCCCTTCCAAGAGGCTGTAGAAGAATATTGTTGGCAATCAGCAATGGCATAAGAGATCCATGCCATCCAAAAGAAAGAAACATGGATGTTGACAACACTTCCACCAAACCAAAAGGCTATTTGCTACAAGGCGAGATTGGTGGCAAAAGACTGCAAACAAAATTATGGCGTTGACTATGAAGAATGTTTTGCACCAGTTGCAAGACATGATATGGTGAGATTGTTGATCTCACTTGCTGCTCATCATAGATGGAAAATATATCAACTTGACGTCAAATTTGTCTTCTTCAATGGAATCCTCAAAGAAGAAGTGTATGTACAATAACCAGAAGGCTTCTTAAATAAAGGAGAAGAAAACAATGTGTATCACCTAAAGCACACATTGTATGGCTTAAAATAAGCACCAAGGGCCTGGAATGTGCATATTGATGGTTACTTTCATCAATATGGCTTAACCAAATGTCTATAAAAGCATCTAGTCTATATGAAGAAAAAGGGTCATTGTGAATTTCTAATCCCAAACTCTTTTTTATCAAACTCCTTTCTCGTTCCTTTATTTGCCCTTATTTTGATGATCTTTTATACACATGAAATAGTGAGAAGATGATTGAAGAATTCAAGGAATCAATGTTTAAGAAGTTCGAGATGACTGACAATAGGTTGATGCCCTATTTCCTTGGTATTAAAGTAAAGCAGCAACATGATAGAATTTTTATATCCCAAAAGAAGTAAACAAGGGAGATTTTTGAAAATTTTAAAATGGATGGTTGTAACCTTGTAAATACCCCAGTCGCAACAAGTACAAGATTATCAAAAGAAGGAGATAGGCGAGTCATTGAAACAACTCTTTATAGAAGTTTGGTTGGAAGCTTGAGATACTATTAATTTTATAAAAAATTTCAATTAAAGAATATATATAATAGAAATCACCAATTACTTTAGAAAAAAAAAATCATTCATAATTAAATTAATTTTACAAAACACAAAATATTTTCTATACAAAAAAAAATTACAAACAAAAGATATAGAGATGGGCATGTCTCTACTGACCCAACTCTCTAACAACATCCTCGACTACAGCTAGGCATGTCTCTAATTGTGTTAACCGAGTATTGATCATGGCCTGAGTGACAGATATGGCATCAATCTGTGTACGTAAGTCATAGATTTTAGCATTAATCTTTGTACGTAAGTCAGAGATAGCACTACAGATCTCCATACGCACGGCATCAATCACCTCTAATTTCAATGTGCAGATCTCTGCATGCACTATATATGCACTCTCGTCACAAGTAGCAATGCGAGATACCTCGGCCTGTGTGGATGTCTCACAAGCTGATACTCCACGATCTATCGAGTGTGCATCTCCCTAAGTATCGACCGACTCGCAAATAGTAGCACGAAGATAAAGTCTCGAGTGTCATGTCCTTCATGACAAGGTGGAGGAGTTCATCAGTCCAATCAACTCCCCAACATGCTTAGCAATATCTGGCAAGACCCTAGCATGTAGCAGAAATCATATGATGAAGATCCCAAAGGACAACATATATGTCGTAATGTAGAAAGCTTCTAATCGAATTCTATTGAATATATAACACGCTAGGCTGATAGACACTCCGCGAGTGATGCGTATCATAAACTTCGATAGATCCATGTCAACCTCTGTCTTGTGCTGTCAATGATTAACGTTGTAGACAATGATTAAGTTTATGAGCTTAAAGAAGCTAGATAAATCAACATGTTTGATGCTTTTCATCCCTTCATAAAGATCAGCATTTGGACCAACAACCAATTGCTTCACCTCATGATTAGCGAGGTCATCAAGTCCATCTCTATCAAAGCCCTCGTCCTCAGCCGTCACCCCATCAGCAGTAAACTCCCAAGGCACCACGTTCGGATATGCAGGGCGTAACATGTGATACCAATGAAATCAGCAAGTTTGTCCGCTGAAAATGTAAATGAAGCTACCCGTACAGAGATCATGCATGCCTCGTCGTCATCTCAACTAGAACCATCGAGCTCTCTATAAAACTCAAAAACAATGTCGATATAGGAAACAAGATCCCATGCTTCGTCCTTCTGGTCGAGGATTGGTGTCCAACCATGCTCGATCAAGACAAATTTCAAGGAACGGCCCTCCTAAAGAAGATCCTGAAAGTCAGAGATCTTCACCTGACGCTCTAATAAAATCGTCCTCTCTCGATATGATTCGCTGGAAGGTTGCCCTGGTCTGCCACACTTCCTTCCCCTAGAAGACAATGTCAACCTGAAATTTAAAAAATAAAACTTAGAAAATTAGTTATAAAATATGATACATAAACCTTCACAAAATCATATGTTGATTAATATAATTTAAAATTAATTTGTGTTATACCGTTCGATCAAATCAGTCGGCATTCGAATATTACAAGTAATTTGAACAGTTATATAACTGTTCAAACACTATTGAAAGGACTAAACCGTTTGAACGTTAAACATTTGTTTTCGAACACCATATTAACAGATGTTCGAACAGTTTCCCAACCGTTTGAATGTCTAAAACTCGAGTCCATAATGTTCGAACGAATTAACCATCGATTTGCAAATAGAGCCGAGGTATTTGAGTGGCTTTAGAGAAAGACAGAGTGAGAGAGATTGAGATAGAGTGAGTAAGATTGACGGAGAGTTGGAGAAAGGGTTGTACACGAATATTTCCAAGAGACGATCTTTGGTAAATATCTATGCACCTTAACTCATGTTCTTCGTTGTAAATTTTAGATGTTTACTAATTTTAATGTATCCCCTAAATGTGGTGTAGCTCTTTTGTGTTTATTGGATTGTTTGGAATTGTATTTAAGGTAAAACCTATGATTTCTACTTGTTATAATCTATATCTATGTCTGTTCATTTTTATTGTCCATGATTTTTGAGGTTTTGTTTGCAAATAATCATTGTATTTTGAAGAGTGTATTTGTTGATGTTGTTTTGCGTTCGAGTCTGGAAATTGGGTTGCAACCGTTCGAACAGTATATGTTACCATTCGAGCGGTATCTGTTACCATTCGAACAGTTATTCTGCGTTCGAACGTACACTATATACATTTGAACATGAATTTCCATTATATATGGCGCAGAATACACTAATTAAATTACTAATTAAATTCTAAAAATTTAAATTTAAATTTTCACACAATAGAACATCATAATAATAAATATAATGAGAATATAATTAATACTTAAAAACATAATAGACAATAGAACGTTAAATAACATAATAGAACAACATAATAATAAATTATACTTAATACTTAAAAACATGCACCCAAGTGAATAAATATACAAATAAAAAATACTTGGTCAAAAGTAGTTACGATAATGAGAATAATTCTAATAAAAATACTTAACAAAATACTTAATATAAAATATGTGAGATCTCTAATTTTTGCTTGCGTTTTAAATCCATATTATTATAAGGTGTTATTTTGTTATTTTAATGTGATATTTTATTTATTTATTGTTTTTATAATTTATTTTGGTATGTTATAATGTTGGGTTTTTATTTCCTTATTATTAATTTATTTGTGTTTTAATTCCATGTTATTTTATTTATTTATAGTGTTTCTATTTTGGGCTTTTTAAATTACTGTGTTTTATTTTTTGCTGGGCCGTGTGAGTGTGTTTATTAGATCCAACCCATGTGAGATAGCCCAGCCCGTGCGCCAAGCAGAGCCTAACCCATGCACCTGTCTGACCCAGCCCAACCCGCAACCCAGCCCCTCACTTAAACCATACGACGCCGCTTAGGATGGAACCCTAGGGTTCCATCTCTTTCTCCCTTGCGCCGTGCCCTTCTTCCTCTCTCTTCTTCTTCTTATTCCTTCTTCTTCTTCTCCCTTCTTCTTATTTCAAGCCCCACGCCGCAGCTACCATGAGCCACCTCCACCTTCCCACAGCAGCTCCGTGTCGCTCGATTGCAGCTCCGAATGCTAGCTATCCAGCTGCCACCCCACGCGGCCACCACTCTCCACCTCAAGCTTCATCGGTTGCCCCCATGTCCTTGAGCAACCATCTGCTATCAAGCCAGGGCTTCGCAAGGCTACCACCAACTTCCACCTCCAGCTTGCGTGGTCTTCTCTGTGTCGTGCGGCTATGCTCTCCGTTGTGTTGTCTTTGCCGCCGTGCCACACGTCCGCACGATAAGCTTCTTCTCCTCCACGGCTTGATCTGTCGTTTTCTCTTCTTCTACCCATGTGACACATGGGCACCTTCCACCGCCGCATTTGGCCTATAAATAGGCCACGACTCCTTCAAACTAAATCTTTCGAGTTTCCTCTGCCTCCCTCTATTGTTTAAGCTTTTCCATTTCTGAGTTTAAATTTGCATTGTTGTGAATTTTGTTGGTGAGTCCGAGAGTTGTGAAGATTTTGTTGCGCTTGATTTGTTCTAAATTGAGGGAAAATTCATTCGGGTTGTTGGTTGTTGCCGTGTATTAAAACCCAAGTTTTTGGGCACTGCTCAGTCGTGTGCCGCCACTTTTGGCAACACCACCTTTCGCGCGATCTTCCAGAATTTTTCTTATCTTCGTGTGTATGTAATTTTTCAGTTTTATTAATAAAATTGTTGTAATTGTATTTTGTAAACTATCATTTCTGTTATAACTGTTGATTGTATTAAATTGTTGTATTTGGGCTGTTGAAGTGTTGGGTTAAAATTGTAAATTGGAGTTGTTGGAAATTGGGCCTTAGGCCGTTAAAATGTTGGATTGTGTTTATGTTTGGTTTTGGTGTTGGGCCTTGGGCCGGATTGGAGGACGAGAT
Organism: Juglans regia; assembly: GCF_001411555.2. NCBI lineage: Eukaryota > Viridiplantae > Streptophyta > Magnoliopsida > Fagales > Juglandaceae > Juglans > Juglans regia. Next base: position 37,339,682 of record NC_049901.1, read on the forward strand.
ATGCATGTAGCATGTGAACCTGTATTTCTGTATTTATTGAAATTTTGTAAAAGAAATATTTAAATGTGTATTCCAATAAATTATGAATTATATATTTAGCGTTTTAATAAATTATGCAGTGATGTCACGTTGTCGGTTGGAAATTGAGATTGTTGGTATTAATTGTGTGGATGCGTGTGTATCACGACCCCAAGTCGAGATGGGGCATTATCTCGGTGGAGCTCCTCTGGTCACTCGGGAGCGTAACAGACTGACGTGATGTCCCTTGAGTTGTCGCAGGGCAACGACGAGAACGGACGAAACGGTAACGCTCTCGTACCGATTCTGTGACCTTTGGCTGGAGAGATTAGAGAATGTTTGGCCATGTAAGCATTGGGCACGGAATTGAGCATCACTCGTTACAAAGTCTCATGCACGGACGTTATCCGTGATGCGACGATGAGAGCCAGGTTGTGCGGACAGTCCATAGGGGAGACTGTGGCGCATGCTTATTAATTAATGGTTGTGATTGGACCAAAAATGGAATTTTTGGCGTGAGTTGTAAAAAGGGTATTTTGGGAAAAAGAAAATGAAATGTTGTTTTGCATATTATGTCTGTATGGGGACGCGTGTTATTTCTGTATATCTCTTGGATGTTATTTTGGTTAATTACTTGTTGAGATGTCATAATCTCGTTGTGGTGTTTTACCCTACAGTTCTGTCTTATGGTGCCATAGAGTCTGATGCAGAGCCTGAGTATGAGCCGGAGGGATCAGCTCTGTCAGAGGTTTGACTTGCTGAGTTACTGTTCAGCATTATGGGATTTGTTTCCTTTATGTTATTTCATATTTTTAATTTATCTGTCGGATGACTGTTCAATCCTTGTAAAGTTACTTTTCTGTTTTTGAACAATTCTGGTATTTAATAAAGAAAGATCTTTTTATTTCTCCGCTGCGAATATTATTTTGTACACTTATTGTATGTTTTACACACTCTGAGCACTGGTTGTTGGGGTGCGTGATCCATGTGGTCATCATTCCGGTGTCACGAACTCCACTAAAACAACACGTGGGGATCGAGAGCGCCACAAAATAGACATATACAAAATCTAATGATGTAAAATTTAAAATATTCTCAAGAAAAATATAGCACAATATATTATATTTAAGAAAATCATATAGCACAATTGATTAGATTTAAAAAAATCATATAGCACAATTGATTAGATTCAAGAAAATCATATAGCACAATTGATTTTATAATTATCTGTTGTTTGATATATTCTTGTATCCTAAATTGTTGTTGTGTATTACTCTCGTGTTTTATATGTTACGACGAAATAAACCATAGACCCGTTTGAGAGTTATCAATCTTATTGAACGATTGATTGATAACTCTTGAATTAACCAGAGTGGAAAGTTTGGAATTGTAAGATCATTCTCACAAACTACCTAATGTCTGTGATATGCAGTTTCGATGATGGTGCATCAACGTGTTACTCATCGGTGCACACAATCAAACGAGCATATTTGGAGAACTATGGGGAGATGCTATCGAAATTTCGTTAGACGTGATAGATAATAGTTAATAGGTTGGAGATCATGATCTTACAATTATGAATGGAATAGGACCATATACTAAGTGAAAGGAAGAAATTGAACAATATGTTAGATACATGCTTGTTTGTTGATACCCACGTGATTGTTTGTAGGGTATTAGGCATGGATATGAGTTGGACGCGAGTTAAAAATCGCTTGGATGAGGATTATAATGTATATACTGAAGGTGATAAAAAATACTGAAGGAGTTAGAAACATTTACGATTGGAGAAAAAATATTAGCAATCATGAATTGTGCAATCGTCGTATAATCGATTTGAAAAAAGTGAATAAAACATAGGACCCATATGAAAAAAAAAAAATTAATAGTAGACCCCACTCTTTTTCAAAACGATTACACGGCGTTTACGCACTTCATGGTGTATGTAGAATTGCTCTTACAATTAATAGTGACTGGCGTATTAGATGCTCTTGTCAACAATGCAAAAATTTGCGTTCTTAATAAGATAGACTTGCTGAGATAACATATGTTTGTCAAAAGTATTGACCAGGGTTATATTATTTAGGTCTTACACAACAAACTATATCCATTTTCATTTGAGCCTCTACAGGAAATAGAAGACATCGATGAACATGTACAGCCAGAGGTTGTTGGTGATCAATACGGTGAGGATATGGATCAAATTATAGGTGACATTGGTACGAGAATGTTTATGAATGAAGGTGATACAAACACATCAAATTCAAATGATACGGGCCATAACACTTACGCATACTTTTGGAATGATTCACATCATGGGTTATATCCAAGATGTAGATGGCACAATAAGTTATCAATTAATTAAGGTTGTAAATATGTTACTCGAGCTATTTAAAGAGGCACTTCCATTAGACTATTTTACCTCACAATTTCTATGAAGAAAAACAATTGAAACGACAACTCGGGTTTAATTACAATGTAATGCATGCATGTAAGAATGACTGTGTATTATTTTAGCGAGAGAATGAGCAATTGAACGAGTGCCTCATTTGCCATGAATCAAAATGGACATCTAAGAAGCAGAATATGCCGCAAAAGGTCTTATGCCACTTTCCATTGATAAATAAATTACAACGGTTATTTATGTCACGTGCAACGGTTGTAGGCATGACATGGCACTCATCATCCAGAGTCAGGAATGATTGTGTCTTGTCACATCTTATTGACTCTTAAGTTTGGAAGGAATTTCATTTGGAACACTCATAGTTTGTTGAGTAAGCTCGTAATGTGCGACTTGGGTTGACAACAGATGGATTTAATCTGTTTGAGAACATGAATACCAGTCATAGTATTTGGCCAGTTGTATTTATGTCGTATAATCTACCATCGTGAAAGTGTATTAAAGATCCATATTTCATGATTAGTTTGTTCATTCCAAGTTCGAGATCACCGAGAAATGATATAGACATATACTTACAGACATTGATTGCAGAAATGAAATATTTGCAAGAGAATGTGGTCCTAACATTTGATTCATCAACAGGTAAGTCGTTCAGGATGAATGTTATCGTGTTATGGACAATAAATGATTTTTCCATTTATGAAAACTTGTCAGGTTGGAGTATTAAGGGGAAAATAACATGTCCTACTTGTAACAAATATATTCAATCTGAATGGTTTACGTAAAAGAGGAAACTATGTTTCATGAATCATCATTAATTTTTACCTAGTGACCATAGATGGCATGAAAATTCTAGGATGTTTGATAGCACTATTGAATAGAGGCACCCTCCACCATATTTGTCTAGCGAAGATGTACTTACACAAGTTGTAGATGACGGTTGTAATGAATTTGGTAAAAAGCAACAAAAGAGAAAATGAACTACTAATGAGTTGAATTGGACAAAAAATAGTATATTTTTCGAACTCCAGTATTGATCGAAATTAAAATCGCAGCATAGTCAAGATGTTATGCATATTGAGAAAAATATATATAAATTCGTGTTGGGAACATTGATGTCAATTGAAGGCAAAACGACTAATATATTAAACTCGCGGAAGGAACTGAAGCAACTGAGAATAAGATCGGAAATGCACTAGCAACAAAGTGGTTCATCTGTCTACATGTCGATTGGGTGGTATACATTGTCAATGAATGAAAGGGCTACATTTTGTGAGTGGCTAATGAAGATTAAAATATCATACCATTATGCCTCGAATCAAACAATGTGTGGTACGAAAAAATGACTAGAAAAAGACTGAATTAAAACGTCATGATTGTCATGTATTTTTCAACTTATCTTGCCTATTGGTATCCATAGGTACTTGACGAGAGATGTGTGCTTAGCTTTAACTAAGTTGGGTGCATTTTTTCAAGACTTCTATGCTAAAACGTTAAATGTAGAAACTTTGAATCATATGTAAAAAATATATTGATTGTTTATTTTTGTAGGTTTATGGTTTATTCAATATATATGTTGTACAAATGCATGCAAGTAATCCAAACGATGTATTAGACGAACTGTATGCATTGACTCGTGGCCCCTCAAGATGCGCTGCTCAATATTCTACATATATTTCTCAGGGACATAGGTATCATGCAAAGGATTGAGAACGTTATAAGAAAACAACAAATAATGGTTTCCTTGTCGAAGGAAGTCATGATGGAGAAAACATTGATTTCTATGAGGTTATTGTCGATATAATTGGAATGAGATATTTGGGAGAGCTTGTGGTGTAACTGTTTAAGTGTGATTTGTGAGATTTAAGTAATCCTTGAAAGGAAGTGCGCGATTATGAATATTGTTTTAGTATTAATACATAAAAAAAATTGTATGAAGATAATCCTTTTATTTTGGTTTCCCAAGCATTTCAAGTATTCTACTTAGATGATCCTGAGTTAGGAAATCAATAGCAAGTAGTATAAAAGATTTCTCAAAGAAATATATATGATGTATCCCTGAGGCGGAGTAACAAGATGAAAAGGAAAATGATCATTCTAGTCAAGAATCATACTAAGAGAGCCAATCCGCCTTTAATTTGTTTCTAGATTTGAGCTATTATGAGATGATTTCATTACACAAGGAAGATATTGGGCCGCAACAATTGAGTAAAATGTTAAGTCATCTGAAGTATCAACAGATGATGAGTGCTAATAGTCAAATGAAACTGATAAAAATGTTTGACCGATTTTGTGTTCACATTACACTCTATAGCAAATCTTTTATATAATGAATATATCAGAATTTCGAAATTATGTCACCGAAGAGGAAGGAAGTTCGCATCCCATCTCCACCTATTCCTAGCTCTCCATCTTACTCACTACTAGAGATTTACTTTACAAAACAAGGTAAAAATCTAATAACCATTTTGTTTCAATTAAGGTCATTCATACATATTACAACGTTTCTAATTATCATTTACTTTGTTTCTAAAACGAATATTATATTTTATAGAGTTAACAGTATAATCTCATCAATGTCGAAGCATTACTAGAGGCATGACGTAAGAAAAATATCATAAAGTTTATAAGATTAAGGTTAACATTTTTTATGAACATACTAGAGGTGAATGACAACCAGCAGCTTGACTCATTGCATGTGGGCGCTCTTATACAAACTTATGCACATTTGCTTACAAGTTCAAGGCATAAAGTCCCCCAAGATGTGAAAGATCTTATCAAAAAGTGTTGTTTGGTAATGTTTAAATATTTATTTATATTAATATTATTTAATATATAAGCAAATTTTAGAATATTCTGGGTAATAATATTTTTGTGTATATATTTTTTCAAGGATTACTTCGAAATAAATTTTGGTTAGAGAGAGGAGTGTAAAACTGTCGATGAGCTTATCTGTAATGCATTCCGCAAATATAAGGCGAGGTGTCATGACCATTATAATAAGTTCAAGAACAAGAAAGATGAACACCAACATCCTTTCCAAGATGTCCGACCTTCTGATTGGAAAAAATTTTGTGACATATTTGAGAATCCATTATATAAGGTAAATTAAATGAATTTTTTTAGGTGTCCTATTTATAATTTTTGCTTCCAAATATTTACAACTTATATGTAAAAGCGAAATTCTATAAACAAAATAAATTGATCGAAGTTGAAGATTCATCGTCATACAGGCTCAAGATCTTTCAATTGCCTCTCTATGAAATTGGTAATGCTATTTTAATTTTTATTTTATTTTATATAGTTTGTTATTTGGATGCATTCTAATAACTTTATATCTCAACAAATATCTCTTGTAGCAAGAGTCAGATACCAATTATGATCTGACAAAATTATAAGCTACATCACATACTGATTGTAATGGAGAGTAGACTCATCCCAATACTCGTGAAAATTATATAAGTATTATAATCTGTTTTAATTAAACATATTTTAATATTTGTGATGATATAATTCTCTCTCTTGTGTATAGGATAAAATGGTTGCCCTATATATTGAATCTGGGTCAAATCAAAATTCATCAACAAATGATGTTGAAATTTTTACATAAGTTCTGGGTCAACATTCAGGATATTTGTAAAGTTTAGGTCATTCTATAAAGACTTCTAGCTCTTCCTCATCATCCGGGTATGTCTTTAACACCTCTATAGTACTAGAGAAAGCGAATTTCAAGATTGAATAATTTACTACAAAGCAGCATGAGTTAGATGCTCAATTGACAAAACAAGCAGAAATGGAGATACGCATGAAACAACAAGAATAGTTTAGGAGAGAGGTACAACTCTAAATGCAAATGATTATGCTTACACATACAGATTTTGAAATCTATTTCTATACGAAGAACGCTAGTATTACTGTTTTATTTATTTAGTTTGCACTTATAATAGTACTTTTATGGATATTGAACAAATTCTAATATATTTTTTTAAATATTATGTGTGTCTATTTGGTTTTTCATTATTCAGTAAAATAAATTAGTTACCGTTCGAACGACTAAAAACCGTTCAAACAAAATAAGTAAAACCATTCGAACATTGATACAAAATATTCGAATATAATCAGTATTAAACATTCGAACTTGAGAACCGTTCGAACATATTTTACTGTTCAAACATATTTTATTGTTCGACCATCAAATTGTTTGTTCAAACATTTCCTTATGCCTATTTGGTCGAACGGACTGGTATCGATCGAGTACTCACGAAGAACGTGTTCGAACATGATTCTGGAGCAAAATTCAATCTTCCCAAAAAAAATATTCTGTTTGAACGCGATTGAACGATTTTGCTCAAGTTCATCCCAAAAGATATTTTTTGAGACGAAATTGATATTTTTGTCCTAAAATATCTTTTGGGACACTGTTATTAAAACGACCTTGGGGCAATTTTTTTAGTCCTTATAAATATTTTGAGACGAAATCACAATGTTTTTAGACGAAAATTTTCATCCCAAAAAAGCATCTATGTTGTAGTGATTGTCCCAGTTGAGAAGCAAAACCCTCCACATCGACCTTGTATGACTAATATAAATGTAGAAACTAATTATTTTACCTGTAATTTAGCACGTTTTAACTTTTGTTAATATGGAAATAGGTTTATTACAATATTATGCAATTAAAAAAAGTAGGGTTGGAGACTGTTGAATCGCTGTAAAATATTACTAAGTGTTGAATAGTGAATAAAATATACTGAAAAATAGTATACAAAAGAAAAGTACTTGAACTAAAAGCCTAATCGTAACCCTATGTTCTCTTGGCCAATAAATTATTACATAAAACAAACAAATGAACCATCTTAAGGGTGGTTGGAGTTCCCAAGGTTTTTCTTGAAAGCCAATTAATTAATAATAAATGCGCCAATTAATTGTATTTATTGAGGGAAAATCTCTTAGTTTATAGTTTTGGATAGAGTGCGTGTTGAAAATACTCTAATAACGGATGAACCCGTTAAATGATCCACTTCCATTGCACAACACAATGACACGAAACATCCACAATTCTCCAAGCAGACTCGTGCGGCTTGATCCGTGCCGAGAGTTTAGATGTAAAAAGGTGGAGCTAATGGGCATGAGAGTCATCAGGTTTATAGTTTGATCAGCATCATCCCTATGCGAAAGATCAGGTGTTGCTGCCTGCCATACATGGCGATTAGGAAAGGGAACAGCTAGCAAAACCCTAAACCCTAGGAAAGTTAAAATATTATTATAACATAATTTTTTTAATATTATTTTTGTTTTAGAATTTGAAAAAAATTAAATTATTTTGTGTGTTTTGTTTGAAAGTTTAAGAAAATTGTAATGATTAGGTAATAATTAGATAAAAATATTGAAGATTTTAAATTGAAAAATATTTGTATTTTTGGTGTTTAGATAATGAGATACGATGGGAGGCTCTTGCTATCTCATCTCATTATTACAATTTTTTCAAATTCTCACACAAAATATAATAAACAATTTAACTTTTTCAAATTTTAAAATAATAATAATTTTAAAAAATAATATTTTAAATTTTTATCTAAAATTAAAAATTCTCATCTCATTATCCAAACAGTATTTTTTTCTGGTCACTGAATACAAAAGGCCTAAAGCCTAACACTGATAACCAGATTGAGATGGGCATCTCAGTTTTTCATGACCCTGGCCTCTATAAGAGTCAAACACTGGGTTACGGAGTTTTATAGACCTGATCAATTATAGTGCAGTCTAGGATTATTTATATTCCCTACGCCCAAGGCCTCTTCTAATCCCATGTGCTCCTTGGCCCAAACTACCAACCCGTTGGGCTTGGAAGGTCGCCTAAGATCTTGGATTTCTGGGTAGGCTAAAGGAAAAAGAAACAGAACAGCTGAAAGAGGACAAATTGTATGGGGGCATGGAATGAGATATAAAATTTTCATTTCATCTTATCTTATTTTATTATTATAATTTTTTTAAACTTTCACATAAAATATAATAAACAATTCAATTTTTTCAAATCTCAATTCAACTTTTTCAAATCCCAAAATAATAATAATATTTAAAAAATAATATTTTAAACTTTCATCTAAAACCAAAAATTCTCATCTCACTCCCGAAATAGTTGGTCTCCTCTGTCTCAATTGGAATCCAGAGCTTCATGCTGACTCGAATTTAAGTTTGGGTTATATTTTTGCATTCTAACTCCGACTCCGACTTAGAACTAACTCCGATTCTGCTCTACATATATATTTAAATACCAGAGTAGAGTTGGAGTTTATGGCTGAGTAACTGAGTTGAGAAACATGAATAAGAAGAGAATTCCTAATATTTCTATCAATTTCTTTCCGTTTCCCTTGAGGGAAAAAAAATAATAATCTCCAACCAAAGAGGATTAATTACATTCACCAAACAGAAAGTAAATATATAATCCCTTTTCTATTCCACAATTTCTTAGCACCCAAATACTAACAAAACATTAAATTCATCACTAATATATGTGGATATATGTTGCAAAAATCCCTAACACTGAATTTGAAAGTAATGGTTAGAATTAAAAGAAATTTACTGCTATACTTCAGATCATTGAAAACAGGAATGGGGTGATTATGACCCCTCCTATTTTATAATGAATAGTCATATTTAAATATATGTTTTGATTTGAATTTTCTAATTAGATCCCGTTACATCCATTTATTATTGGACCGTTCTTACGAACATAGACTAACTTAGATCCCAAATGTAATTGGTTTTTAAAATTGAAGGTAAATTTCAGACATCATCACATGGAAAATGGTGAGAAAAAACGTTACCAATGAAAATGAAACAGGAAAATTTTGGTGAATCACGATAGAGTAAATATATTCTATATGGGTCAATAAGAAATGGTTGGCACAAATCATGGCGAATAGTTCTGCCATTGATTTTTCTTTTTCATAACACACTATATATATATATACACGTATGTATGTATTATTTAGTCAATTCTGTCACCATCAGATTGTAAATACCTCGTCAATCTACATGATCAAATTAAAAGGCAAATACTTTTAGCCAAAGATAGAGAAAGAAACTGTTGGAAAAAGACCTAACCCTCATCCTTTAGATAATGGAAATACATGATATATATATATATATATATATATATATATATATATATACACACACAAATAAATATAAAGCCAAAAAGGTAGCTTGGGGTTAGGGAAATTGACCAGTGAAACACGATGATGATGATGATGATGGCATCAACATCACGCACTGAAGATGCATTAGTTACTTAGGTTGACGGTAACCTCAATGTGCCGGGAAATCACACTGCAAATCGCCAATTTTCTTGGTAAATCTTCTTCGCTAGCTTGTGGTCATTGACAAAACATGTGCATCCATTTTTTATTTTTTTCCATATTCTTTGTCCCGACTCAGGGTCAAGACATGGGGCCCTTTATTTTTCATCTTTTTTGAAGATCATAAAAGTCTTTGTTTGAACGCGCAAGTCACGTCAATTTTCTAGCCCGTTAATTCTACTCAGATGAGCAATTTAATATATAGTGCCATTATTCTCTAATGACAAGGTTTTTCAACTTCTAAAGTGATCATGGCTTCTCTGGCGTGAAAACTAAGCTGCTTGTGAATTTTCCGATTCCAGCACCTCCCACAAGGCCAACCTAAAATCCTGCATGGCCATTCCTTTAGTAACTTGAATTTTTGCGTTAAGGTACTAAACTTGTTAAGAATTGTAGCTTCTACACGAGTTTTGGTGTAAAAACAAGGGGACAACACAGTACACCTTTTTCGAGTAATTTTACATATAATTATAAAGTTCGTGTAATCGCTTCGAAAAATAATATGATCTACTATTAAAAAATTAATTTTTTTAATGTAGATCTCATAATTTTTTTTTTAAATAATTACACGACGGTTATACAATTCACGGTTATAAATACCATTTTTATAGAGAGGTTTCACATTTTGAACCCAAGATATCAACTCTTTGGTTGGAAAGTAAAAACCATTAAGACTCGTAACGCTTTCTCCAAAAATTTTATTCGTCAAAAGATTTATTGATCAACTGTCTCACTTGTCATATCGTATTATTAATACTGGATTAGAAACCCTAGAAGAAATCTTTAATTTCTGGGTTGGGTTGTCAATTTTATCGATCGGAGTGGTTGGCCGGCAATTATCCCGCCCCATGCTGCATGGCATTTAAATCTCAACATGCATGCATATACTTGCTACAGAGATTTTTCTATTACAGATTAGATGGGCATGTTAAACTTATCCAAAATCTAGCTAGGCAACAAACCTTGTTTGAATGCACCGATCGATCGAAGAGGTAGGTACCACTAAGATGCATGGCCGTCAAAACAAATAATAATAATAATAACAATCCAAATTAATTCCCTCAAACTTCAAACCCTAGTCTCATCAACGGAGCCCACCACCCTACCTCTAATTTGTTACATGAAATTAAAATGAACTTTGAAGTTGGATCGATGTTATCATTCAACCTACTACTTACTACTCATCATGATCATAATTCCATCTGTCACATTTAGAGTTGGTAACAGTCAGGAAATCCTTCTCTATTCTTGGGTTAATTTACCAGGCTTCATTAAGCTGCAGCCTTTCTGACCTGATCTTGATCTCAGGGTTATAATAATTACTTAATTTGTAGTTACTTAATTTGTAGCGTGGGATGATTAGACATGAGTGCCATCTTCGAAGGCGATTTCGGGTTCTTGTCGTTGATACCCCCATCTCAACTACTGGGATTAGACCCTCGACAGCCATCCCATGAGTCTATAATTTAAATGATTTAGGCGGGATTGAATTATCGGGTTTAGATTAAAGATGGAAGTTAAAAAAATATTATTAAAATATTATTTTTTTAATATTATTATTGTTTTAAGGTTTGAAAAAGTTAAATTGGAATTTGAAAAAGTTGATTGTTTATTATATTTTGTGTGAGAATTTGAGAAAGTTGTAATGATGACATGAGATAAGATGAAACACTTTCCGAATCCAAACGGGACTATGTCTCCTCATTTTAATTTTTCAAGAGAAATAGTTATTTTACTAAATATGAAATTTGCAGTGACTAATAATAGTGTTTAACTCTTTAAAAGTCTCTATCTATTTTTTTTTAATATAGTCTCTATCTATTAATTAGCTCGAGTGTTCTCAAGTTAGAAAATTAATCAAAGAATTCTTTGAACGGATCGACCTACCACATTTATCCCCTAATCTATATAAATGCACATATTGCCCATATTATGAAGACATATCAATATATCATAAACGTGTGAGACATGATGAGGAACAAGTTATTGACATGTTTAGTTGAAAATGAGAGGAAATTATTAGAAAAAGAGTAGTGCTACATGTAGTCGTGGAGTGTGCAAACGATGCATGTGTAGTAGTTTTGAAAAAGAGTAGAGTCTACTTTTAAAAAATTAATTTTTTTTCATATAGGTCTCGTATTTATTCATTTTTTTAAAAAATGTTTTCGCAGCACTTATACACTCACTACTGCAACTATCACACTACAAGAAAAATTGATATTTGTGACTTTTTTTGCGACGAAAATGACTATTTACGATTAAAATAGACTCATTTTAACTAAAAATAATTATTTCGCTGAAAATACTGGTAGCATATATGCAATTTTCTTGTAGTGTCATTTCTCTTAGAAAAATCTAGCAACAGTTATAATATCATCATTCTGTTTGCCCTTTACAACTGTGGTAAGAACTCCAGTCAATATTCATTGATACCAAACCAAGATTATTTTCGCGATACCTCGTGAGTTTTTATAGTTTTTGTTTTTCCCCTACTTCCAAGGGGCCAAAGACTTGCACCGAATTGCTAATTAAATTCTCTAAATTCGGAACGCCAAGTCAAAATCGAAGAAAACATGTCAAGGCTAGCTAACATAGTTGTTCCATCTATAATAATGGATGCTGACTTTTAGAATTGTTTTTGGAGAAAGGCTCGATGATCTAGTCATGCCCAGCTTGCATGAATCCACCGGCGATAGCTGTGGTGGGGGGGTGGGGAGGCGGCGGAGGGCTCCAAAATGATGCATTTCCAAGATGGAAGACCTCTCCTAATTCACGTTTCAGGCAGAAACACGTGTCGCGCATGCATTACTTTGTAATTATGCCTAATGCATGTTGGTACGAACGTTGTCCCCTCTAATTTGGGACAATGACACTTTTTTTTTCTTTTCTTTTTCGGCCGATTCTTTGAACTAACTCATGTCGGCAAAGTTTGAGCCGAAAGGCCAAAAAACGTCGTTAAGTTCATGGCCGACATCACATGTTACTCTTTAATTTAATCTTATATTTCAAGATTGCATGCTCTTACACACGTACGTACTTAATTAGAATCTCTCGTGTTTAAAATTAAGGACGGTATAGACGTAAAATAGAATATCTTATAACATTTAGTTATAAGTATTTAATATTATTTAAAATAATTCACTCAAAAAAGTCATAAATAGTATAGACATATATTATGGACCTCACTTATATATCCTATATTCTTCAATTTAAACTCTAGATACTACAACAAATGTGACCATTTCTCACGTATTTTTTTTCCAATGCATACCATGGTGGAAAATACAAGGCTGATCACACAAGATGTTCATGGAAAATGAATTAGGTTGTTGCAGCGAGATCATATCCAACGATCGAAAATTCATTAGTAAAAATGGCTTTTTGCGACATTTTTTGTCGCTGCAAATAAGTCCCCTAAAAAAGGATAAAAATCCCAACTTTATTAGATGTTGCGGCGAGAATAAGGTTGTAAATGAACCAATCTGTTCGATAGCCCGCTCGGTAGTCGCTCCTTTAAACTCGAATCAAACTCGACTTGTGAAAAAAAAAAAAAAAACTTGTTTGTGAAAGCAAATACCCGCTCAATTTGTAAATGACACATACCCGACAAAACTCGACTCGACTCAACTAAGGCTCGTTAAGGCCCGCTCATTTATGCTTGAGTTGACTCGTTAGCTCGACTAGATTAAAACTCATTCATATATTGATAAATATATACATACCCTTATGTGTATATATATACATTTATATATATGTATTAGCTAATAATATAAGCATACCACTTTTATAATTAAATATATAATATGTAATCTAATTACCTATGTCTATCTAGTGAATATACTTTATAATACATTTATATATATGTATTAGCTAATAATATAAGCATACCACTTTTATAGTCAAATATATAATATGTAATCTAATTACCTATGACTATCTAGTGAATATATTTTATAGGTAGGGGTGTAACCGGTCCGGTCCGGTCCGGTTTTAGATAAAATCTAGGACCGAACCGGTATGTACCGGTTTTGTATTTTTCAAAACCGATTACGCACCGATTATCCTCCTAAACCGGTACTTCCGGTTTCCGGTTCGGTCCGGTCCGGTCCGGTTTTCTGATTTTTTTAAAATATAAATTTCACAATTTGTCATTAAAAATTTGTTTATAAAAAAAAATTGATTTAAAAAAAAAATTGTTTTATACTTTTATTAATATATTAGACTATATAATAGTATTAATATTAAACTATTAGTATAGTTATAAGTTATATATTAGTATTAGTTATAAACTTTTAGTGATTTAGTATTAACATTTTATGTAATAATTCATAAATTATAATAAGAAATTATTTCATATATGAATATATATGTTATATATAAAATTTCACATAAAAATTTATAATTATACATTATATATAAAACTTATATATATTAATATTTAATATATATAAAATATTTTGTATAAAACTTATATATAAAAATATTATTTTTTATTTTTTTAATCAACCGGTCCGGTCCAAAAAATCCCGGAACCGGAACTGGACCGGAACCAGCCGGTTTTTACTTTTTAAAAACCGGTTCTAGACCGGACCGGTTCAAAACCGGTAAAACCGGTCCGGTTCGGTCCGGTCCGGTCCGGTTTTCCGGTTTGAGTTTACACCCCTATTGATAGGTATATTTTATAATTTGTATAATAATTAATCGATAAAATTTAATAATTTCATATACTAGTATTTGGGAACTATATATGAAATATATATATATGCAATCATATTAAGTGTATGTATTAATAATATATGTAGGCATATAATATATTGTTATTTTGGATAAACATCAACTAGTTATATATTTTAATTAATTATAAATTTTTTAAGATTTTATAATTCAATAGAGGTTTACATGTTAGTTGTATAAATTCAATATTAGATCTTTTATTTTTTTATTTATTTAATTTATTAATTATTAAATATTTTTCAAATAAAAAAAAATTCAAGCACGAGCTCGAGCTCAAGTTGAGAGTTTAGCTTACAGACTTGAGCTCGAATAAAGAATAAAAAAAAATCTCGAGCTGGGGCTCAAGTATTTTGAGTCGAGCCGAGCTCAGCAAGCTAAAGACCTGCTTGGCTCGATTACAACCCTAGGCAAGAATGACTCGCGGCGAATAGTTTGATTTAAATCAATCCCAAATGTACCCAAGAAAACCCTAAAACTTTCCCTCACTTTTTTCCCTCTTCTCTATTCCTCTCTCTCCCTCTTTGCAGACACAAAACGCTGCCCCACATCTCCCCAACAAACTTGCACCGTTCTTGTCTCTCCAATCTGCCATCCAACTCCAGTAGGGGTAGATCTCTCTCCCCCTTCTCTCCTCATCGCCGCTTGCCCTTTTGTTTTCTTTTGCTCTACCGCGTCATGCACGACCACTGCAACCCCCATCACCAGTAATCTACACTCTCTCTCTCTCGATGAAGACCCAAGCCAACTGGCCACCATTTCAACCCTTCGATTCCTCCACCAAAGGCCACGCCCAGCCCCATCGCACTTCTCACAACAACGCCATCTGAGCCTCACCACCACCACACGTCGAGCAAGCCACTAGGGCAACCCCAACCACTGATTTTCCCGCAACCACCCTACTAGAGCAACCCGTACCACATGGATTCTCTCTCAATCCGAGAGGAATCACCACAATCGGTGATTTAGGACTCAATGCCTTGTATCATCCGAAATTTCTCATCAGGACTGTAAGTAAATTTCCAGACTGACCCTTGAAATACTATCGTGGAAAAATCATAAAAATTTATTTGTTGCAATCGGATTGTAAATTATAAAGTGGCCAAGGGTCTGTGGAGCATTGGGATAATAACTGTAGTTGGTGATAAATTGTTGGCCGAGGACGAGGTGAAGCGTTGGAAATCACATGTAGTTGTGAAATTGTGAAACCATGAAATCGTGTGCTACACCGTTTGTTTGCCGTAATTTGTTGTGCCATGTCATCCAATATCTACTTATTGCATGTTTGCATTTTATTTATTGCATGTCAATAAATTGTATAAATTGTGCTATGTTGGAGGCTTCTCGCATCTATAAATAAATTTTATTTATTTGCTTCATTGGTATAAGCTCGTTGTCCTATACAGTTTATTTATTTGGTTCATTGATATAAGCTCATTGGTATAAATTTTATTTTTGTATTTTTATTACAGTTTCGTAATTTTTAAAAATTGTTCTGTTTCTTACATAGCGTCGTGTTGAATGATTCATTCTTAGAGAGCTACTCTGAAGTTATACAAGATGGCCTGTGTTTGGTTTCAAAGTATCTCTCTTTGTACTCTTTGTCAGATTTATTTTTATGAAGTTGTAAGATGTTTGATTCATGGGTTTTATTAAGAATTATTTTTCTTTGAGATGGTTCATGTCTTTTGTTTTCATTTTTTTATTTTTTTACATAATTATTATAGAATGTTTGCTACTTATCCAAGAAAAAACTTTGTCAGTGTCTTTGTAAATGTGATTTCTCCGTACCAACTCAACCTCTAATCTTGGATGTCATAACAAGCATGACCAATAAGAGATTCAAAACTAAATTTCACATTTAACAACCACAAAAGGAACTATGACTTTGAAAAAGGATTAGTTTGCTAGTCTAATGTAGTTAGTTACTCTGGTCTGAAACCTGAGTAACTTTCACATGCACTGCAGTGCAACTTGTTGGATGCATGGAATGGTTACTGAAAATTCCAAAAGCTTCCATCATTCTTAGCTCAAATTTGCTTATTACCAAATGTAAGATCAATCAGAGATTGCTTAGTAGGAGAAAGCGAAATTGCTCAATATTTTCTGGCTACTCTCAACTTAAGTGATGAATATCAATTATTTTTTCATTTCTGTCATCTCTCATGACACTTGTCTCCTATTCTTAATCAGGTTGGTTAGAACATATTTCATTTCCACTTGAATGTTTCCATTAATTCATCTACCTTGTCGGGAGTCTTCAACTTCATAGTAATTAAACTATCAAAATATCTTCATATATATATGTATATGTATATAAGTTTTTACTTGGTATATATTTTTGAAATTTTTGGTGTGAATTTGTATCATCACTATATAATATATATATATATATATATATGTGTGTGTGTGTGTCTATATATATATAATACTCATCGTTAGTCATTACAACAAATTTGAGCTTTCGGGAGGAAATTATTTAGGGAAGAACAAAATTTAGTCCCTAAAAGTCATTTCTTGCGACGAAATTTAAATTTCGTCTCAAAAAATTGATGACTTTACAAAATCATTTGAATGGTCAAATAACCGTTCGAACAATATTTTTTGTGATGAATTAAATCGTCTCAAAAAGTTTTTTCGTTCGAACGGAAAAAAATACGTTCGAACAGCAAAATCTTGGTGGAGAAGTAATTTATTATGGTGGGGAAAGTTCATAACCATTCGAAAAATAATTTGTTGTGCTCGAACGGAAAATATTTGGTGGCAAATCCTGACAGGAAGGTTTCTAAACCATTCGAACGGAATATATTTAATTAGAATATATTCAAGCACCACATTTATACATTCGAATGTATAATATTAATCTAGATACGAAATTCAAAATATAAAAAATACATATATCATATATACAAATTCATTAATTAATTTTATATAATTAATTTAAAAATATTTTAATGAATTCTTTTATGTTAAATAAGATTTTTCGTTAAATAAATATTATCAATCATACACCACATAATATAAATCAGTAATTACTCCAGAAAAGACAAAATATTTAATTTACAACTAAAACAAATTATCAAAACACCATATATATATTCCATAACTATAACAAAAAAAATACAAATAAAAAATAGAAACTACTGTGATGCGAGGTCTCTACACACATCCTCGTCTGCAGCAAATTGTCTATCTACATGTGCCAGTCGAGTACTAAACGTGACCTAAGTTGCATTATTAGCATTAATCTCTATACGTAACTCATTCACCTTTGTACGTAACCCAGAGACAGTAGCCATAATCTCTGTACGCAACTCAGACATGGCAGTATGCACTGCATCAATCACTGCTGATGTGTGTACGCTGATCTCAGTACGCAGTATGTCGGCCATCTCCTCGCGAGTAGATGTGCGTGATGCCTCGGCCTGTGTAGATGTCTCACCAACTGATACTACAGTATCTTCCAGCTGTGCATCTCTCTGAATATCAGCCCTGTCAAGAACAGCTCCACGAAAACGAAATCTTGAGTGTCCAGTGCTCCGTGATAGGGTGGTGCTACATGCAGGTTTTGGCACGACCTCGGCATGTAGCAAAAATCGAGTGATGAGGATCCCAAATGACAGTATATCTGTCGTAATGAACCGAGCCTCTGATCGGATCCTCTCAAATATATAACCCACGAGGTCGATTGGAATGCCATGAGCGACCCGTATTATAAATCTTGGTCGATCCATGCCAATCTCAGTCTTTTACTGCCGAGGGTAAATATTGTTGGCGATGATCAAATTCATGATCTTGAAGAAAGAAGATAAATCTACCTGCCTAATACTCTTCGTCCCATCATACATTAGAGCATCTAGACCAACAATCAAGTCTCTGACCTCAGGATCAGCAAATGTGTCGATCTCATCTATGTAAATTGGTCCCTCGTCCTGAGACATCTCTACATCACTTGAAGGATTAGACTCTCTAGGCGGCAGGTTCGGATAGGCATTGAAAAACTTAGGAATCTGGAGATATGCAGCGAGTCCATCTACTGAAAATATAACAGGAGCTCCTCAGACACAGATCCTGTATGCCCCTCCATCAGCTGGCACCACCGATCTCTTTATAGAACTTAGTAATGATCTCAATGTAGGAAATTAGATTCATTCATTCTTCTCGCTAATCTAAGATTGGTGTCCAACCACGATCATTGAATACTGATGGGAGGGAATGACCCTCCCATATAAGAGCCACAAAATCAGACAATTTTACCTGTCACTCAAATAAAATACTCCGCTCTCGAACTGTTTGGATAAAAGGTTTCTCTGATCTACCACGTTTACAGCCCCTATAAGACATTATTATGAACCTGAAATTTTAAAAATAAAATATATATTCAACATTAGTGATAAAATCTAATTACGACAAAAATATTTACAAAATTATATACTAATACCACGTTTACGGCCCCTATAATTACTCATTTTTTTAATTAAGATATATGATAATTGATACAAGGTAAATAACTAATATTATTTTATAGAGATAATAGTACAATCTCGTCACGGACGAGGCACTACTAGAGGCGTGACATTGGATAAATATCGTAAAGTATGTAAGATTAAGGTTAACATTCCTGACGAACATACCGGAGGCGAGGGACAACAAGTAGCTTGGCTTGCATCGCATGTGGGTGCTCTTACACGGACTTATGCACCTTTGGCTACGAGTTCATGGCATAAAGTCTCGCAAGATGTGAAAGAGCTTATAAAGAAGCGTTGTTTGGTATGTAATATTTAACTAATAATTTTTTATTGATATTATTTAATATTCTAAGTGATAATATCTTTGTGTATATATTTTTTCAATGATGACTTCAAATTAAATTTTGGTCGGAGAGATGAGCGTAAGACTATCGAAGAGCTGATATGTAATGCATTTCGCAAGTATAAGGCGAGGGGTCACGAGCATTACAAGAAGTACGAGAACAAGGAAGATGCACGGCAGCATCCTTTTCAGGATGTCCGACCTGAAAAATGGAAAAAATTTTGCAACATGTTTGAGGATCCATTATATAAGGTAAATTAAATGAATTCTTTATGTGTCATAGTTTTAATTTTCACTTACTAACTTTTACAACTTCTATGCAGGAGCGAAATTCTACAAACAAAACGAATATATCAAAATTAAAGATTCATCATCATGCAGGCTCAAGATCTTTCCATCGTCTCTCTCAAAAATTGGTAATGTACTTTTTTTTATTTTTTTTATTCCATGTAGTTTGTTTCTAATATAGATTTTATTTCTTAACAATGTCTCTTGCAGAAAGAGTTAGACACCAATATGAACTGAAAAAATTATATGCTACATCACATACTATTAGTAATGGAGAGTGGACTCATCCCGATACTCGTGAGAATTATGCAAGTATTATAATTTCTTTTAATTAACCATATTTAAATTATTGTGTTAATATTAATTTTATATATTTTGTGTAGGATAAAATGGTTGGCTTCCATGCTGAAGTTGCATCAGATCATAATTCATCAACAAGTGATATTGAAATTTTTACACAAGTTTTGGGTCAACGTAGGGCTACTTGAGGGGTTTGGGTCGCTATGTAAAGCCTTCAATCTCTTCATCAACGTCAAGTACTACTGTCATTATGTTAGAGAATGCAAATTCTAAAATCGAAGAATTGATGGCAAAACAGCAAGAGTTAGAGGCTCAATTGATGAAACAAACAGACATGGAAATGCGCATAAAACAACACGAAGATCAAGAAAGAGAGATGCAACTCCAAATGCAAGAACAGCAAAGATAGATGCAGCTTCAAATGCAGATGCTTATACAACAATTCAGGCCTCCAAACAATTGAATTTCATTGGAAGTGTTTTTGCATATTGAACAATTATATATCATGTATTGATAATTTTATTAGTAATATTAGTGTTTTATTTATTTAGTTTTGACTTATTAGATTAGTTTTATTTATATTGAACAATTTGTAATGTATTTTTGAAATATAAATATCTATTTGGTTTTAAGTATTGACCAAGAAAATAATAATCGTTCGAACTCTCATCAAACGTTTGAATATATATAAATCGAACACAAGCGTTCGAACATCGCAAGCTAGAGTTTGAACGGCAAAAATTACGCGACATTCGAAACCGTTCGAACAGACAATTCACTATTTATGTTCGATCATCAATTTTTTTGTTCGAACATTTCTTCATGTGTATTTGATCGAACGGAGTGGTATCAATCGACCGGCCATGAAATATCTGTTCGAACAGTTCATCATTGTTCGAATGAATTGAAATCGTTCCAGAAAAAATAAATAAATAAATAAAAATAAAAAATCAGTTCGAATGCGATCGATCGGTCTAGCTTAATTTCGTCCCAAAAGATACTTTTTGGACGAGTTTATGATTTTCGTCCTAAATTACCTTTTGGAACAGTTTTATAGGGACGAACTTGGGACTGTTTTTTTTCGTCTCAAAATATACTTTGAGATGAAATGCCAGTCTTTTGGGATGAAAATGTTCATCCCAAAAGACCTTATTTGTTCTAATGAGTTTGATTATACATATAATATACATGTATAAAGACACCTTTAACATTAAAATTAAACCCTTTAATTATTGGTTAGGATGATTTTAATAATGAGATGGTACTAGATTACGAGGAAAATATAATCAACTCTAAAATATTAAAGAAAATACTAATAAAAAAAAATGAGAAGAACGAAAAAACACTTAATTTAAGGTGCTTTAATATTCGTGGACTACGTGCACTAGATCATGCGTTGGGTGAAGTTAACAACTTAACAACATAAAGAAGAGTAATACTACATACAGTCGTTGTATGCGTAAATATCGTGCAGTCGATTTGAAAAAAAGTGATATCTACTATTAAAAAATTAATTTCTTTTTATGTAGGTCTCATATTTATTCATTTTTTTCAAAGAGACTGCACAACACTTACACACTCACAATTACAAATATCATTTCTCCATGTAGAAATATGCTTCTTTGTGAGTAAATAGTTATTTTATTCTCAAATTAGTACGTAGAGTACATTATTCACATCACATAAATTATAAGTAAATTATTAATTTTTTAAATCAAATTATATTATGTAAATATTTTATCTGATTTGTTGATCTACACATCAACGTGAAAATAAAATCTTTCTATAAGTAATTATAGTATGTTCATTTTACGTGTGCCAATCATATGATCTGTTGTCGTCGTAATTGGAAAAGACTTGTACCTACAATATTTTGTTTTCGAGTTCGTGTCCAAACTCTATGGCATACAGCAGGGAAGTTATAACTCACATGAGAGAAATATATGGAAAAATCTATTTCCTATTATTATGACTTATTCTATTGTGCAATGATATATATCTATCTATAAATATATATATATATATATAATAAATATATATATATATTATGACTTATTCATAATAAGTAGGGGTGTAAGAAAAAATCAACCGAACTAATTTGAAACAGTCTGGTCCTATTCAATATACCGGTTCGGTCGGTTTCAATTTATAGAAACCCAAACCAACTAAAAACCGGTTCAATATCGGTTTTCAACTAAATTAGATCGAACCGAATCGTTATATATATATTTAATTTTTTATATTATATATAGTATGATTTTTTTAATTTTTATGTTACATATATTACACATATTATAAAATTAATATAATATGATATTTTAATCTTATTGTTTATGCTTTCTTAATATAAACATACTCTTAAATATGAGTATTAATGTTAAGTTATTAACATATTATTATTTATCCTTATATATTAAGTTACATATATACTTACAAAAACATTTAATTTATTATTCGAATGTGCTAAAGCTTGTTCGCTAGCTATTTAATTTTGACGAAATAAATTCTTTACATTATATATTGTAACTTTAACTACAAATTATAACAATTGAAATTCGGGTTTTCAGAATATTTTTATTTACTTTAGATTTACATATATCAATGATCATATTTATAAAGACTCAAGAAACACATGCACAGTATTACGAACATGCATGATTTCCTCTTATGTTTCATAAAACTTAATTTACTCACATAATAGAGTTACATACAATACTATGAAACTAATAAATATGAAGTTATTAGAGTTTATAAAGAGGAATAGAGTTTTATATAAGTTGTATCATGTAATGATCAAATATAATCTTATGTTCATGAACGACTTATTTAATAAACGAATCAAGTTGAACTCAAATTTGATGGATCGGATCTCGAGCGCGGAACGGCTTTTCAAATAGCATTCACAAGAAATCACGAAAAAACGATATTATTTATCTAGATAAACTAGTGCTTGACTTTACTTCAAACAAATCCTATTTGTTTCTTTAATATTCATTAAGTACTGAATGAATAATTATTATGTAGTATTGAAGTTTGGACACGGTGTACTCTCAAGGCTCAATGACTTTTAAGATTCAATTGCTTTTAAGGAGTTCCTATCTAAAGTGTGCTTAAATATAACATTACTTAAAAAATACCATATCTTGAGAATGACAAGCATAATAAAAATGTTATAATACATGCGGCTCAAGTGTCAACCTGCATGCTTGTTCACGTTAAAACAAGATCTTAATTAATACATCACTTATGTGTGTACTGAAACACAGACTTGTTAGATCGATCCAACAAAGTGCTATATATAAACAGATAAAAAAATCCACATGATATTCTAGTGTTTTAAACAGTAGTTAATAGATGTATATCACAATTCGATTCAAGATTTTCAAAAATATATTACAAGCATATATAACATATATATGGTGCTCGGGGAAAGTATACAATGTAGCAGAGGAAAGGAATTCGAGTAAGAGCAGTCTCATCCGCTTTCCTAAACTTCCATATTCTCCAAAATTTAGGAGAAATTTTGGGAAAAACTTATTTTCCCCGCTTTCCATCCAGTTCCCTAAGTTAGGGATTTTTTTTTTGGGTTTCTATTGTGGTTTCCCAAATATGGGGAGCTATTGTATCTCTCCAACTCCTTTGTTTATAAATTTCTTGCTTTGTTGTCCCTCGTGGTACTCTCTCATGCCCTGGTTGGTATCAGCCCTCTCTCACACAGTTTGTGTCTATCGAAGGCAACCCCTCTAAAGGTCTTCAATAGGTAAGTTTATGCCCTTCTCATGCACAAACTAGCCTCACACACTTTCAATCTCTCTCATTGGTTTCATCTTAGAGAAGTCCCAGTTTCAAATTCGTATACTCAGTGTGCATTCATGTGTTCCATTGGTTCTTTGTGAGCTGAAAATTGAAATCTAAAACCCCATCAACAATTAATTGTACATTGATATCTGGCAAGTTTCTATCTAAGCTTCTCTAGGGTCTCACCAAGTGAGATTTTCTAGTGGAAAGAAATTTAGGGAAAATCAGTTTGGTGAGCTTCTCTCATTTATGCTTTGTGTAATTTTTGTGATTTTCATACTCTGCAATGAAGTCTTTGTGCTATGGTCTTTGAGTTGGGTTTTTTGTGGTTACTGGCTTTGAGCCACTGTGATTTTGTGATTTGAGCCACAATGATTCTATGATTTGAGCCATTGTCAGAATGTGATTTGGGCCACCGTGATTCTATAATTACTGACTTTAAGCCACAATGATTATGTGATTTGAGCCATTGTGATTCTGTGATTTGAACCACTGATGTGTTGATTCTATGACTTTCATACTCTCCAATCTCATGTGATTTGTGTGATTCTTTGATTTGATGAAGTTGTTGCTGTGATTTTCGAATTACAAAGAAGTTGTTGCTGTGATATTTGGACAATATTTATTGATGGGATATTTAGCCTACACAGATGCCATTTGTGCAATCTTGATTCATGTTTTGTGTTGTTGGTTCACCTGGTTCTTGTTATTCTATAGTTATTTTCTTTTTTGTTTAGTTATACAATTTTCCTTAGTAGCTTTTGATGTTGTTTTAGGGCTCTCGTTGAGGCTGCATGTGTAGTGTAAGGCTATGATGTTGGAAATCTAAAATGACAAGTGTTGTGAATGGAGCTCAATCTATATGGTAGGGTAACTGGGATGGTCATCTTTATTGTGATAGTTTCGCAGAGACAACCGAAGTTAAATGTGTTGCAACCATTCGAGCTTGGACTCCTTTCCTACGCATGTTGTAAAAACAATCATTGTGAACCTCTTGGGGAAACATTTGTAATACTTGGCTCTTACTTATCCCCTATTTACTTATCCCCAATTTGTTATATAATGTGTTGTGGTCCCTGCATCAATGCAATAATGCAATTCTACCTAGTAAGAAAAAAGAAATACTTAGGACAGCTTTAGCCATGTTCCACTAGGGGGCTTTTTCGCCCAACTTTAGATAATGTATGAAACGTTTAGTCTGCAAAATATTCAATGATCCTGCATTTTTATGAAGAATAGGGACTTTGAATTGTAATAATCACTACATTTCAAGCTTCACCCACTCACCGTTATCTGACTCTTGTAAAAGGAGATATGTGTGCCTATAGTTGAGAGGGAGTCCTTCATGAAGCAATGAGTAATAATTCTAAACTATGTTTGTATTAGATTGTCTATGCTTACCAGTGTAAGCATCCTGAAGTCTTTTGCAACTAATATGATCTTAAGATCTGACTTTTAGTAGGAATCCTGAATAATTATATAGAACTATTTCAAGTTTTAAAACTAGTGATCGGGACTATCTTATCAAATTGAATCTTTGTGAATAAATGATGAAACTTTCCTATTGTAAACTTAGCAGCATGTCTGTCTAAGAACTTGGAGTAGTTATTTTAACTACATTACAAGTGTCACAGCCATTGAAGTTTCCTGTGAGTATCAACCTTTTATCTCATCTTTGTAATCCATTCTTTAGAGTAGTCTATGTGTTTCTACTGAGATGGGTTTCAAAATCAATTTCTCTCACGATTATTTTTCCATATTTTTTAAGAGGGGGAGGAGTAATCCATCTACTCTTGTTTACTTATTTAATTTATTAATCTATACTTGTTTAAATTTCTTAATGAACATTTCTAGGCAAGTAGCTAATAGTTGAATATTCATCTTTGGCACCCTCCATTTGCTCGCTCTTTTGTTTGCAAGCCTTTTATTTTCTTTTTACAGCCTCTCTCAACCCCCATACTTATTGTTTTGGGTTTCTGTGGATTTTGGGAATTTCTCCTTTTGCTTCAAAATCAGTGAAGCACACCTTCCTATCCAACTATAATTTTTGTTATTGTTTTTATTAATACATTTGTGAGGCCTCCTACAGGGTGAGCTCGAAAGTTGGGGCGTAACTTCCGCGTGGTTGCTACTAATGCGAAGGAAAACTTCTCTATGTGGGGTATCCGTCTTCAGCTCCTTGATAGGCTCGGCTGACGTAGTATACGGGCTTTTGGATCCTCCTAGCGCACCAGTACTGAGGAAGTTGCTTGGGGGGAAATGGCCAGGTATAGGGTAAGCGTTTCCCCATACCTGGGTTGGCTAAGCAGCAGAGGTCTCGTGAGGTATACCTTGAGGGCCCCAAACGCCTAGTCACACTCGCCATCCCACACTTTTGCTTTCCACAAGACTTTAAAGAAAGGCAAGCACTTGTCGGTCAATCTCGAGACAAACCTGCTAAGCGCGGCTATTCTCCCAGCTAACCTCTGCACTTCGTTCATGCTTCGTGGTGGAGCCATGTTGAGGATAGCATCTACCTTCTCGGGATTGGCTTTAATACCTCGCTCTGACACCATGAACCCTAGGAATTTTTCCGACCCAACGCCAAAGGTGCACTTTGCTAGATAAAATTTCATCTGATATCACCGCAATATTGCAAAAGCCTCCCTCAGATCATCCAGATGTTGTCTCAAGATCCCGCTTTTGACCAATAAGTTGTCCACGTAGACTTCCATATTCTGCCCTAGCTGATCTTTGAACATTCGATTGACTAGCCATTAGTAGGTGGCTCCCGCATTCTTTAGCCCGAATGGCATCACCTTGTAGCAGTATAGACCTCGGTCTGTGCTGAATGAGGTCTTCTCCTCATTTTTAGGGTTCATGCAAATTTGGTTGTACCTAGAGTAGGCGTCCATGAAGCTAAGCATGCGATCACCTGCAATCGAATCAACAATGAGGTCAATCCAAGGGAGCAGGATGTTCTTAAGGAAAACTTTGTTGAGGTCGGAGAAATCAACACACATCCTCCATTTGCCGCTCGACTTCTTAACCAACACCACGTTCAACAGCCACTCTGGGTAGTAGGCTTCCCAGATAAACCCCGCCCTCAGCAGTACGTCTACTTCTTCAACTATTGCGGCATTTTTCTCCGCTCTAACACTTTGACACTTCTAACACACTCCTCGGATCTTTGGGTCTACATTTTGACTGTGACACATGATCTCGGGGGCTATCCCAGGCATGCCTCCATGATCCCATGCGAATACATCCATGCGCTCAGCGAGAAGTTGTCACATGGCGTCTCGGGCTTCCTGCACCATTCCCCCACCAATTGTCGTCGTGGCTTCCTGCCGGCTCGGGTGGAGAATGACAAGTTCCAGCGGCCTAATTGGCTTAGCCTTTCGAAGCTCTCACTCGTCTCGAATTTCACTTGCAACCTCCACACAACCAGGGACCAAAGGCAGTGTGATGAACTCCTTCATTACTTGTCGCGTTCTGTCCTTGCTTGTCTGGCCTTCTTACACCTTGGTTTCTTCGTTCCCGCACATCTGGTCCTCCATCTGTCGTGCTTTCCCCTCTCAATTTGGTTCAGTGATCCTCTAAGCTACCTGGAACAGGTTGCCTCGAATGTATGAAGGACACACAAGATCTATTACGATCCCACTGACGGTGCCACTGTTGATGTCGTGTTTCGCATACCTTTGGGCCAGGCTCCAACAACTCAGATCTTCACGATGGACCCTACAAAGAGAATGATGAATACGGCTAGAGAGGGCGGCCTGGGGGCGAGGGAGCCTCCGATGCCAAAGTCAGTAAATGTTTTTAGAATGTAGTAAATAAGTAAGGAACCTTAAAAACCAGAGAGTTTTATCGTACCTAGGACCGGCAATTTATACCAAAAGTCGGGTGAGCAGATCAAGCCCGTTGCTTGGAGACCTGGAGACCTTGCACTATTCTCCCTATCAGAATCTTTAAATGTGACGGGGCTCCATGTCGGTTTCATGATGGCAAATGTGACTCGATTTTCATCGTCATTAATATGAGGCAGTTTCTTGAGTTTCAAATTGGCTTATGGGAACCATCGAAGCTCTAATGATGATGGATCGAGGGTCCTCTATGCCTTCTGCGTACCCCATGCATACCCATTTCTCGAGGGAAGCAGCCGATGTTTCAGGTTGAGCAGTCTTGTCGACTAAACGGTGCCCCTTCCCGGTTGACAATCTGCTCCTTGTCCAGATTAGATCCTCACTGGGCTAGGTTTTTGGGCCGGGGTTCTATGGACCTTTCTTGAGAGGGGAAAGTTCCCATTATAGTTACATAAACTGTGAACTGGGCGGTGGAATTATCCGAGTTCGATATCGAATACACTCCTCGCACCACCGTGAAGGCAAGGTGTTGGCAGACTTTGTCGCCTAGTTTATAGGTTTCTCAACAGTGGGCAATGGTACGCGCCCTACAAGACCCTGGCAGGTATTTGTTGCCGGCTCATCTTGCTGGGCAGGGGGAGGAGTTGGGGTGCACATTCTGACCCCCAGAGGGGAAGAGCACAATTAGGCCGTTATACTGGCCTTTAAGACAACGAACAATGAAGCAGAGTACGAAGCGCTGCTCATGGGATTGCAAGTGGCCAGAGCCCTAGGAGCAGCCAAAATCTGGGGCGACTCCCAAGTCGTGGTGAACCAAGTGTTGGGAGAGTTCGCCGTTAAGAGTGACAAGCTAAGGAGATACCTTGCATTGGTAGGAGCAGAGCGGCTTCACTTCCAGTATTTCCAAATTCAGCAAGTACCGAGGATAGAAAATCAGAACGCAGACAAACTAGCACGTGCAGCGTTTAGGTAGGAAGACTCAAGCTTGTCGGATATACGGTGGTTAAGAGAGTAAAAGTGCCCGCTGTCGGGATTGAGGTCGTGATGATACAGCCCGGGGTCCCAGACTGGGCAGCGAATGTAGTCAAGTATTTGGAAACCGGCGTGACACCTAAAGACAAGCAGGCGGCAAGAAAAATCATAAATAGAGCGACATGCTACACCATGATTGAGGGAGTCCTATACCGACGGGGTCACTCATCCCCATCACTGCAGGCGATATTACGTGATTCCCGTGAAAATTGATAATTTGCAGGTTCTGCGTCCCACATACTATCATTTCAGATAATGGGAGGCAGTTCGACTCCGATCAGTACCGAAACTGGTGCCAAGACTTGGGAATCGAACTTCAGTACTCATCCCCCAGGCACCCACAATCCAACAAATAAGTTGAAGCAACTAACAAAACGCTAATGGTACTACTGAAGAAACGACTCGACGATCGAAAGGGCTCATGGGCAGAGGAGCTCCCCACCGTGCTTTGCACCTATCGGGTCACGGTAATAACACCGGCTGGGGAGACCCCCCTCACTCTCACCTATGGGCACGAGGCAATGCCACTGGGAGAAGTCGAACTCCCCATGTACAGAGTGCAGCACTTCGAACAAGAATCCAAAGACAAACAACAAGAAGAACAGCTAGACATGCTAAAGGAAGTACGGCTAGAGCAGAGATAAAAGTTGCTTCTGATAAAAGAAGGGTCGAGAGGTATTTCAACAAGCACATGCGGCCAAGGACATTCCAAGTAGAGGATCTGGTACTATGAGAAATTAGAACAACAACGCGGGATGAGGGGAAAATGGGTCCCCGCTGGGAGGGCCCCTACGCCATCATTGCCACAAGTTGACTAGGTTCTTATCACCTCAAAGACTCCCAAGGAAACAAGCTACCACACTCATGGAACGTCGAGCACCTGCGAAAATATTACTGTTAAGCCAACTCCCTTGTCATAATTTCTATGCTGTCATGAAAAATTGCAGAACGTAACCCGAATGTGTATTTTATCTTACCTCGATTATTGGTTTCAAGTGTATGATGTAACGAGAAAATTGGTCTGCGCACCAACAAAGTCAACACCGACAAATGGATACTTCAACAACTTACCTCCCCGCAGGGTGAAAATGATGAGTGTAATGTCGAAATGCTGTGCTATCCTTCTCGTGGAGGAGTGCGGGTCGACCTTTGGTCACACAAAAATAAAACTTACCTTCCTCGTAGGCATCAACAGGCGGGAGCAGGTCCAGTAACATACTACTCGAACAACTTACCTCCCTACGGTATACCATGGAGAAAGCTAGGCCGTAAGGTTACCTTATCCCCCCCCCCCTAAGAAAAGGAGAGCAGGGTCAGCTTACAACTGACTGAATGACTTAATCCGACCTCCACCGCGACGAAATGTGGGATCAGCGTTAGCCTAACCCAAACCTATCCTTCCCTATGGCGTCAACAGGCTGGAGCAGATCCAATAACAAACTGCAAGAACAGATTACCTCACCACGAAGGGTGATGGGCGAGCAGGCGTCTCAGCCACCTCATCCAGGAAAGTAGAACAAGCCTCTGGGAGGCCCGAATAACTTACCCTGACACCCTCACAATGATAGAACAGCTAGCCAACTGCTGTCCAAACTTACCTACCAGCCTAGGATATCATAGGGAAATGTAGGCCTTAAGGTTGCCTTATCCCTCTCGTGATAGAGTGCGGGTTAGTACTCAGCTACCCCGACGTCAGAAATCTTTACCTTCTTCATAAGTGTCAACAGGCGAGAGTGGGTACAAGAACAGGCTACCCTAAAACTTACCCCCCGTGGGGCACCATAGGAAAGGTCGGCCTGAGGGTGGCCTTATCCCTCCCCGCGGAGGAGAGTGGGACCGACATACGGCCCTCCCGAATACTTACCCCGACCTCAACTGTGAGTGAAAAGTAAGTCTAGCACCAACCTGACTAAAAATATTACCCTTCCCATTGATGTCAACGAGTGAGAGTGGGTTTAGTTACAAATTGCTTGAACAACCTACCTCCATGCGAGGCTAAAAAGGAGAAGGTCGGCCCAAGGCTAGCATTACCCCTCCCGCAGAGGAGTGCGGAACCGGCACACGGCCCTCCCGAATAAATTACCTCAACTCCCATCACGGCAAAAGAGGTGACTGCTCTCCTGGCAACCTGAAAAAGTTACCTCCTTGGGGAAGAAAAAGGGGCAAGCTAGCTTGAGGTAGCCTAACCCCTCCCGAATGGAGAGAGGGTTTGAGTCTGAAGACTACCCAAGCAAAGGAAGCTCTACGTAGAAGAAGCAAAGTGTGGAGAAAAGAAGCCGTGCAGAGCGTCAGAGAACAAAGAGCATACGGAGAATGTATAGTCGAGTACACATATTTACTTTATAACTTAATGCAAGGTTACCAAAAACAAAAGAGAAAAAAGAAAAAGGAAAAAGGGGGAGAGCAGAGGGAAATGCAAGAAGAAATATAGCGAGAAAAGCATGGAAACAAAACTATGGGAAAAACTGGGAGCAATATGCGAGAAGTACACAGTCAAACACATAAGATCATTTTATTAACCTTGTCAAAATGCGAAAGGCAAGTTACATCATGAAGTTAAGTTACAAGGGAAACGTTACATCCCAAGGCCGTATGAAGTCACTAAACTACAAAGAATGTTTCACACCGGGGAATTTGTACATTTTGATGAACCTACAGCAGTGACATCTACCTCATGCATACACATACAGGGGACAAGTCTTAGGAAGGGTCCGGAACAGCAAACCTTACCAAGATTAGCCCAGCGTCCGTCCGAAAGCGACGCTCACAGGACTGTTGAGCCACATTAAGACAACCAAGTCTGACTGAGTCAACATCACGGACGCAACAGGGGTTGAG
Organism: Juglans regia; assembly: GCF_001411555.2. NCBI lineage: Eukaryota > Viridiplantae > Streptophyta > Magnoliopsida > Fagales > Juglandaceae > Juglans > Juglans regia. The sequence goes on from NC_049901.1 coordinate 37,371,103, forward strand.
GACTACAATCATTATGACATGCCAGTAGCGCTCGAAGAAATTCAACACGGATATTACGAGGCAATTAATCGAGTTGTGCGGTGGGCGCAACGTCCGAAACCCAACAGTAGAGGATTGGCAAGGAACCTGTGCGGAAGCTCCGCCCCAACGCGGAAACCTCCAAACCTCCCAGTCAACCCACCAACCATGGAAGATGACGGCGGGGTCGAAACATGATATGCAAAAAGGGCAAGAATGAAAGCAGGAGGTCCTGGATCCCAACAACGAGGAATACGCAAGGAAATCCACCCAGTGAGTCTGCCCTCATGAGGCAGGTTCATTTTTGGCAGGGCTATCACCAAGGCCGCTCGGGATCAGGCTCGCCCCGAACATGTCGCATCGTCACAAGCGCACTTCGAGCTGGTAGAAGTCGCATACGCTTACAGCCCGAAGGTCCCGTTGGGGGTTCTGGAAGAGGAACGTCTTCATCTGCTCCAAGCCTTCCTCGTAGCCAAACATCCACACATCATTTCGTAACCTTCGGACAAAGACAACTCATTGCACAGGCTGTTGATGGTTGTTTCTCGGCTAGCGAGCGCTAGCTAGTTCACAGACAAGGCGGTCTCTGCGTCCAATCTTCGCTTCTTCTCGTCCTTCATTTTCTATCTCTTCGCTGCTAGCAACTCATTGGCTTCTTGGAGTTTAGATTCAAGCCACTTGATCTGCTGACCATCAATATCCCGTTGCCAACGAAGCTCCGGAACATCAGCCTGCAACTACTTCAATTCCGACTGGCATTGATCTAGAGATTGTTGCAATGTGTCCCTAGCCTCGCAAGCCAGTAAGGCCTTGATGTGAAGTTGACCAACCTCCCTTTGGGATCAGACCACGTCGATCAGGGCCCCCTCAGTTGCCTCTCTCTGTTCCCACTTGAAGGCAATACATTCTGTGGAAGTCTGGATCAGGGAGCGAAGGTCGCGGTTCTCTCTCCAAAGCAACGTTAAGCTGTCCATGAGGAAGGCGGCTAGATGTCTTTGTCCCTAAAATAAAAGGTGTGTTAAAAAAGAAAAAAAAAACAGAGAGAGGGGAGAAGAGAAGAAACGCACGAACGAAGTGGCGATCAAGCAAAGTTTACCCCGGTGAGTAGCATCCTGGCTTTCCCCTCTGCTCTGCACACACGTTCGGCATGACCACAAGGCTAGGTCGTCTGAAGATCCTCTGGGGCCTTCTCGACAATCTCCCCACTGTCGCCGACAACACTTGTAGCTACCTTACCGATAATGTCACCCATTGTCCACGCCGTGCCATTGAGACATGTCTCTTCGGCCGCCGAGGTTGCATCGACAAAGCCTCTCTGGGGGAGGCGCAAAGCATTGCTGGATGAAGGTCCACATTAGCACCTGGGACGCTCTTAGGGGCGTTGGGAGATGAAGCACCCATGCAGATGGGGCCCTGGTGGGAATGGGAACAGTGGCATTGTTTGAATCTATTGAGGGGGAGAGGAGCTACGCGGACTTTTCCCATTCCCCACAACTAGCGGGCTGACAAGATGGCGGGAGTCGCGCGCATCGGTCCACCCCAGGGAATCCCCACGTCAGAGCACTGACAGACAGGAGGAACCAAGTATCAACAAAGGCTATCATTTGACAGCAAAGTCTCCTAGTACACTTCGCTGGAATGCGCCACCACCCAAGACCTGACAATCGTTAGTCTCGCTCTCTCACGAGGATTTGGGTTGGGACAGCGGATTGAAGCATCAGAAAATGTGCCCAAATTGGTACGAATGAAGAATAACCGCCTAACGGCTTGCCCAACTGGGGATTCCCAACCATCGACTGGCAGGAAGAAGAACTTGCAATTGCATCCCTTCACCACCTTGTGCCGCCCTTTTATTCAGACTAGCTCATGGACAGGTTGAAAGCTGTAGATACGCCTACCCTTCCGCACCAAGTTGTGGGTGATGAAGAATTCGCGAGCAGTCAAGTCGAGACAATCGAACCCAACCTCCTCCAAGGGACGACCAAATGATGCAACACGAGACCAAAATCCTCCATGCGACTAGAAGAAGTTACGCAGGAGCCAGAGCGAATAAATCTAGCACTTCACGCACCGGCCAAGGAACAGGCAACCTCAGGCCACAGGAGAACATTGCAGGGTACGTCACAACTCTCGTATCGTAGCCTTCCTCGTCCACAGCACTGCCGGTGGGAGATGGTACTTTCGATTCCAAATTTGAGGGAATCTCGTAGGCCATCATCAGCTCCGCCAATTCCTCAGAGGTAATTTTCGACTGCCAGAAAAATCTAGCAAAATCATCCGTGAAAGGATCATCAAGAGCGGTAGCAGTCGGCAGAGCACCAAAATTCATCGGGCGGGACCCAGGGTGAGAGGGTTTATTTGGGTCCAAAACTATCTGGAGGTAACCATGAAGGAACTTCGGAAGAATGATAAGGGAATGGGATTGCAAAGTAATGAAATGGAGTCGAAATTTGGAGAGGACACTCAACTGAAGAAGAGTCCTTATAAATATACGACCGGGGGGGAGGATTCCCCACGTATCCCATTCAAGATCTAGGATCCCTCAATTAACGCAATTGTTGTAAAGCGTATCCCTCGGGATAACGTGCAAATGATGACAACGAAAGATACGGATGTGGCAGGGGGGTTAGAAGGGTGCCCGTCAATGCAGAAATGTGGCAAACGTTGTGCGGCCATATGGGCGGAATACAAACGGTCATTCAGCGTGCGGTCAGGTAGACCGAGAACTTAATCGAGTCTAAAATAAAGGTGATAAAGGAAATTCCTTCCGTACCTATCCGGAAAAAATTGGCGAGGTAACTGTGAGGGGAACTTTCCCCTCTCAAGAAAGGTCCATAGAACCTCAGCCCAAAAGCCTAGCCCATAAAGGATCTAATCTGGACAAGGAGCAGATTATCAACTAGGAAGGGGCCCCGTCTGGTCGACAAGACAGCTCAACCTGACACATCAGAGGCCTCCTTCAAGAACTGGGTATGCATGGGGTACGTAGGAGGTGCAGAGGACCCTCAATCCATCAGCATTAGAGCATCAACGGCTCCCATAAGCCTAGTTGAGGCTCAAGAAACTGCCTCATATTAATGACGATGAAAATCAAGTCACGCTTGCCATCATGAAGCCGACACAGAGCCCCGTCACATTTAGAGGTTCTGACAGGGTGAACAGTGCGAGGACTCCAGGTCTCCAAGCAACAGGCTTGATCTGCTCACCAAACTTCTGGTATAAATAGCCGGTCTCAGGTAAGATAAAACTCTCTAGTTTTTAAGTTTCCTTACTTATTTACTACACTCTAAAAATATTTACTAATTTTGTCATCGGAGGCTCCCCGGCCCCCAGGCTGCCCTCTCAAGCCGCATTCATCCTTCTCTTCGCAAGGCCCGCCATGAAGACCTGAGTTGTTGAAGCCTGTGACCCAAGGGTGTGCGAAACACGACATCAACAATATTATTAGTTTTCAAATGTGTTTCTGGGGAGCTTGAAATGTAGTCTCTTTTTATGGTTTGACCAGAAACCTCATCCATTAAGATTCATGTGTTTCATGATGTTCTTGTTTAACCCTTTCATTTATGTTTGTTCCATTTACCATGTTGTTATATTCCATGTTCTTTGTTGTTTTGTTCCATTTAGCATATTGTTCTATTTAAAGGCTCTTTGTTCTAGTTTCTATACAGATTTTCAAGCTTGATTTACTACCTCATGCATCGCGATTTTTGGTTGGATTTTTTGTTGTTAGTTAAACAACATAGCTCTCAGTCGTGATGATGGCAAAGTTGAGTGAGGAGAAAGAAAAATTGGCACATACTCATTGGCAAGGTAACCCGGGTGGCCAATGAATACTGGCAACCAATGTTGTAGCTAAGGAAATTGCCACTTCCTATATATCACCATTCATTTCCTAAGCAGATTTGCAATATCATGTCCCATTGCTTTTGAGCATCTAACATGTTTAGTTGAATTGTTCATTGACTACAATCAGTATAACCTGATGGATTCACAAGACCTTGGACATATGTTCTTCACGAACCTCCTCAATAAAAACCCAAACACTGATCTGACTTACTTCAGTCAAACTCAACACTCTCTTAGTGATCGTGGAAGACTCTCCACCCCACCCCAATTAGACATCCTTCCCGGAAAAGAATTAGCATGGGAAGCAAACTTCACCCAAGAAGAATATAAAATTCTTGTCTCTGCATGGTTGAATACTAGTGTAGATGTCATCCAAAAAATTGATAAAAAACACGCCCAACTTTGGGAGCAAATTAGTTTATACTTCAATTCGTATAAACAAAGTACAACGAACCGGATTGTTGAGTCCTTAATACAACGGTTGTCGGCAATTCAAAAATCGACAAACAAATTTTGTATGAAGCTAGCCCAAGTTGAAGGTTTGAATCAAAGTGGCATTACCAAACAAGACAAGGTATATACATCCACTAGTTTCAATCTCTTATACTTACTATTTTATTTAATTTTTTGCCTAACTATGCTGATTATTTTCTGTTTGGTTCTATTTTGCAAGTTTGTCAAAAAACAATATTCTATCAATCACTAGGGAAAAGTAACTTTTCATTCGATCAATGTTGGCACTTGTTAAAGGACCAACCAAAATGGATTCATCGTTGCTCAAAGGAAGGTCCAAAGTGAAGATTCACGACTCCTTCGACCCCGACTTGTAACTCTACTTACAATTTTTCTAGATTCGGTAAGAAGCCGAGGTGAAACATGTTGTTAACAATGATGTTGTTGAGTTAGAGTATCCAATGGGAATGAAAGCATAAAAAGCAAAAGGGAAGGCCCCAACCAAAGCAGCTGAGGAAATTGTTGAAATCTCCAGAATGAATATACTCTTCTTGAGGAGTGACACGTTTAAGAGAAAAAGTTTTTTTTGTCTTAAGGAGGAGAAGAACAATATGATCAAGAAACTGAGGTGCATAAAATATGGCAGGACAACGAGAGGCTCAGGTTGGAAGCCGAGAGACTTGAATTTGCCCGGTTTAAAGCAAATGGAAGAGCAGAGACTAACCAATTAGAGAGAGAGGAGCAGATCATGTTGATGGATGTCATTAGCTTACCTGAAATACACATATTTCTAGTAACGTCAATTGAAAATTGTGGGAAACATAATGCAGAGAAGCAGTGACAATTGTTTACAAATATTTCTTAGCCTTCCTTTTATATATTTCTTTAACATTCACTAATGTTAAATTATTGGTTAATTTGTAACACATTATTATTTTTCATGTGTATGTGGTTTTTTAGAAAATTTGGGAATGGCCATATGGTAAGCTTGTGCATGGATAGAAAGATGATAAACAGATATTACAAATATTTCAAACATTATAGATAGGGAAAATACAACCAGATATTTTGGCCAATATTGTTCCACCACCATTGTTTAGGGAAAAGAAATCGTACAATCAAGAATATTTAGTCACTACTAACAACATAAATTATAATGGATTGCAATTTCTCTAATTTTGGAAATATAATTTCTATTGATACTCAATTATGTCTTATTGGAATTGATGATGAGCCAAAGTGTCTCTAATCTCATGGTGACGCTGAATGAACTCCATAAGCTCAATTGTTGGATTGCACGACAATTCAAGAAGATCCTCTTCAAGTTGTTCATACTCAAACTTGGATACCCCATTATTATCACACTCGTCTTCGATGATCATGTTATATAGAATTACGCATGATTTCATAATATTAGTTAGATCACTGCTTTTGAATATTCGAGCAGGTCCACGAATGATTGCAAAGCGTTGGTGAAGGACCCCAAATGCACACTCCACATGCTTTCTTGATGATTCTTGTGCTTCTGCAATATATTTCTTCTTGTTCCCTTGTGGAGATGGGACCGTTTTCACAAATATTAACCATTTTGGATAAATATCATCATCAAGGTAGTACCCTATAGTGTAGTCATTGTCATTAGTTGAGTAATTCACTAGAGGAGCACGTCCATGGAAAATTTCAGTGAATATAAAAGATCTCTTTAGCGCATTGATATTGTTATGAGATCCGAGTAATCCAATAAAGGCATGACATATTCAAAGTTCATATGAAGCAACTGCTAGCTTCTAATATAATAGTTGGTTCACAACTATTCCCGGAATACATAAATTTCCACGCAAACGGAAAAGTTTTTCACTTCTAATGCATGTAATCAATGTTTCCAACCATTTCTGGGAATCCACGTTGTTCATCAACAGCGAGCAATCGAGCAATATCATTGCCATTTGGAGACCTCAAATATTCATTAGAAAAAATATTTACGACAATGGTTACACATTTTTTCAAGCTCTTCATTGCGGTGCTTTGTCCAATCCAAATGTAGTCATTTATAAAATCAGCAGTTACTCTGTATACAAGCATTCTAAGTGCGGTGTTTTTTTTTGCATGGAAGATAGACCGAGTCTTCCAGTATTATTTCTTATTTGGATGAAGTAGGGCTTGTAAATATCTACATCATGCTAAATACGAAGAAATAGAGAACGACCAATGCCAAATCTCCTTCGAAATAGATTCAAGAGATATACTGGTGCTTTTGCAAAATAGTCGCAAAATAGCCGTATGTGCCCTTCAATATAATCACGCATAATATACTTACGACATTGGCGAGGAGCACGACAGTGCTCGTCACCAATGTCAATCATCCACCATCATTAAGAACAAGCTCCAACTCATCTTTAGAGTCTAAATGAAGCAGTAATTTACGAAAGAACGAACGAGTCATTTAAAACGCAAGTGAAAAATGAGGCCGGAATGACAATTTTCTCCTTAGATGAAATGAAACTTAGGCTACTCTAGATGTGAATGGACTCAAAAGTGCTCCTATTTATACACAAAAATGTTATAGTTTGAAAATATATTCGTTAGGAAATTGACAAAAAGAATTACCGATATAAGTCGGAAAAGATGTGTTACTGCTAGACAAATGACAAAAGTATTACCATTAGATAAAAGACCAAAAGTATTACCGTTAGATAAAAGAAAATAAAATATTATCGTTAGATCTCAGAAAAAATTATAATCTTTATTTTTTTTTATCCATTACAAATAAAATACCGTTAGAAAATGAAACTTTATAAAAAAAGAATTCTTATTTTAAAAATAATGTCTCAACATGCCGCAATCTAGAAAGGAAAATTTTTTTTTCTTTTTTTAAAACATTCATAGATGTGCTACTGAAGATTTGAACCAAGTATTTTATAGTGAAATAATATCCAATAAATATTATGTATCGATAAAATAGTTTGGTACAGTTGTCACACTTTCAAGCTAAGTGATTATTACTCTTTTGAGTTTTTCAAAAGGAAACTGCTACACCCACAAAGATTTCTACCGATAGATATCTTCTACCGAAAGGTAAATGTTTTTTTTTTTTTTTTTACTTTTTTTTCAATCATTTTTTAAAACACTTTAAATATTTTTAAAAAATATAAAAAAATTATAAATTCATTTAAAAACATTCCTTAATCACTAAGTAAAAATAAAATAAAATACAATTTCGGTAAAAGTTTTCGGTAAAACATTTATGTGGAAATAGTATTTTCCTTTTCAAAAATCAAAAGCATTACTATTATTTTTTCCTTTACACGCTTTCAACTTGGAATTATTCTACCTTATCGTTTCAACGAGATGGGGTACGTCGGGACATCCTTGGATTATGATATACAAATAGCGACTAACAATGACACCATTTCATCGGTTTGCGATAAGTCTTTATAAACTATAACTAAATTTCAAAACACAAATATTATTCCAAGTTCATATAAAATAAATTTACTTTTTCTTCCTATTTGTTTAGGATTTTTATGCCTATTTCAATAGTATATTATTAATAAATATATACTTCTATTTCAATAGTCACAAAGAAATTTATGTGCTAATAGAGTTTCAAATGCAACAGTTAGCTTGTGATCTGAAAATTTTATTATATGTATCCGATTATAGATATAACTTTTCTTTAATGAATGAATGACGTCAATTTATCAAATTTAAAATATTTATTTAAAAAATGTATTTATTTACATATCAAACACGCGACAGGGAAAAAAATCACAGCTAAAAACTATATCAATATTTTAATTATTTAATTATAATAAATACATTAAATTATGATAGATGGTTAAATGGAAATCCATCCAATTACATTCATCATAGAAATTATATTTTGAAGGCCTAGTAATCATCCATTCACTATCACTTTAAGTAATTAGATAATTAATTTATCTATTAATTATTTTATATTTAAAAATATAGATAGATAGATAATAAAAGTTATAAAATAAATAAAGAAAGTGACACGAATGTAGGGATGGACGGGTGAAAATGTGAGTGGGTCACGTATACACTGACCAGGAAGTCGTTGTTGGGGGATTGGTACTTTCAGCTAACCCACACTTAGATAATAATTATAATTAATTAATAATGCAAGAAAAAGAAAATTTGGTACCCACAATTAAATCAGCGTTGTCAGTTTCAAAAAGCATCGGCACCAAAAGCAGGCCTACACCTATACCAGATTTTGGATCTAACGGCTGAGAATTAAGGAGGGTTACACATCAATTGCAAAGGTCAAAAGAGGACGGATAGAGCTTATGATGTTTGCGTGTTGGAAGGGTTAAATGAGGAAAAGTAAAACTCGAACCACACACACACATAGGGAAAGAAAAATGATAAACATTCTTTTCACAATCATATTTTAAAATTAAGATTATTATTATAAAATACTATATAAAAATATCTTCATTTTATATTATATATTGTGAAAAAAAATATTGTGTGAAATACTTTACGTAAAAATAAATTTATAAATTCATATAACTTGTTATATACGTTAGATTATAAAATTATTTTTATTATAAAATAGATCTAACGAATTCTATAAAATTATATCAATTTATAAGTTTATATATTTATTTTGTGTAATTTATTTATATACATATCCGTCATATATATATAGAGTTGATATTCATCATCTTCATATACCATATTTTTTTATTTTTTTTATTTTTTATTTCATTCTTCTTAAATTTATTAAATTCTTCTCTTCATTATTTATATATTATATATTTAATAAAAAAATTTAAAAAAAAATTATAATATATAAAAATAATGAATATAATTTTTCATATATATATATAACAGTCATTTTTATTCTCTGTCACAGCAACTTTTCTTTCGCCCAGCCATTATTTTCTTTCTTTTGTCAGAGATATTTCTTTTTCCCTACGTAATTCCGACTATGCCCATTCTCCCGGACTATTTAGTTTTGTTCTCTCAGCTGTTTTCCCTGACTATTTATTATTTCTTCTTACTTTTCTTTCCATAAAAAATTAGCTAGTTAAATAATTTTAAATTTTTTAGTATTTAATATTTTATTAAACGAGATGATTTTTATAATAAAAAAATTATTTTATGAAGAATCATAAATTTATAAGAATTATAATAATAATAATAATAATTTGTTATTCAAACACTTGTATAGATGTAATAGATTTCAATTCTACACTATTTTATTGAGAGCATTGAATATTTTAAATTATTGAAAATATTTGAATGAGAAGTCAGTCTCAATCTTAGATCCATACGTGTAAAACGGGACTAATAAATATTTTAATGACAGATTTTAATTTTTTTTTGCTTCTGGTGAGGAAATAAATGACTCAACTCCCAAATCAATTTGCAACAAATTAAAACCATAGGTATGGTTGAGAATCCACGGATGTCCTAGTCCCCCCCCCCATAAAATAGGACATCCGTAGGATGATAACTATTGATGATGGTCCAATGTCAAGCTACAAGGGTCACCTAGATCCAAAATAATGGAATACCATTATACTTGGGAGATAAAACATTATCCATAAATAGTAAAGTACCATATTAAAACAAGTTAAATACATGTCTACTCACTCCATTTTCATTTTTTTTTTCCTTGAATTTGCCAAAAATGAGTACTTTGTTGTTTTATACACGGGTGGTCCGGGTGGATATAAAGTTTGAACATGATTCTTTTATATGGAGAGATGAGTCTTATGCCATGACTTTTGGCTATGCCAAACACCGAGAAGTCAATAATTCAATAAGAAAAATGACACTACACCGCTTAAATTTATCATTTCAATTTGATTTATATTCAATAATATTATATTAAAGACCAATGTTACTCCAGATTATCTACTTAGATGTCGTTTTGATTATGATAAAATAAAAATTAGATAAAATATTATTAAAATATTATATTTCAATATTATTCTTATTTTAAGTAATAAAAATATTTTAAATAATATTTTAAATAATAAAAATATTTCACTATCCATCTTAATTTTAATCTTTTTTAAATAATAAAAATATTTCATTTTATCTCAACTTATTATTATAATTTTTTAAATTTTTATTTTTTTTAAATTTTAAAATAATAATATTATTAAAAAATAATATTCTAACAATTTTTTATTTAATTAAATTATCTAATCTCGTATATCTATCCAAACCGTCTCAAAAGGAGAGCTGCGAGGAAATACACCAAATGATCGACGCAAGCGACGCGCGTTTCACCCAAAAGCCGTGCTCGGAGATCTCTCGCATCAAACGTTTATTTTGGGTGGTCCGACGACAATTTCAGATCTCTCAAAATTTTGGGTCATCGTCCCTTCACTTCGCCGATAAATGGCCTCATACGCAAGATATAGCCGCGAGCGAATGGCTACGGCCACCAACAGCTCACACACCTAATGCCATATATATATAAATATATTACAACTTTTCTTGATATAGTCACGAAAAATATACAAGTAATTTTATATTTTTCATAACGACGTTTATAATTGCCTAAATTAATTTTTCAATCTTCCTTTCACCATTCTAAATTCATCTCACAGTGAATGGTCGATGAAGGCCGGAATTTGAATGGTCTGAGTCCTGTTATACTAACTACATGAACAGACTAAATTGACGGAAGAGAAAGAAATTAACTTATTTAAATTTAAATTTCTAAGGTAATAATTATCCTATCGAAACCAACAAAACTAGACTTAAAACAGAGTTAGAGATGGGAACATCAGCATTCTTGTTAACCAAGACACCCACAAAGACAAAAATGCAGAATGGAGAAACAACCATTATTGTCTATAAAAAAAAGAGCAAAGGAGAAAAGAAGAACGATAAAAATATACAATACATAGATGATGATCATGATGATAATAATTGCAGTGGGATAAAGAGCATACATGCCCAGAATTTTTTACAATGATCAAGATTAGTAAGTGGGATGGCAAATAAATAAACACAGCTATATAATATAATCAACAAAAGATGCAGTGATTGATCATATCCACTGCTACCCTATACATACCAAAAAAAAAAACCAAAAAGAGTTGCACAATGTTTCTTCCATCCATGCTTTTGCTTGATTGCTTAACAATCTATAGTTTCTTCTTCTGATGTTGTTCTCAGAAAGTTGCCCAAAAAAGAGATTCTACTCTTCACCCCAATACCACCTGATAATTTTTTTTTTCAAATAAATATTTACACAGAATCTTCAACTTCTTCTAGCTTCCAAATTTATATTCTAAGTCTCTTTCACCCTCTCCCCTGGTTCAGATTCTATGCACAGTGAGAGAGAGAAAGAGATGAAACACAATGAAAGCCACCAGAATGAACCCAAAATATAATCAAAGATCTTAGCAAAACAAATCATTAGGAACCATGTTACCCAATTTTGCCTTCACTTCACGAGCTCTGAAACCCATCCTACATCCGGACCACCACTTGACGGACTCGTTTCGACCCGACCCAGTGAGTTTTCCTTGCTCAGCTTCTCAAACATCTTGGCCCGTAGATCCCTCCCGGACTCTACCCTCTCCATGGGAGGCTCCTCCGCGCAACACTGATCCCAGCAATCAAGGTACCCGATTCCAGGTCGGGTGGGTACCTGGGTCGGGGTTGTGGGCACGCTACAGAATCCGGGTCGGAGCATAGATCCTCTGGGAGACCCAAACACGGGAGAACCCATTGGAACGTTTCTAGAAGAAGGCAAAGACTTCACCTTTCCGAGCTGCAAGTTACGCAGGGACGCCGCCATTTCATTGATGGAGCTCGAGCCAAGGGACCGGCTCAACGACTGGGTCATCGGCGACAAAGGCGGAGAGTCCGCCGGAGGAGTTCCAGGCGGAGAAATGGACGACGGGGAGGACAAAAACGACAGCGATTTAGCACAGGTAGCCTCAATCGCATGCCTCAGAGGCGAACCATCATACGACTCGACCGAGTTAACAGAGTTGCTTACACTCCTGGGACTCTGCTGAGGCAAAACCCTGAGTTGCTCCGGCGTGTGAGCGAAGAAACAGACCCTCCTTCGACAACTAGTCCCGTCCTTGCATGGCTGGGTACGATAGCGAGCCGGGTGAAGCCAACACTCGAACACACCGTGCGCAAACTCGCACGCGTCACTTTTCTTACAGTTTCCCTTGCGGAAATCGGGACATGCCGTGCCCGAATAGTGATACTTCCTCGGGTCCCTCCGGCGAGCCTTCTCGCCGGGATGGGCGTAGGGACACTCGGTCCAGTCATGCGACCTGCCACGGGCACACCGCCTCACCTTAAACTCGAACATCCGGAAATGGTCGCAGGAGTACGCGTCAACCGGAGCGTCAGATTCGCGGCCGACGACGTCAAAGTCGGAGTCTATGTCGGTTCCGTTGGAAGGCAAGTAACGTTGGAGTGCCGTCAGGGCTTCTTGAATATAGTATGAAGAATAGTCTCCGCCGCTGCTGTTAGCATTGCCGTCGGAGTTCACGGAAAGTGGACTTAAGGAGTAAGGTGCGTACATATCTGCCGTTGGGTCGTCTTGGAGTGGCCATGGAGGAACGTGGACCGTTGGATTGGGTCGGTGCGGCTCTCCGAGCATCATTTTGGGAGGGCTTCGTTTCAGAATCAGATGGATTGTTTACAGAAACTCCGGCAGTCTGCTGGTTTATAAACTGCTGAGAAGTGAATTTAACCGTGGTTGGGTTATTTTAACCATGGTTAGTTTGGGTTAACCTGCCGTTGGGTTAAAAACCTAAGAGCTTCCTTCGTTTATCCACTGCTGTTAAAAACTTATAATATTCAGGGAATTTGGAAAAATATATATGAGAGGAATTTTGGAGTTACGCGGCTGTCAGTGTAATGCTTTGACAGCGCCTTCACTGATGTCCACGTAGACCTTCAGATCTCTTTTTTTTTTTATCATAATTTTTATTTTATCTCATCTTATCTAATTATTATATTTTTTAAAAATTTTTATTAAAAATAAATAAATTATTTAATTATTTTAAATTTTAAAATTAAAAAATTAAAATATATATACTTTTAATAATATTTTATTTAATTTTTAATTTTAATTTCAACCCCTAATACAAAGGTTGAATCTTACGTCGGCTGCCTTTGAAGTTGCTGTGGACTCGTTATTCCCGCGATACGAGCTGCGCGTAAAGGAAAGAATACTTTGACGGTAAATTTCAGAAATCATGGCATTGAAAATGGCGAGAGACAAAATACAAACCATAAAAATAAATAAATAAATAAAATAAAAAATGAAAAATGGTTACCGATGAAAAATGAATTTGTAATCGTTAGAATTTGATGACATTAAGGTTTAGCGTAATTGTCTCTTATGGATATTTTAAATTATAATTATTGATGTGATTTACAAATATATATGCATCATTTTGGGAGGGCTTCGTTTCACAAATATATATCTGTCACGTAATAACTATACATGGAATTAGGGCATATTAATGTTTTAATTTTCCTGGCGAGCCTATGACATGTCAATTTTTTCTCTTTTAATTTCAAATTCAAAGAGCTGACGATGGTAAATGTCAAAATAAAATAAAAATGATAAACTTCGTATAGTCCAAATTTAGAAAAATAAATTCTGATTAGAAAATCTATCTAATTGATAAATTCTTGATATAAGTAAGGTTATTCTTTATTTTAAATTTTATTTTTTTCAATTAAATATGTTATTATGACATATTTCGAATATATGCTAATTAATTAAATATACCATCAATGACAAAATTTAAAATAAAAAATAAGATATAGCTTCTAATAGATTTATACGAGAAACAGTCATAGAATTTTCAAGTGCCGCACACTCCATTTGAAAAAGAGTTAGATCTTCCATCAAATATATATATATATATATATATATATATATATATGTGTGTGTGTGTGTGTGTGAATATCATATTTATTCTTTTGTTTTTTAATAAAAATGGTCGATATTTACATACTCTATAACTGTATCTAGCATTTATCAAAATTTATTTAAACCACAAAGAATGTGTTGGACATCTATCTTATCACATAGAATTATTCTACTTGTAAAATTATTCTTTTTATTTTGAGGAAGATTGCCTTTCAAAATTTAGCTAAGTGGAATGGTTGTTTTGTCATCCTTTAGGAGGATAGTGGTAACTATAATAATATCACAGGATAGTTAGGTAAATGACTAATGACAAGAAAGCAAAGTGTTGGACTATAGAATCATAGATGTAAATTATAAAAAAGAATAATTCTAATTATCATTTCATACACTATGTTTTTTTAATTTATTTCTATAAAAATATGTAATGTATAAATGATGAGTATAACAACTCAATTAATTTTATAAAAGTAAAAAATATAAAAAAAAATTAAAATATATAAAATGTGTGATGTGGGATGATGAGTATCATCCCTATTCATCATCCCTATTTCAGGTAATACCAATATCAACCGATTTTTGTTACTCATCATCTCATACACTACACTTATTTGTATTTTTTAAATTTTTTTTGTTTTATTATTTCTAAACTAATTAAATTATTTTACTCATCATCTATATACTACACATTGGGTAAGAAAAAAATAAAAAATTTAAAAAATTATGTATGATGTGTGGTGTGAGGATGATGAGTAAAATTTTTCATACCAAAAAAGCAACACCTATATAAAATTAATTTTTTAATAGGATATATAAAATTAATTGATTGCACCTATTTAATACCATTTATGTGGCAAGCATGCATTAAAGGTTATAATTTTTTTATAAATTTTTTTTATTATTAATACAACACTAATAATAATTATTATTATAATAAGGCATTCTTCAATTTTGATGAACTTTAAAAAAAATAAAAATAAAGAAAGGATACTTTAAGGAGTGGTTTGGATTCAAATATGAGTTGAGATGGATTGAGATGGTTTGTGAATAGTAGAATAAAAGTTGATTATTTATTATATTTTATGTGAAAATTTAGAAAAATTATTTTAAAATTTGAAAAAATTAAATTATTTATTATATTTTATGTAAAAATTTAAAAAAATTATAATAATAAAATAAATTAAATTAAAATAAATTAAAATGGATTACGAATACGGTAACAGCCCCATTTTATTCCATCTGGTTACTGGTTAGACAAAAATAGGGGCGCCCACGTAAGACTTTTCAATTTTTTGCATTTAGAATTTATTTTCTCAGGAAAACTATAAAGAGTTGAAAGAGAATATAGGTATTTTATACATTTAAATTATTATTTTTTATAATTTCCCTTTTTCTTTGAGCGTCTTGGCTTGGTTATTGCTATTTTCTCATTTCTCTCATCCCTATGACTAGTGGTAGAGCCATGATTTTGCTTAAATGGGTGCACCTATGTTTGGCAAGTGAGATTCGACTATTATTTATTTTATTATTATTTTTTATCTATTTTTTTATTATTCATTATTTTTTACTTATTATTTAATATTTTATTATTATTTTTTTATTGCTATTCATAAACATTCTCAATACTTTTCAACACTTCTCATTACCCAAACTAAAATTAACCAAGTGAAGAGATTGACATGATATTAAGTTTCTAGAAAGCTTTTTACTTCAATTATTATTATTTTTTTAAAAACCCTCGTTGTTTTTCTCTTTTATGATTTTAATATTTTTAATATCTTCATCACTAATGTCACTAAAACAACATATCAATTTCATAATATTTGTTAATAATTGTAAAATAGTTATAAATAGTAGTGAAATAATAATTAAATAGTAGTAAATAATTTATGAATAATAATAAAATAATTTAAAAATATATTAAAATAATTATATTACCAAACATATCCTTAATATTTAACTACTTGAATCTTCCATTCTTTAATGGATCCTACACCCATCTTAGTCCTAGGAGGCCATTTCACTCTTTATATATATATATATATATATATATATATATATATATATATATATATTTATACCTTTAAACATAATATATTCTTAATCACTAAATAAAGAAAAAATAGAGAAAAATGTCCTTTCTTTTGTATGGATTTTTCATGGATTGGAGTTTTTTTTTTTAATTGTTATTAAAGAAATACCCTTAAAAATTATAGGAGTGAGTAATTACCCATATATTAGAGCTCTAGGTTGTGACCAAACGTCTAAGGTTGGGGTTAAGATTGCGTTTGGATAATGATAGAATATTGAATAATAATAATAAATAATCTTGAAAAATAATAATAAATAATAATAAATTATTCTAAAAATATATTATTCTCAGTATACAATCTAGGCTTTTAAGTTGTCAACCAACAGCTTTCTCCACTGGAATCCAAAAACAAATATCATATGAGAATCTTGAAACTAAAGATTCCCATAGCTTGTTTTGGGTGAGCAGTACAGGGAATATATATATATATTATTTCTATTTTAGGAAAACAAAATTACTGAAATTCTCCTGATCTTTTGAGTTCCAAGGCCATAAAGTATGCTCCCTCCACTACACAAAATGAGTCTTTTTAAGGGAATATATTGGACTTTGCTTTGCAGATGGCACCAGAGATTAAAGTCACTGAGTTTGTGATTAAAAAAACACAATGAAGCTCTATAACTTTAAACACACACATATATATATATATATAGTAATATTAGGTAAATTCTTAAATAGAAAAGTTTCGTGTAAATCTTTTATAAAAATGTAGGTCTCATAAAAAAAATATTTGTTTTTATATTTTTCATAATAGAGTCTATGTTTTTTTATAAAGAGATTATCGAGACTTGTCTATTTAAAATTTATAAAAATCATTTATCGTGTCCCCTATATGCAAATTCCATACTTAAAGGTAAAATTTGAATGGGTTTGCATTATCTACTGAAAAAAAATTGGTATAAATTAATTTAAACATTTATAAATGCTTAGTTGCATTTTGGCTTATTATTTTTGTCTTTGAACTCTAGAGAGAGTAAAAAAGAGATAGAAATATAAGAGGAATTTCACAACGTTTATATTTGTTTGAGCGAATTTTTCGAATAGCATTAAATGGTCAACAAATATGAATCCATTTTATTTGTCTATTTATCATAGAGTTCAGACAATAATTATAAGAGTCACGGGATGACAAGGGCAATATCAATTTGAATTGTTCATGTATAATGCATGTCGCTTTTTAAAAATATTTGTAGCAATTCTTTTTTTCAATTTGAGTCATAAATTACTAAGGTTGTGTTTGGATGTTGAAATGAGTTGAGTTGAGTTGAGATGATAAAATATTATTTTTTAATATTATTATTATTTTAAAATTTGAAAAAGTTGAATTATTTATTATATTTTGTATTGGGATTTGAAAAAGTTGTAATGATGAGTTGAGATGAGTTTGGGATCCAAACGAAGTCAATCGTACCTTAAATTATTTAATTAAACACATTAGACTATATATTAAGATTTGATTTTTAAGATTGTGTCACATGTTATATGTACAAATTAGTTTGATAATCATGTGTAAATCTTAAAAGATATATAAGGTAATATCAAACAAGATTATTTATATAAAACATAAATGTGTGGCTTCATCCCACAAACTTATTACACAAAAGTAATCTCATAAATTAATGTGATTTTGTCTGATCCGTTACATTTATTTTATAATAAAAGTAATTTTATAATCCGACAAATTATATCAATCTAAATTAATTTGTGTGATTATTTTTATATAATATTTTTATGGTCAGAGGAAAGTCTTGTACATCAAAAATTGCACATCTATAAGCATACAAAAGAGTCACTTAAAATATCGCATCAATGTAGAAGACTTGAAATGATAAGAATAAAAACATGATTAGAAAAAAGAACATTTTAATGGGGGACAACCACATGAAGATGTCAAAATAAAAATAAAAAAATTGATATAATTGCTATGTAATGAATGAAGATAAACGTGGAGGTGGATGCATTGGGTATGACAGAGGCAGCCATGTGGAGTGTGTCATCGAGCGGAGGAAACATCAAAAGCTCTGCCAAACTTTAATCCCTCCTTTTATTAGAGAGTAATGAGACATAAGTTCTTTATATTTTTTTAAAATTAAATAAGATTTATTATTAAAAAATTAAATTTATTTTTATTTTATTTTTATAAAAAATATTTTTAGAAGGGAAACCAAATTTTTTATTTAAAAAATCGAATTATATATCATCAAACTCTTTATTAATATATAGTAATAATTACAAATATATTTTAATTTATTTGAAATACAGAATAAATAAAAGGGTAGAGTGGGTGGGGAGCCACAGCCACAACTTAGCTGCCTAACACACCCTGTACCCTTGCCAATTCTTTAGGGTTGCCGTACCGTTCTTTATCGCTGCCCCCACCTATTAAACATCCCTTTAATGGTCCTACAAATAGTGCCTCGTATGTCTCCTTTAGAAGGGTCTTACCCCACTAACATGCCCCCTCATGTGCAGCTGCAAACTACCTTAAAGTTCCAACCTCTCACATTTAATTGTATTTATGCCCTCTGGGGAGAGTACCTACCCTGTATTTTTAAAGGTAAATGTTAAATAAAAGCATTACATTATACACATCTATTTAATTAATATATAATTTATTTTTTTTATTCTCCTATTTTAATACTTAAATATGCATATTTAAATAAAATAAAAAAAATTGAATATTTGATCCTTAGCCGGCTCTCATTTCCTCTCTCTCGGAAAAAATAAGGAATTCATATATGATTTTTTTTTTTTTCGTCGTCGAAGTCCTCTTTCTTCTTTTTCCCCTCTCATTCTTCTATTCATTCATCTTGTCTATTAAGATAATTCTTTTTTCTTAATTTTATGATACTTCCTTTAAGGAAGAAAAAGATAAATCTACAGCTTGCCAACAACTCGCGAGAGACTCGTGCGGCACAAGTAGACTTCCAAGCAGCAAATCGTTCAGAGAAAATTGATGATTTTGCAAAAATCACTGCTAGTGGTCCTCACACGCCACCCCTTTCGACAGCTCTTCTCGCCACACGCACCAAATCACTAGATTCGCCAATACCAGATCTTTTTAGATTTGACCTTTGTGGCTAAAAAGAGATATGCATGTTGCCTTCATGTGTCAGCATAGATTTTGAAATCTATCAGAGTTGTTCCAAAATGTAGTCTGTCTTTTTTTCGCATCTATCTTATTGATTTCCTTTTTTATTTCCTTATTGATAATTAAAATAAAAAAAGAGTTCGTCTCTCAAATTTTTGTCTGTAGAGGTTGAGTCATCTCTTCTATGAAGGGTAAGGTTGAATTGTCTCTTTGACTTTTTTTGTAGAGAGCACAGCAGTAGTGAAGATCAGACCAATTACAAAAAAAAAAAATATACTGATGGAGCTCTAAATGTATTATTTTGGTTTATGATATCATGTTTGATATGGGAACATTTCATAATTTATCAGCTCATGAATGTAAGGTTTTTTATAAATGAATTATAGCAGTTTTTCTTTAAAAAAAAATGATAAATCAAAATATTGATTAGGTAGAAATATACAGTGTAAGACTTCTTTACAATATTTCTTATTTTCAAATTGGTTGAATTATCTTCGTGATTATGCCTACAATTTTGTTTATACTTTTTTTTTATGTAATTATGTTTTAAATTAAGGATAATTTTGTAAAATGATATTGTTTTTATAAATTATTTAAAAAAAAAACTTCTTATTTAAAACAAGATTAAAAAAAAATCGTATATGCATCATTTTCCTATTTTCATTTGTTTAAAAAATATAAACCACATTTCTTTGAGAGAAAATCACAAATTGTAGAGGTACTAACTACTGTGTACCCAAACTAGGTGCATTGTTAGTGTAAAATCATTTAAAATGAATTAATTCAATAAATATGTGTAATAATGACATGATTTAAAATGAATAATAGTATATTAGGTAGATCTTAGAATACTTAATTACTCAGCAATTATTATTATTATTTTTATTTGATAAATACTCAGCAATTATTATTGGGGCGCTGATATAAATATTATAGAGTACATAGATTAAGATTGCGTTTAGATGTTGAATTGAGTTGAATTGAGTTAAGATTATAAAATATTGTTAGAATATTATTTTTTAATATTATTATTATTTTAAAATTTAAAAAAATTAAATTATTCATTATATTTTGTATTGAAATTTAAAAAAATTATAATGATGAGTTTAAAAACCAAACGAAACCTAAGCCTTTTGGTAAGTTTTCACATTCAATGAAAGATAGAAACCTTTAAATGTATATTTAATTTTGAGTGGACAAATTTAATATATGCACCATCTTCATAGATTGCTAAATTGAATGATACATGTTTTTTAGGTCAATTAGAAATAAATTATATGTGCAACAGGAGATGGTCTTTATCCAATCTCTAAACTTTTTTTTTTTTTTCCTTTTCAAAATCAGTTCTAAATACTTTACAACGAAAAAAAAAAAAAAAAAAACTGCTTAGTGAAAATGACATAAAAAAAAAAAACCCCAAATTAATTCAATTTTTGAGTAGATGTGACAGTATATAAAACAACTCATGAGTCTAATACAAACATCACATGAAATAAATAGGTTGGAGATTGATATAAATGGGCTTGAGTCAATTTAGATTACTCAATAAAATGTAATTAATAAATGAGTTAATTTTGGATTAACTTGCGATTTTTGAACAAATAATTTATATTTCCAAATTTATAAAATTTTTAATTTTCTATGCTTTTATTTTTGTTGGTACGTAAAATTAATTCTTTATTTAACTATTTAATATCGGAATCTATTAAGATTTTTTAATATGTAATCTTATTTTTTTGGATGAAATAATTTTCTTATATATTATTGGCTTGAAATCATAAAATGCTTGATTGTGAATTTAGTTTTGATTGTGAATAATTAATATAGTTATTCTTATATTATATATAAAATTATATTAATTAGATCAAAATAAATTTACAGTTAAGTTCAATCCATTTATATAAAATGATAAATACGTTCAAATTAATCGTATTCAAAAAATCCAATGAGACATAATTATTTAATAAATTATGCAAATCGTATTCTATCACTTGTTATATATATATATATATATATATATATTAAGATAGGTGTAAGAGGATTTCTCCATTTATCTCAACGAGCCTAAGAATGAAAATTAAGGGAATAAGAGCCAAAGGCCCAGCTCAGAACAAGGAGAGTCTCTAACCCGGCCCATGGGTAGGCTCCTCTGGATGTAACCTGCATTAGGAAATATGCTGCAAGGAATGAGACTCGCTAACCTTGAGAACCTTAAATAGTATTCAGCTCTTGAGTGTTTGTCCGTATAGTGGACGTATATATAGTAAGATAGGTGTAAGAGGATTTCTCCATTTGTCTCAACGGGCCTAAGAATGAAAATTAAGGGAATAAGAGCCAAATGCCCAGCTCAGAATAAGGAGAGTCTCTAACCCGGCCTATGGGTAGGCTCCTCTGGACGTAACCTGCATGAGAGAACGTGCTGCAAGGAATGAGACTCGCTAACCTTGAGAACTTTAAATAGTATCCAGCTTTTGAGTGTTTGTCCGTATAGTGGGCGTAGAATGTGGGAGATCCTTGATCCTCTGACAGGAGGGGCATCAACCAACCACCAAGGACGATAGCAGGGTGGGAAATATCGAGAAATCACGACGCATTAATGATAATACTACCAGAGTTACACGCCGCATTAATGAAGTTGTAGAAGATCCATGTCGCATTAACGAAGGACACAAACTCTATGGGGGCATACACAATCTATCCCCCCATACTCATGGTATAAATAGCAAGTTTTAGGTACGAGAAATCTATCTCTGATCCTTAAACTTTCTCACTTATTTACAAACTCCCAAGAGAATTTACTGATTTTGGCATCAGAAACTCCCCGATCCCAATGCCGCCATCTCCAATTTGCCTTTTTCCATATCTTTTGCAGGTCTAAATTATGAAGATATGAGTTGTTAGAACTTGGTCCAAATGTGTGCAAAATACGATGTTAACAATAGAATTTTATAATCAAACCATTTTAAATTAAACAGATCTAATTCAAATTGATCAATATAGTTAGATATTTATAATTTGACACTACACAAACACAAATTACAACCCCTATATTTGATAAAAACCAATGAAAATATTTCTAGCGTGTGTTTGATTACTAAATTCACTTCAATTCATCTCAACTCATTATTACAACTTTTTTAAATCTCAACATAAAATATAATAAATAATTCAAATTTTAAAATTTTAAAATAATAATAATATTTTAATAATATTTTATCATCTCAACTTAACTCAACTCAATTTAATTCAGTTTAATATTCAAACAAACTTGTAATGGTAATTCTCAAATTCTCAATCACTTTAATTATTCAAGAATTTTCCTTCAATGAACCCACACACCAAACAGAGGAGATCAACTCAGAAATATCATCAAGATAAGCTCAGCCATCCCCTCCACCTTGCCAAACGTCGTGTCAACTCCATCATTTTGAATCATTTGACTCCACTCCACTCATATTTTTCAATGGCATATGACAATTTCCCCAAAAAGTCATCCAATACAAATGAATATATATTCATTTATCAAACATATCGAACGTTAATCTTAACTAAAATGTAAAGAAAAGAACATACAGAGTAGAATTTTTCATTTTATTTATTTATGGACGGTAACAAAGGTTGGATGGGCAAATATAGTATGGATGCCCAGAATCAGATCGTCGAGGCAAGGACACGTGAATGGTCGTAGGGAGAAGGGCTGGAAGAGTGCCACAACATTGGAGGTAGACGGACACGTGGCTCTCAAATTCGACCATCAGAGACCCCGACAAAACAGAACAGACTCGCCGTACGATATACGAAAAAACACTGCTCCTTCAATCAATGAGACTTGTCGTACGGTCGATCCCGCCCAAGCGTCCCTTTCACCCGGCCTTTTGACCGTACTCGTGTTCTTGTCGTTTCCTCCTGGAAGCCCACGCCCACTGTCCCCACCTGGCTGCCAAGAGCTCGCGATTTCAACACGTGGCGTGATCTGCATGTCCTGAACTTGCCATCGAGATTCGCGTGATTTTGACGCCACTTTATCTTTCTACCGGTATTATCTTTATCTTTTTTCATATTTATTGAATATTAACCTTCTTGATATTATCTTCCAGATGGAGGAGAATCATCCGTTGGGTGTGATTCTTGCTTAATTTGTGACAAATAATAATATTTTAATATATTTTTTTGAATATAATTAACCCCACATAATGAAGTGTACTGTCGACCAAATTTTTATTCTTATTTAAATATAAAAATACTCTCAATTCATCTAATTTTATTTTATTATTATAATTTTTTTAAATTTTTATATAAAATATAATAAATAATTCAATTTTTTAAATTTTAAAATAATAATAATATTAAAAAATAATTTATTCAATTCATTTAAAATCATCTCATTTCATTTTATCTCACTATCCAAATAAACCCTAAATATCCTAACTCTTATTAAAACTATTTATTTAGTGTTTTGTTAGTTAGAATCGGTGTATAAAATATGCTACTTATCGAGTGGTTTATCATTATTATAAAATTTGTGCAAAGCAAAGGCATACACGTATGATGATAATATGTGTGAATTTAATACGAATAGGACAAAAAATTAAGGAATTTGAGTTTATAAAATAGTCTCTTTTTTTCTTTTAAATATTGTGACTAATAATAAATATAAATTTTAATTTTTATATAAAATTATACTAATCAAATCAAATGAATTAGGCATATTAATTCAATCTATTTATATGAAACAAGTTTATAAGTAGTGTTATGTTAACTTATTTTTAATGAATTATTAAATAAATCAAAATGAATGACACGATCCGTTATCTAAACAAATCGAGTTAAGATTTAAAAATTTGATTTGTTTAGCTTAACAATACGGATTTGAGTTGACCTATATAATCAAATATTAATAACTTGACTGAATACGACGTGAAACTTGAATTTCCACCCATAGTGTAGGTCATTTAAAAAAATGGAACCCAATTAGAAGTTTATATTTTTATGGTAGGTTCTATTTTTTTTTTTTAAATGGATTTACGTGATTTACATATCTTATGTTTATATGTAAAGGTTATTCTTTAAAAAAAAAATCAAAATACTAAATTTTTTTTTATCAATAATGTATATTAGGCCTATCAACAAACTTATAAATAATTTTTTTTTCTTATTTAATTTATAATTGTTATATTATGATATTTGAGTTTTGTTTAGGTCCAATTCTAGTTTGAATGTGATTTGTTGGACGTGAGATATTATGTGTTACTTGCGTTCTATTATAAGACACATACTTCACATCTAACGAATCCAATTTCAGCAAAAACTAGATGCAAGCAAAATGATGAACTTGAAAATAAGAAGATAATAGAAATTTGAGAAATTTCCTTCCCGGATTTCAGAGTGGATTTGGAAAAGAAGCCCCCTACAGTTTGTATATATACAAGCTAGTTTAATTGAAGTTGAAAACTTGCATATATCCCTCCTGTTGTGTTATTCATGTGAAGATGGCGTTAAGAGGAAACCACAACTCAGTTGTCAACATGATTATGGTACTTCAAACTTTATTGTTTCTAGTTTGTGGTGTAGGGCTATTGAGTAGAAGAACTCTTTAAAAAATTAGTTCTATATTATACACATATATTTAATTAATATTTGATTTGTCATTTTTGTCATTATATTTTAATATTTTAATATATATATTTAAATAGAAGGATAGAAATGAAATGATATATATCATAAATTCGAGTCTTCTTGAACACAATGTTAATTAAAAGTTGAAATTCATATCCCTTATTCTTAAAAACTAGTTTATGATAGGTTTGGATAGTGAGTTGAGATGAGATGAGTTAAGATGAAAGTTAAAAATTGAATAAAATATTATTTTTTAATGTTATTATTATTTTGAGATTTGAAAAAGTTGAATTGTTTATTGTATTTTATGTGAAAATTTGTGAAAATTATAATGATTTGATGAGATGAGATGAGATGAGATGAGTTGGGTTGAGAATAATTCTCAATCCAACCGAGCCAATACCCTTATATCATGATTGAGAATCAACCTATTTTCAAGTTATCTGCATGAAAAAATTTATGCAGATAGAAATGATTTGTACAAACTTCAAATAGATAAGTTCGATGCAAGTTCTTATAAAAAAATGGGATCTCACCTTAAAAATGTGTTAAAAAAAGGAGAAATTTCATTTTGCCCCATCGAACTTTCACGTGATTCGCAATTTGCCTCCCAACTAATAATTTCGTCATAGTGAACCCTCTAACTTTCAAAACTTATCAATCCCTCATTCCATCTATCATCAGTATCAAATGCAACCGAAAGTCAATCACTTGCTACTCACGTGCAACTTCTTCACCTGCAAAAGACAAAAGCACCCCCACTCATCTAAACGTGCTGCTCATTAGTATCAAAATCCCTCAATTATCACAGCACTTCGCACATGGTCATTTGGGATTCTAGGGCTTTTGTCTCATGGAGAAGTGGAGCAATTGGTGTCCTTGTGTGTGTAGTTGCAACCCAGGGCTTCACATCCATTGCAACTACATATATATATATATATATATATATATATATATATATATATATATATATCTAAACATGATCATAGTTGCTGGGTCTAACATATATGGACTTCTATGATCGATCTCTTTACTCTATTGCAGTTGCTGATTAATAAATATGAAAATACTTTTCTTTTTTACATTCAAATTGACTTTGTTTTTTATATCCAAATTATCAGTTTTAATTAATGAACTACTTGTATTCTTAATTAATTATTATTATCATTTTCGGTTCAAGATCACAGTTTGGTGGAAAGAATGATTGAATGTCCATGTATTTATTTTTTGATGGAAATAGACTTATTTTATTAATGAACCGAAATTACAACTGTGACTTATCAATACATAGAAAATCCAGACTGTAAGTCAAAATACGTATCAGTTCTGAGGCCTCCCCACACACAAATTCTTTTGTAGCAGACATTGACTTAACTTCTCAACAAACTCTCTCCTAACAGAGAAAGCGCTTTGTAAAATAAAACTTAAGCCCCCTCTGTCCTCTCAGGGAGGAAGATTATGAGACATTACTATGGACACCAAATCTAATAGCCTGTTTCTATTTTATTAATAACTAAAGTTACAAAAAAACTACAAATAAAACACATTAAACAATTACATAACCACAAGCACCGGTGTGACCCCGGACGTCACGCCCACTGCAAGCATCGGCATCTCTAGCCCTGACGGCACGAGCACTTAGCTCACGCACGGAAAAAATAGCCTCCATTGTGCAGGCAGCACCTACGCAGGAGTACTGGCTATACGACCATCGGCCGTAGTTTCGCCCACCACTCTCGAACAGCTCTTGCCCCAGATTGCGTCCGATCTAAAGGCTCAACACCTCACTCGGGTTAAAAAAAAAGAAAAGAAAAACAAACAAGCAACAAAAACACTGAAAGGAAACAAAAAACAAACAGAAAAACAAAACGGATGAACAATGCACAGTGTGTCGACAGTGGAGCATGCATGACATTGGTCACTCCAGGAGAAAAGCCGATGATCAATCTTGGAAGTCCCGGAGTCAGAGATTCCAGAGAAGCAGAGTGTGGTGTCGGCAGAGGGATCCTTGGTGGCGCGTGATGGCCACGCGCCGACGAGATCCGGAACTTAGACCCGCGCGTGCGGGCTACGCTCCACTCTGATGGACGCCGGATTTGGTGGACTTGAGGATCGGCGGTTGAGCATCATCCCGGTGGGGCGAGTCTAGAAAGGCGACGGTTGGAAAGACTCAAACAACGATCCTCCTTTATTTGGTCTGAAAAATACAAAAACAAACCAAAAACACTACATAGAAAATAAAATGGACAGAGGAGAAGGGAGGGGGAAGGAAAAAGGGGAGGAGGAGCCGAAGCTCCCATCCCATTTCGTTAGATTTGGAGTTTGAGAGAGTTTAGAGAGAATGGAGAGGGTTATTTCTAGAGAGAGGGCTACTTTCCAAAAACTGAATGTCCATGTATTTAATCTGCGAAGAAACAGGAAGAAAATAATATAATTTAAGCTAACAAGTTAGCTTTTCGGTTAGAATTTTCTCTATGCATGATTGTTGAAATATTAGTTCCTGAATAAGTCATGCATAAGAATTTAAGCGACATTGGACAGCTCCATTTATGCAGCTTTGCACCGATATTAGGCGTAGGTTGTTTATGTATAGATATTAGGTCGGCTTGTATCTTAATTTAAGTTCAGTGTTTGCAACATGGTAGCGTCCAATTTGTGAATGTATAATTTCTAGTAGCTAGTGTAAACTTTTTATCACTATAAATGAATTTTTTCTTAATCTTAATGTTATCATGCTTAGATAATGTTCTAGTTTATTTGCCATGATATATTTCCCAGATCCAATTTTGCCATGACTTGAACTTATATACCCGACTAATATGTATTTTTAGTAGGTTGTGAAAGATGAGTGACGGGTGCTTTTGTCTTTACCGGTGAAGAAGTTGCACGTGAGCTGCACGTGCTGGACTTTCCGTTGTATTTGACGTTGATAGTAGACAGAAGGGAACAATTTATAAGTTTTGAAAGTTAGAAGATCCACTATGACGAAATTATTAGTTGGGGATGGGGGGGAATTGCGAATTGCGTGAAAGTTCGAAGGAGCAAAATGAAATTTCTCCTTAAAAAAATTACTTTTTATTAATGTGATTAACTTTTTTACAAATGGCTTATATAAAACTTATCTATTTGAGACTTGTACCTAATATTACTCATAAAAACTTGAATGTGCTCATCGACCCATCATATTGGAATCATGATAACAACATGCAACAAAAATCACAAGACTTTGATCACTTGATATTTGGGTAAAGATGCATTTTTCTTTTTTATATACTCCTATCCACCTCAAAATTAATTAAATATTAGGGTTGTTTGGTTAAACAAAATTAAATTATTTTATTTTATCTCATTTTATATAATCATTATAATTTTTTTAAATTTTTACATAAAATATAATAAATAATTTAATATTTTCAAATTTTAAAATAAAAATATTATAAAAATATTTTATTTAATTTTTAAAAAATATATATTTTTTATCTCACCTGAAATAATTAAACGAGACTTAATTGCATGAATAAAGGTTGGGCATGTAAAAGCTAAAATCTTTTTATTTCTTGAGTCTAGTCTGTCTAGATACTACTATTGAGAACTGTTCACTTTCCCTGCAAGCAAGTAAAGAATTGAGAGTAGGCGGCGGAATTAGGGTTTCTAGGTGTGAGTCCTAATTTACATACTTTTTTATACCTAAATTTCTCTCTTGCTAGGATTGAACTTCAAAGGCACCTAGGTACGAGGAGGCCCCTCTATTTGAATATATGACGCGTTTCTTGCTTTGCAAGTTTTTTTTTTAATATTTTTGGGTCACATGATCTCATATAAATAACATTAATGCAATTAATTTGTTTTTATGCAATTTAAGTTGTCAATATTAACTTAATTTCTCCCTATATATCATCTGATTAAATCTGCTGGATAATTACTGAAATTATTAATGATCCTCAACTGATCAAACTCTAATTTACTTTTTTTTTTTTTTTTATCTCTATTTCCACCTGTTTTTTTCCAATCAACGTAAACCATACGTGGGTTAACATTAATTATATTGGAGCGTTATACAATAATTATAGTTTCAATAAAGATCAAATAATATTAATTTGTTTTAAATGCCAGACATGAAATTTCTGTGGAATAAATACACCGACGTAAAGTTCCTATAAATTGATTTGACGCATACGAAAAAGTTCTGGAGAGATCGAGATCATTCCCTACTACGTACTCAACGTAGACGCGTAGAAATTTCTGAAAGCATCGCAGAAGTGCATTCTTTTGAAAACCAAACGACGGCCCCTACCTAAGGGACGGGTTGTCACCTTCCGGCATCCCGCCTTGGCATTGGGCGGTCCCGTATTTAGGGTTGATATCTGCATGGTGTATTGATGGAGTGGCCCCTTCCCTACATCACATCCCGCACCATGCAGGGTCATTATAAGAAAATAATTTTTTGTGGTAATTTAATTACGATGAAGAGACTATTTGTAATCGAAACAGATTCATTTTAACTGTAAATAGTCATTTCGCTGGAATTAACTGGCCACAAATAAGTAATTTTCTTGTAGTGGGTAGGAGTTTTCAACCCCATCTCCCGCTCCCATACAGGGGCGGCCCCCCCACCCCGATGCCGAAAGGTGGGATGAAAACTGTTTCTGCCTTGCCCCTTGCCCAAGCCACAATCTACTGGATCTAACAATTATTTTTTGATCTAAAAAAAAATTTAGACCCAAATTATAGTAGTATTAAAATTATATTAAAATTTATAATAACAAAAGAATCTAAACTCATTAGAGTTGAATTTTGTATTATCTTGACCTCCTAGGCCAACCTTTATATAGGAGGTCAAGATAATACAATAGTCATACTTATGGGAGCATAAGTATGACTATTGTATTATCTTGACCTCCTATATAAAGGTTGGCCTATGAGGCTAAGACAATCCAATAACTTGAATACAACTTCAAGTTTTCAACAAGTTGTATATATCTATATACAATATATTTATTTAATAAATATTTATATAAAAATTTAAATTTAATTTTTTATATTAGGGGAGGCGGAGTGGGGGGAGGGATGGGGCCCTGTTGGGGTCAGCCCGCCCCCTGCCCCCGTTAGTGGGCTTCCATTCGGGGAGGGGCGGATGGGGGTAGGGTTTCAGGCATCCCGGGTCGTATCTTGGGAGCAAGTCCATCTATGTATAGGAATGCGAGGACGAAACCCTAATCCATTCATCCCACGGCCCCACAACCATAATGAAAAGAAATATCGAATTATTCGAATAATACAAAAAAGAAACAAAATCAGATAAAAATCGACAACAATACAAATAAAATCCACAACCTAATGCACATCAATGATTCGAATCAGAACAAAAAAAAAATCTAAACTAGTAAAAAACAAACTCACGAACTTGGAGAGGGGAGAAACAGTGGATTAGGAGTTGAGGAGAAGGATGAGTAACAGAGGATTGCGAGAGGGAGAGAGGACATTGTCGTCCATAGTGGAAAGAGGAAGGGCGGGGCGTGGAGGCGAGGCGGGGCGGGGGGATTTTGCTTAACCCTCGCATGGGCGGGAGGGCTAGGGTGGTGGAAGGCGGGGGGCTAAACCCCGCCGCCCATCCCTACCAAAAGTTTATAGAATAGTTCTATTTGAAATCTTTTAAATCACACATTATTTATGTGGCATAATTTGATTTAAAAAATAAATTATAAAAGTTAAATTAAATGCATATGAAAAAGAAAATAAACCAGGCCCGTTTGGATTTAGAAAGTATTTCATCTCATCTCATCATTATAATTTTTTTAAATTTATATACAAAATATAATAAACAATTTAACTTTTTTAAATTTCAGTTTAATTTTTTAAAATTTCAGAACAATAATAATATCAAAGAATAATATTTTAATAATATTTATTTTTAATTTTTATCTAAAATTATTTTATCGTATTTCTAATCTAAATCAGTCTTTAAAACGAAAGAGCTCATAATTAATTATTTAAAAATAAAAACAAACTTTTATAGACGAACACGAAGAGACTGAAGTGGAGGCTGTTGTCATAATCGATATGGAAGACTTTTCAAATCCTCCAAGCTGTCTTCTGTCATAAGGGTGGAAAGTGACCGATGAAAAAGAAAGCATATGCATGGGGGAAGGAGGAGATAATATATAACACCACCTTTCAAAGTCATGCGCATATAGATCCAATCAGCGCCACAAGTTGAGGACAAAGTTCTACAATTTGATAGCTTTGTTAATGCCATTTATATATAGGGTTGCATCAAACTCAACAGGTGACGGTACGTTCATAGGGGCATGCATTAAGCCTTGGGTGATGTTATAATCACGACTATGGAGGAAACAATATCCTAATGAGGGCTGTCAACATTACTGGGATTTAGGAAATCTATCCACCTGTTTTACTGAAAGTGAAAGATACCAAGTTGAGAATGGGGAATATATACATATAAAACTATGTTTGAAAGTGAAATATTTGAAAGATATAGAATATTGGAAGGACTTTAGAACCTAATTTATACGATTTTTGACATTTATGGATGTTAAAGAGCGATAAGATAAAAAGTAAAGTAAAACGAAAACTAATCACACACGAACATAAGATTTACGTGTTTAGACAATATGTCTATGTCTACATAGTTGTATAAGATTTAATTTTAAATGATAGTCGAATACAGAGTGACTTAATTAGCTGATCAGGGTGAATTTAGAGCCAAAAACAGGTATGTTAGGAACCTAAACATATTTCAACTCATCATTATAATTTTTTAAAATTTTAATATAAAATATAATAAATAATTTAATTTTTTTAAATTTTAAAATAATAATAATATTAAAAAATAATATTTTATCAACTCAACTCATTTCAACATTCAAACGCAGCCGAAATCTCATTGAAAATTCACTAAAAGATTGCCAAGAAGTTTATTGGACCGTCGTAAAGCAAAACCAAGCTTCCACACGAAAAACCCAACAACGGTGTGGTTTAACTTTTCGTATATAGGAAGCTAGAATCTAGGTCAAGATCTAATCAACTCTTACTAGAAGAGAGATGTTTATTTCGTGATTACGTATTTGTGATGAAAATGAATTTATTCTCATAACAAATTGTTGTTTTTATCACAAATACATGATCCAGTTGGCTCCTCCCAATCTCCTTTAGGGTGGGTACCTACTGTTCAAAAGTTTTCTGAGAAAAAAAAAAAAAAAAAGAAAAAGAGAGAGAAGAAATAGATGTTTTATATTATTCGCATAAATTTAAACACAGAACTCAAAGTTAATCAATTGCAGCAATTATTCACAAAAATCGTTCCAAGTTGAACAAAGAACTCAAAGTTAATCAATTGCAGCCATGTCAAGGCTAAAGTCTCGTTTGATTATACAGATGAGATGAAAGTTAAAAGTTGAATAAAATATTATTAAAATATAATTTTCTAATATAATTTTTATTTTAAAATTTGAAAAAATTAAATTATTTATTATATTTTGTGTGAGATATTAAAAAAGTTATAATAATTATATGAAATGAGATGAGATGATTTTTTTTTTTTTAATAAAAGAAACTTCATTGAAATAGCAACATTACATCAATTGGTATCAAACCAAAGTGCATGACTAACAAAAGAAGGGATCTGCTCCCACCAAACATTAATGTCAACAATGTTCTAAGCATATCTAGCTAAAGAATGAGCAACTCCATTCTCAATCTGACTAACATGTTGGACACGAACCTCCTGGAAACGCCCCATTAGCAACTTAGCTTCATTGATCAAATTACCAACACCAGCTCACGATTCCTCTGTTGATTGCAACTCCCATGCCACATTCAGACAATCACATTCAAGGATTAATTTAGGAATACCAAGTGGGAGGCATAGTTGTAGGCCTCTCAACATAGCAATGTACTCTATAGTGGCTGCCCCATCGACGTCCTCTTCCTTTTTACTAGAAGCCATCACAATTCCTCCACTCATATCTCTTAGGACAATCCCAACTCCTGCTCTCCTCAAGCCAGGAAACACTGCACCATCTACATTCACTTTGAGAAAACCGTCTAGTGGGACTTGCCATTTAGAAACCTTCTGCATCTCTCAGGCTGTTGCAGTTCACATCTCATTAAAAACTTTGCACAAGGATATAGCATGGTCAGCTATTTGTACTGGTTGTATCAACTTTGCCTCCATCTGCCAAGGATTCCTCCTGTACCATAAGTTCCAGCACAAAATAAAAAATACAATTAAGTCATCTTCACTACATTGCCTAGTAACACTTCTCACCGCATCAATAAAGCTCAAAGAGGGTTGAAATTGTTGTAACATTGGAAGAAATTTTTGCTACATACTAGAAATGGTATTATAAGTGAGCAAAGCATGACTAAAATCTTCCTCATGAACATGGCAGAAACCACAAAGAGACTCCACTTCAACCTTTTTCCTCTTGAGATTACTGAGAGTTGGTAATATATCCTTGCAGGCCTTCCAAGCAAAATTTTTAATCTTTCTTGAAACTTTCATATGCCATAGCTTCCTTCATAAAATTCTGTCTTGCATCTGTATAGATGATTCACCCATTTATCTAGCCATCAAGTTCTGAATAAGCTTGTACGCACTCTTAATAGAGAACTTGCCATTTGCTTCCCTATCCCATATCCATCTGTCCAAAATCTGAGTTGGTACTAATCGGATTTTGAGGATCTCCTCAGCCATGGTTGGATTAAAGAGAGCTCTAACCCTTGTGCATTCCAAGTTTTACTAGTGTCATCAATTAGATTGTTTACTGTTTGCTCTTCATCAACAAACCAGGCCTAATTGTTCCAAGAAGACTCTTCTTTTGGGAACCGAACCCATATTATAAAAGAAATACGTACTATAAATATTATTCATAATATAATATATGTTATCGATATATTTATCTAGGATATGTGACACATGTTTATAGTAATATATAAACGATCATAAGGAATTTCTCAATGTTATTCGAGGGAGAATATATAGAGATCAATATTATGTATACACACATAGTTTTTACTTTTAAATAATTTTTAGGGTTAAATATTATTTTTTTACGAAAAAGATAAATTCTTATTACAATTCAAAATAGATTTCAAATTTTATTAGAAAATTAATTATATGTATATTTCTATATCTAAAAAGAATAAGCATATTATCATTGTTTTTAATTTCGTACCGTACCGGCCAGTACGGCTGAAATTTTTCGTTTCGGCCGTCCGGCCGGTACAGGTACTAGATATATACCGTACCGGCCAAAATACCGGCCGGTACCGGCCGTTTCGGCCTAAATTTCGACCTGTACCGGCCTATATTTCGGCCGGTACCGGCCGATATTTCGGCCTGTGTTTTTTTTTTTTTTTTTCGTTTTTTCAAACTACAAGTTTATTTTTTGACCCCCAATTTAGATTAGACTATTTATAATTTATATGTATGTATGTATTTATATATAATTTATTCATATATAAACTATTATTTTAGAATATAATTGTTATATATATTTATATATATAATTTATTCATATATCGACTATCCCGAAACGGTACACGAAACGGTACCGATATCGAAATATTTCGTTCCAGTGTCTTGACCGGTACGTCATCCGGTACGGTATTCAAAACATTGCATATTATACATTGTCAAACAGACAAACGGTTAACTTTTTAAGAATAATAAAGGAAAAAGGATATTTTAAAAAAATTTTGGGATCGCCACCTTTCCCTCTCATCTCTACTAAGAAAAGTTAATATGACGTAGGCAAAAATATCGTTTAGACACCTAATGATACTGTAATTAATTTGTATGGAAAATAATAAATATACTACAAATTAAACTTTATTATAAAATTATTATAAACTAAGTTGACAGATGATGCACCACTAATCAAATAAATATAATTTGCTTTACGACACATCAATTTATATTATTATTATTATTATTATATTTATTTTATAATATCAAGGAGAGTGTATTTACTATTAAGTATACATTTATTTAAGTGCTGAATATAACAAAAATATAATTTCAGTGATCTAAATATATTTCATTGATCAAATCTTAAAGAATAGTATCACTATTTGATTTGAATAGATAAGATTTTTTTTTTAGAGGAGTTTCAAACTCCAGACCTCAATTTTAAAGGCTATGAATTATGCCAACCAGGCCACAGCTCTTTGGTGGATAAGATTTTTTTAAGTGAACATATAAATTAATTCTTTTATCAATATTTCAAATTTATCAATTTATATTATTTTTTTTAATAAAATTTAATAGTAAGTAAGTCAAACTAAAACACGAATTATTTTGATGATTTTACTGCTGACATGATGTGTGGAGACATTAATTATTCATCGATCATGATTTGATTTTCTTGCTGATCATGAAGGATTACATTAATTTCTTTGAACCGATGGTCATTTTCATTTGGATTTTTAGAACATTGCCGATCAATCAAGTATGTTTTCTGGACAAAATAGAAACAATTGCAGGATCAAAAAACAAATTAATAATATATTGGAAGAACATGATGATCAGGAAGTCGACGTGATGTCTTCTCTATCTTTGTCAATTAACATTAATTATAGTGCATGCTTCAGTAAATTAAGCATATATTCTTTAATTAATATTATCATGAAATTCCAAAACTATACATGTCTTCAATCTAGAAGTACTACACTTATCATAGTCGAAATAAAAAAATAAAGCATACGATACTGGCGGGCCAAGCTGCGAATATATATGGCACCCACTATATAATATGTAGATCGCAAAATTAACCAAGGTTTTTTCCCCCACTATATATATATATATATATATGGATGAGAGGGCCTAGAATTGTGGATAAAAAGGGCACCACAAAAAACAAAATAGTTTCCAATTATAGGAAACATGCATGCTAATTAAATTATATATATATATAGTGACGAAGCAACCACCTTATATATCTCATACATATATATATATATATATGGTTGGCAACATCAAGGATTCATGCATTTACATGTCAATTTTGCCATATATATATATAGATATATATATATATATATATATATCTATATATAAGGTCATAATTATTGCATGCCCTAGATATGGAGCAAATTTAGAACAGGTACAATGTGATAGATGTTTATAATGACATGTATGTCCCACCACCCACCCTCCATATTTTGGAGCCTGCTGCAGCAGCAGCTTGCTGAATGTGCAGAGACCGGATAAGGTTTGGAAGAAGTACGTTGCACGTGAAACTCGTTGATCCATAACACATGATTATTGCCATTGCCGTCATTTGTCGATCATGGAATGCTCATGTTTGTTGGTAAACAACAGAACGATCTTTTCCACAAACTTTTTCAATATATATATACATATATCCAAAACTGATGGTTATTTTGGACGGACGATATTAATTCTAAGGTGATATATGGTATTTCCAGTACTAGGGTTGATTTGTGGTTCTCTTGTGGATATGATCAGCATGCAGGACCTAACCAGAAGGAGCCAAAGTTTGTACGAATTATGGGGGGGTATATGAAAAATTAATCAAGATTTAATGAATATCTTGGGGAAAAAAAAACAAATTACAATCACGTATACATGATTAAGTGTATCTAAAAGAAAAGACAATATGATATAATTCTTTTCTTAATTATAACTATCAAAATTGTAGATTTGGGGGGTGATCACACACCAAACGGTGTACCCATTGGATTTG
Source organism: Juglans regia (assembly GCF_001411555.2). Taxonomy (NCBI): domain Eukaryota; kingdom Viridiplantae; phylum Streptophyta; class Magnoliopsida; order Fagales; family Juglandaceae; genus Juglans; species Juglans regia. The sequence goes on from NC_049901.1 coordinate 37,407,852, forward strand.
TATCCTCTTCATGTTGATGGGTCTCATGAGACTTGATGGTTGATGAAGTTTCAAGAGTCAAACAGTTGTGTCCTTTGCTAATGGTTGTGTCATTTGCCAACCAATATCTTATGGTCTATAAATATGGATTATATGTGCAAAATTCACTCATTTGCAATTTTTCTGTCCAACACCAACTTATGGGACAAACACCCTTATATATAGGTTTGTCACAATTATGTTCAAACACAAACATATTTTTGTTCCTATATTCTAACAAAAATGACACCTACAATCAATGGTCTTATATATAGATCATCATGAGAAACCATGTATGAGTTCGTTTTGGTTGCATTTAGAAATTGAGACGATCTCAGATAATCTGTGAATAAAAATGGGTTAAGAATGTTTGAGTAAGTTTTGTGGTCTATTGAGATGTTGAATATATGAAGTATGTTAAGATATGTTTTAACTTTTTATGAGAGGTTGAAAACGTAATGAGTCCCATCAATAATTAGTTTGAGATAAGCTCCTAATTTACTAAATTTCATACCTAATATCTATTCTAAATGAATCATAATTAACATGAGGAAACTCAAAAGCTTTTGAGGTAAATTATATATCTTGCATGTGCTCCATAATAAAATAGTTCACGAAAGTGCTTGCATGGAAAATAATAAATTTTCTTGAGAAAAGTAAATTAACATTTAAAGATATCGATCTTTTAAGAAATGAAAAAGAAAAACGAAAGGAAGGCCGAAAGGCCAATGATGATTATTATACAAGCATGTTAAAAATAATCCAATATCATAACCTTCTTAATTGTTGTTAAAAATGCACGTTGGTTACAGATCGATCAAATAAATATAATGGTTAAAAATTCTGATCAGCTGGGACCAAACCTGATTTTGATAGGACTAGTCTTGCTTAATTATTAATTCTAAAAACAAATTATGCATGTGGATATGATCTACAATATGATCATGCATGTGCAGTATTAATATATAGACACAAAATACTAAAAAATATCCACATAATTATTATATTAATTAATAGATATATAACGTCGATACAAACGATACAATAATATTGGCAATGATAAACTATTTTATGACTACATAATAAAATAATATAAATTTTTAAATTCAAATGCATTAAATCAAAAGAAAAATCCAGAAAAACTAAAAATAATAATTAATATTTTATCAATATTTTATGTATTAAAAATACTTAAACATTAATATTTAGGTGGTAGATCGGTACCGAATTTGGTGGCTCTAGAACAATACAAGATATTAAAAAGAAAAACAAACACAAATCATAAGAAAAAGAAAAAGAAAAAAAGAGAGAAAATCGGTACACTTTTTCGGTAGAACCGTCGGTGGAGTATCATTTCCCTAATATTTATAGAGAAAAAAAAATTCCTAGTCCATGTCCCTATCCATCTCTATATAATATCTTAATCAGGACTCATTTATTTTCAGAAAATATCTCATCTCATCTCACCTCATCATTATAATTTTTTTAAATCTTTATATAAAATAAAATAAATAATTCAACTTTTTTAAATTTCAAAACAAAAATAATATTAAAAAATATATTCTAACAATATTTTATTCAACTTTTTAACTTTAATCTCAACTCATCTCATATTATCTCATCTCATCTATGAAAACAAACAAGCCGTAGACTCCTCCTACGCATCATTCCTATATCATACATCAAACATAGTTTGTTTATTGTTTATTGTTTTGTTTTTTTTTAAATTCTTGATAAATTAAAAGAATTATTTTACTCATGATCCATACACTATATATTTAATAAAAAAAATATGTATAATATAAAAATAATGAGTAGAATTTTTCATTTTACAATAGATGATCACGGATTTCAGCCATCATAGAAATATCTCAATTATATTCTTTTACTATATGTACATCGGCTTGGATCCTATCAACGTTTACTCAGTGCAATTGGGGTCAAGATATGACTCGGTCTGATCTTTTTTTAATTCAGAAAAAAAATTAGGAGCTTAATTTATATATATATATATATAATAAATTTACGGTTTTATATTTTTTTAAAATATATAAATTAAAGGCCGTATAGTTGTATCCGACAAGATCATAATAATTATATTCTCTCTAAATATTGAACTGACTTTGAGCATAGAAAGCAACCTAGTACGTACGTAAATCATGTCTACGTCGAAAGGTACTAACATATTAAAAATTCTGCATGATTAAAAATGACAAAGATGGATATTATATAACTTGTCGGGTTGGATTTAAAACCACCAAAGTAATCGCTTCAGATAATATATTTTTACATATCCTATATATGATGTATATGCTAATTAGATCGATCCGGTGGAGGCATCAACGTTGGAGGTTCCTCTCAAAGATAACAAAGAAATTAACATGAATAGACAAAAGCATATATATACATATATACATATATACATATATATATATATATATATATATATAATATATATATATGAAAGCGATCTTGAAATTGTTTCCCACCGTTGAACCTCCCTCACCGTTTGGAAAATAATTCAACTTTTATTTCTTTTGCTTGTGGGGGTTACTTCCACAGTTAATTTAATTCACTAAAGTATAATATTATCCAAAGAATTAATTTGTCCCTTCGATTGCGATGAAAAGTAACAGAAAACTTGGAGTGGGGTTTGGTTTCTTGCTAATGGAGGTGCAATTGATTGTCAATAATGACCTTGGAGATATATATAAAAGAGGAAGGATAGACTTGAAAAGAAAATACTGATAATAATGGAGTTAAGATTCTCTACAATTGGCTGTTTGAATTGTAAAATAATTATGATATTTGTTATGAAATGAGTATATGTATATGGATTACTGTTCCGGACAAGTGCGCGATGAGCATCTCGGCCGCCTCGCGCACTTGTCCGGATAGTAAAATTCGCATACTCTTCTCACATTGTCTATCCAAATTTTAGTACATTAATATTTCAACCCCCCCACCCCAACAAAAGAAATTGTACATGTACATGCTCTCTCCTTTCAAGTTTCATGTGAGAGGGAGTGTGATTGTTAGTAGAGAGTCCATAATAAAAACTCACTAAATGGGAAAAGAAAAATAGCCGAACCCCATTTTCTAGAACATATGTAACCACTACTCAAATAAGCTAAAAAATGATTTCAAACATGACTACTATGCATACCAAACAACTCATGTCAGGTCAGGTAAGATCCTAATTAGGACGTTAATTAATTAATCAGACTAGAATTTATTGTAAAATAAGGGTTCAGAAGTCTTGATGGATTGTAAATAAAACAACCACGCACCCATTGTTTTTGTTAAGGTAATGTTGTTTTTTTCCTTTCAAAGAGAACTTTCTTTTTGTTAAAGATGAAAAGAAGGACATTTGATAGACACTGGACATTTTTTTTTGTTTAAATTTTTCTGCTGGTACTCATGTGAGTGATGGATCCCATCAAAAAAGAATGATAGCAATTTTGTCTGGTTTCTATTTGACTTAATTCGTCTGTACTGGCAAGTGAACAAGAATTCATTAGTGCAGTATTAGTCATGGAAAAAAGCATATATGCAAGTAGCTAGATATTATCTATCTATCTATCTATCCTGAAAGAAATTAAGGACCAAGTGGACGATATTTGCTGTCCGAATCATGATCGATGTTCTTAATTAAAACAATTTAAGTAGTACTTGATCAATGCGTGGCAAGAGATCAACAAACCGCGTTTACAACCCATCCAGTACTACTCAACTGATCCCTACTGCAGTGACCATATATATCACTCCAATCCCCAATGTTTAATGATGGTGATCTGACGATCCAAGGTGATCATGCATGGTAGAGGTGTGAATTAGCTAGATAGGTTAAATTAATGCTTCCAATAAATGATAATTTAACATTGCAACAGTCTTCAATGATTGATAGCTTAGTTAATATGGGATTCATGTGCGCGGGAGATGAGGAAGAAAATGATCTGAAAAATGGAAATACCCTTTTGAAATATATAGTTATAATGCTTGTATTACTTTCTTCAAGCTCTAGAAAGAAGCAAATTGGGCTAAATTAACACATAAATATCAATAAGTGTGACTAGAAATGACACGATATATCATGAAAAATAGTATTATTCATAGAGATGTTATGTAACGCCCCAAACCCAAAATCATAAAAGGATAAAGTTCTGCCTATCTTTTTTAAAACTTTCTCCCTGTTTACAAATATATATCAAATACACAATCTCCAAACTATTCACAACTATAATATACTAATCCTAAAAAACTCATTCACAAGTTCGGTTAGAGCCATTAAATTCTAAATAATTATAATACAGATATTTCAACAAAAATTATAAAATAACTAAAATATGATCATAAGAAAACTTTATATACAACCAAAACCATCTTCAATCAACAACATTAACAATCCCCAAAACTTCCAAGCTCAAGTGACTAACCCAACTCCACTTGGAATCTTTGGCTTAAAAGCAATCACCTCAAAAGAAGGGATTTTATACAACTTTGAAAAAGATGTGAAATGAAGTGGTGATCTACCATGTACTCAATAAGTAGCAATTTAATGGGGGTGTGAGAGTTGTCAATTTTCTTGACTATAAGAAAGTGAATAAATTTTTAATAAAATAATGTGAGCAATACAATTTTATCTCAACCAACATATTCAGCCAAATATCATATTCCAGACCACATGATAATAGGAAAATCACCAATTTACCATAAAGATATCATGCCACGAGGGCATCAATATATCTCAAAGATATCATGCCATGAGGGACATCAAACATGTCACAAAGTCATTCATATGAGCACAAGAATAAATAGCATAATCACATTTAACTTTAAAATTTAATAAGCCACAGCATTTTTCAAACATTTCAACCATTACAAAATTTACACAAATCCCACAAGCAGAGCCAAAATAGCATAAGAATGTGCATAAATTCAAAATTTACCCAAGTTTGAAATATAATACCCAATTATATTATTCCAAACAAAACCAACAGTTCTTTTATTAAAAACTCATTAAATAGCTAGTTACCTTGATTTCTAGTCAAAATATTCACATGATATTCCTACGCCAACGGTCACTCGAAACCTATTTCAAGACCATTATAATCCATCAACTTCTACACTAAAAAATGATTTTACTTAACTATAAAATTTCATACAATCCTTAATAACATGAATTTAGATTTGTTCTAAAAGATTATCCTCCAACAATTGATAAATTCCAAATTTCTAGATTTCAAACATGTTGTTGGACAACACGTATACCGGTCTCTATTCCCTTATTAATTCAACGTAAGTAATGTCTACAATCAATCAAATAACAATGACATAAATATAGATTAATATCAGCTAATACCCACCACTAATACTTGAATATTAAATTCATCTTCAGTACACCCTAACATCATAATCAATTAAGTATATTCTCTACAGTTTACAATACCAACTCTTAACAAATTTCATATAAAATTCATTAAATATACTATTTATGAGGGATGAGAACTTACCTGATATTGTCGTTGGTGTGATAAAATAACAAAGAGCAATGGCTGTGGGTGGAGGTTATTATGTTGCAAGGACAATGATTGAGAGGGAAATAGAATATGGATAGAAATAAATTACTAAATACACACAAAGAGAGATAATATAGGTACGTGAGGTTAAGAGAGAGGACATATATATGTACAGAGGGTTTAGAGAGAGAGAGAGAGAGAGAGTGAGAATAATTTAGAGGGGGAATTTTCGTGAGAGAGAGAATCAGATTCTAGCGGGGTGGGGAACTTACGTGGGGGGGATAAAATTTGATATATTATCCATAGAAAATAAATGAGGATACTTCACTTGTATTTCATCTTCTCGTTCTCCTTATGCATATCATAAAATTTGATTTCTCCAAAGTTTTCTTTTATAAATCTTATTATTTTGGAGCATAACACTTGCTTTTTGAAATCCACAATTTAAATCTTCTTGTGGGCAAAATTGCATCTTGTCCCTTATTCGACCTCGTTAACGCTGACTCAAAATCTATTAAGTATATTATCAACAATTCATAATATTTAATCTTAACAAATCTCATATTTAAAATTCATTAAATATACTATTCATGAGGGATAAAAATTTACTTAATATTGTTATTGGTGGTGATAAAACAGCATGGAGCACTAGATGTGGGTGGAAGTTATTACGTTGCAAGGACAAGAATTGAGAGGAAAACAAGAAAATGCATAGAAATAAATTACTAAATACACACAAAGAGAGAGAATATATGGGTAGAGGGTTAAGAGAGAGAATATATATGTGTGTACAAAAAATAATATATATACATATATATAGTGAGGGAGAGAGAGAGATGATGGGGGGTTGAGAGAGAGAATCGGGGAAAGAGAGAGATGGGTGTGAGAGAGTGGGTCGGGGGGGAGAAGGGGAAAGAGAAGGAGGGGGGAATGGGCTCATGGGGTGGGCGTTTATGCGTGAGCTGGATTTTTTTTTTTTCTTGGGCTTGGGTTATTATTACATGTTAGATATACTATTTTTCATAGCATATTTTGTCGTTTCAATCACGATTACTACGTGACATAGTTTAAATATTGACTGTTATTTAAGTGGTTGATACATAAAATCATATAAAGAGTGGCACTATTCTGCCACCCCACTCTTACCGCTGGGCGTACTGTCTAAGAGTTTTTTTTTTCCTTTTTCCTTTTCACATTTTTTTAATACATTTAGATATTTTTAAAAAATAAAAAAAAATATACCAATACACTTAAAATCACTTCCTTAAGCACTAAGTAAAAAAAAAAAAAAAAATTTTGACCAGCGGTCAAATAGTGGTCAAAATGGAGAGGCAAAGTAGTTTTATTCATCATGTAAAATATGTGATTAACAAGTATGATTAAAGATGACAAAATTTAAGATGAAGATCTAGTAATATTTTTTAATTTTTTTTTAAAGGATATTTATTCAATCGTAGTTCACGTTTCAAAGTCATTGGAAATGGGGACCCAGATGCAATCCAGGGTTGAGTAAAAAATCAGACAAAGTTTATAAGGCATTTAATATAGTAAATAGTTTTCGAGTCAGTCGAGGATTAAACAAATCCAGGTGAATCTTTTGAGGTTGCCTTCTTTTCCAAGATTAGGGTGGGAAAAGTAGCATGGACTGATCTTTTGTCTAACCGAATGCTGAAAAAACAAATACAATTTTTTTGGTTCAGATGTGTTTGGCTATAGATTGGTACTGATCCCATATACCTAAGCTTTTTAGGTTTGTTAGGTTCGAGAGGAATAATATTAAATGTGGTTTAACCAAGCTGGTGCATCTAACACTGGGCTGATTCCCTGGTCCATATATGCACAGTTGCAGGTTAACACTTGTGCTCATTTGGGGTTCTTTTATTTTTCTGTGTTAAAGAGAAATTAAAGATAAAAAGAGTAGGGGAGGGAAGCCCATTACATACCAGAACTTGTACTTCAAAACCTGGTCTCCAAATGGGAGATTGAATATAGGATCTTATTCACTATATTCATATACTCTATTAAGGGTATAACGTATGGTTTTCAAGGTTCTTTGGACCAGATGACATAAAACCTGGTCTCCAAATGGGAGAATCACGTTCGAACCCTTCAACCTATGTACCAAAAAAAAAATTTATAAAGGGTATTATAGAAATGGTAAGGGAGATTGAATTCTTCGAGTTGTAATGTATCACAACATAAACTATACAAATAAGAGTAATGTTATTTGAATACATTTACACCATACACTATCCATATGACATGATTTGATTTGTAAGATTTAAATTTTAAAATTTATCTTTCAAATTAAATTATGTTATGTGAATAACGTATGGTGTAAAAATTTTTAAATAGAATTATTCTATAAATAAATTTACCTTTTACCATCAATTTATGCTTTTTGGATAATTATTAATTTAATGTATTAGAGAAGAAACCAATTTAGCCCAAAATAACTCTGGAAGTGACTCGTGCACACTTGTCGGTATTTGACTAAATTTGGGCTCAATTTTCTCAAACAATGGGCTTTAGCATCGATTTTACCTTTGGGCTTTTTGGTGTGGGCCTGCCTGCATTCCCAGATCGATGCAGTTCAATGTCCGGCTCCTGAAATGTCTTGCTTTTAGCCTAAGCCCATGCCCAAGGGATGGGACAATATTTGATCTTAAAACTGCTTGGATTTACAGGGAGTTTTGTCGCGTAACCTTTTTTTTTTAAATCCAATTCGGAATTTCTGAGGATATTTTCTTTTTTATTTTTAAAACCTTAGGCCTTGTTTGGTTAAGTTTTTTTAAAAAATATTTTAAGATTCTTCAAAAGAACTTTTCAACTTCAATCAAAAAAACTTTTAATCTTAAAAAGACTTTTTATTTCAAAATTTCATATGATCTTTTGCTCACATTTAAATGAAAAGTTAAAAACACAATCAAAACATTTTTTCAAAAAATTTCGTAAAAATATTATATTTAAACATCTCTTCAACTGTTCCTATTATTTCCATAGATTCCAATACAAAAAACATATTTAAAAAAAAATTGTTCAATTTTGTTTTATCTATCTTCACAAAAATCCAACAAACAATATATCTAAAAAAGTTCTAAAAAATTCCTAAACATTCTCAAAATTTTTCTTAGCCATGCATACCCTTATCCTTTCATGTAAGTAATTTTGAACTCGGAATAGTAATAGCTAGGGGTGTTCAACTGGATCCGGTTCCGGATGCTAAAATCTGGACGGTTTCGGACGGATAACCGCATTTAATCAGGGTTATAACCGGATAAATTCGGTTTTAATTTTTTATTTTTTTAAAAAAAGACTTTAAAAGTTAAAAAATGTTTTTATAAAAAAAAAATTAAATTAACAAAATAAATAAATAAAAATGCAAAATAAATAATATTGTTATTATATCACAATGCAAAAAATAAATTTATAAAAAATAAAATAAATAATAATACATCACAACTAATTAAAATAAAACATAAATTTACAAAGATCAAAATGCATTAGTCTTTCACATCTTGAATCTGGAATAGGGGGACACATTGATTTCTTTCACCTTGATCCGGTGATGCCATTTTGAAAAATTTTCTACTGGGCTGAGTCTCCATAAGAAGAATAATTTATTGATCCACATAAGAATAATTTTTTTTTTTGTAGTAGAAGGTACTACAACAATTAAAAGATCTGTTTCAATCTCTTCACAGGAGCGTGGATAGTAAACAAAGGATTTCCCATGGTACACCCTCACAAACTTCATCAAGTATAACGCAGCATCCTATAATATCATTTTTTTTTATTAAGTAATAGAAAAGTCTCCTATTTTTCCTTCTCCAGGCATTGATGATATTGCTTCCTCGACTCCATACCTCTTAGTTCTAATTTCCCATTACATGTTTTCAGAGAACTGGTTTTATCATACTAATCGTATTTGTAGATATTTCCATCATATAAGGAATCCATTTAAGCCAATGTTACTTGGATTTCTGTGGCTTATTAGCATCCCTGATCCAAAAAGGTAGTCACATAGAACTTAAATAAACAAAATAGAAACCCCAAGACAATGTTCATAGTTTGATCCAAAATTATAAATAAAAAGTTGTCCACGATGCCTGGAAAAGGATTAGTGACTTGGGAAGAGTATTACGGGGAATAATAGTCTATAAAAAGAACCCAAAATATAGAAAAACAAGCAAACAACAGAAACACAAAGCTAAAAGCTAGTTACTCCTAGTCCTTAATGTAAGCTAAAAGCTTTATTTGCTTCTTGTTCAAGTGCCCTCTAGATATTGTACATTTATCCTACAGCTTATTCGGTATATTATATTTGTTGCATCGGAATTAGAAAAGGAAGCTTGTGTATCCTACCCATATGTGACATATGGCTCCACTCTTTGCAGCTTTTCCATAATCCCTTCATTTGCCTTCACAAATATACCACTGAACGTTGACCTCAATCTCATATTGTACAAGATCTTCTTTATTTTTTGATGCATTTCTCTTTTCCTGGGAAACAAATGCAGATATATCAGGGGAAAAAAAGGTACACAGACCACACAAAATCACCACAAAACAATAGTAATCTCACCCATGTATGCGAATGACAAAGAGCAGTTTTGATTTTGTTGTCACTGATGTCGGTCTTTTCCTCTTTACCCTATGTTTCATCTTGATGAGGTCCAGTTCCTGCATGACATTAACCTAAAATGCAAGAATAGGCATCTTGTGAAACATTGACCTAAAAAACATTAAGCTTGAAATGAAACTCACACATGACTACCTTTCCAATCCGATAAACTAACCACCTGGATGAGCATACACATTTTAATGAATACTGGTTTTCACTTTTCCAAAGAAACTCATGATGATCTGGTTAAATTAAATATGGTACATATTTACCAAGTGTGTTAGCAATAGCTGCAACAAACCAAAACACACAAATATTAATACAAAGAACTAAGAAACTCATGATGATCTGGTTAAATTAAATATGGCATGGTTCCAATAACTTACTGCATAAGGAGAGTTTTCAATGCATAGGGTGGGAGTCCATATGCTTAAGTTGCTGAATTTGAAGGAAGAGGGTTACCTTAAACAGAAAAAAATGTAGAGGTTAAGTTAAATGGATAAATTAATAATAAAAAATCAAACTTAACAAATTAAAGTGTTTACCTTCGATGTCAACGCATTCTACATGCTCCTTGACCTCCCAAGAACTAAGTGGTTCACAAGTCTAGCAATTTTGCGTGCAAATTAGTGCTTGGACTGTCTCTGGAGCTAATGAGCTTCGATTTGGGTCTATTACACGTCCACCGGTGCTGAATGCGGACTTGGATGCGACGGTGGAAATAGGGATGCCCAATACATAACGTGCGATCTCCGCAAGGATGAGATATCTAAATGAGTTTTTCTTCCACCAATCCAAAATATCAAACTCAGGTATTTTTGGTTCAATCACATCCAAAAAAAGATACCTTTGCTATTTTTATGCAGATATATGAAAATAAAAATGAACTTAAGATTACATAAGGGTGAGACCTAAATGCATAAATACCATCCTCATTTACAAATTACAGTGATTAAAAATTAGCTACTGTCAAACCCAGTAAAATTGCATCCCACCCACTGTTTGGTTAGTGAGAAAACCCATTAAAAAGCATACACAATTGAGTCTTTATGAAGAGGAAAGCAAAGAAGAAAACCCAAAAGAGAAAAAGGAAGAAGAAAAAAAAACCCCTCTTCTTCTCTCTTTCATAACTCGGTCCCATTGTTTACAGTCAAACCCTAAAACACCCAAAAATACAATAAACTGACATATTAGAGAAAGAGAGATAATAGAGTAGAGAAGGACCTGACTTACTAGCTTAGACTTGAGAAATGTTGGATGGTAGCCTCTGCGTCTCTCTCCCAAATGTGCAAACTACAAAGGATTTCGAAGAGACAAGATGAGTCGAATAGAGAAGGCAGCAGATGCCAGAAGAGACGCCGCGTCAAACAGAGAAGGCATAAGAGATTCAGAAATGAAGAAGAGATGCCAGCGTCGAAGAGAGTAGGGTTTGAGATTCAACAGCGTTTTGAGATTAAGAGACGGGGCGATTTTTTTATTTTTAAATGACCCGGTTACAGATAACCAGGTCATAGAACCGGATCCGTAACTGGATCCGGATTCTTCTCACTCGCCCGGGTGTAATCCGGGCGGATAACCACCCGGATGCACCTGGTTTTCCGAGTTTTGGACCAGATCCAGAAAAAAATTGAACCGGTTGAACACCCTTAGTAATAGCCACCCCTTTTCCTATGCTCTTTTACAACCTAAAATGTGACCAGAACGTTTGATGTTTGAAAAGAAAATTTCATAACAGGAATTCAACCTTTTATAAATAACTAGTTAAGCGTGCATGTGCAAGGCACGTGCTTGATATATCATCATTGTGCGTATTAATAATTTTGAATTTTACAATTATTCACTACAAACCTACAAATTAACAATATTAAATTTAAAACTGAAGAGTTTCTCTAAATATGTCAAGTCCACAAGCAACAAAGTTAAGCGAAATGAGTTGACATGCATGCTTTTATGAGCATTTAAAATATGATAACATTCATTGAGAATATCACTACTTATTTTATTTTTCTTCAAATTTCAAATAATTTTTATAAAGGGAGTCGGGCACATGCTCTGACTAACAAGCAAGATCGATTTTCACAAGAAGCTACTAGGGATAATAGAGTAAAGGAAGAAAGTAAGTCCTTACTTGGGACCAACGAATAAGGCCAACGCTCGTACTCGGGATTACCAAGCAAGGCCTCCCGATTTCGACGAGTTTTGTGGAAAAAAAAATTGCTCGCCCCAAGGTAAGCAACATTAAGGAGCATGAAGCTCGCCACCATGGCGAGCAAAGTGCTCTCCCCCAGGGTAAGCACCAGGGAGAACGAAATAGCTCGATTCAGGGCGAGCATCACAAGATCAAAAGTGCTTGCCCCCGAACACTAGGGAGGGATAAAGTGCTCGCCTCCAAGCGAGCACGATGAAATGCAACAAAGTTCATCCCTAGGTGAGTACTAGGAAAACAAAGTATTTGGCCACCATGCGAGCATTAGGGAGAGAAAAGTGCTCACCGCCAGACGAGAACTAAGGAAAACGAAGTGCTCACCCACCATGCAAGCACAAGAGAGAGAAAACGTGCTTGCTCTAGAAGATAACTAGGAAAGCAAAGTGCTTGCCAACCAGGTGAGTACCGTGGAGCGCAAAGGTACTTTCCTCTAGGTGAGCAACATTAAGAAGAATAAAGCTCACTCTCAGGAAGGTACCAGAAAATAAAGTGTTTGCCCACAATGCGAGCTCTAGGGAGAGAAAAAGTGCTCAGCCCCTGACAAGAACCAGGGAAAGCAAGGTACTTGCCTACGAGACGAGCATCGTTGAGCGTAAAAGTGCTCACCCACATACGAGCACCACGAAAGCAAAGTGCTCGCCCCTGGGCAACAACGCGAAGGAGCATGAAGCTCACAACTTTGGCGAGCTTTGTGGAAAAGCAAAGTTTTCACCCCAGGCAAGTGCACCAGGAGAGCAAAAGTGCTAAACCCCTAGGCGCCGGGGGGGTGGGCACCAAAACACCACAAAATGCTCACACCCCAAGGCGAACAAAACAACCCAAAACCAAAGGCAAGCAAAGAGTGCTTGTACAAGTGTTTATGTACCAAGGGTGAGGAAAGAGTATTTGGACCCAAGGGCAATGAGTGGTCAAACCCCAGGGCGAGTAGTAATAGCTCATACATAAAGCACGTGAAAGTGCCCGTACCCCAAGCGAGCAATGAGTGCTTGAACCCCAGGGCAAGCAAAGTGAACTTGAACGCTAGGGAGAGTAGCAACAACTCCCACAAGGCAAGCGAATCTTGGTAGTAAATTTGTACTGAAGAGAACACGTCTTAATATTTGTATTGGATTGTTTTTGCGTACCATTATTAGTTAAGATTATATGCATGGCTCCTTGACTGTTGATTACTGCCATGTTCCACATGGAATATTCATTGTACTTTTGCCTTGCTTGGTTGATATGAAACACAATTGGATATTGAACTCATGAATTGTGGATTGGTTTGCCTCATATCTTTTGTTTGGAGTTGTTTCATGAATTTCATGTGTTCCTATGTTTGTTTTCTTTGGTATTATCATGAGTGAAATTATTAAAATGTCTCAGTATTGAAACACAATGGAAATATCTAACAATTTACTCAACAAATTGATTAGTCATTAATCATGCAATTATTTAATAATTAAGCAATAAGATAAAGTAAATAAATTGTATAACATCAAGATTGGTAATGAAGGAAAATCCTTTAAAGATCTATTTAAAGGTAAAACTTTACGAGATAGCCAAACCCAGAAAAATCAATTTTATTATTTGAAAATCAATTATAAGCAAGTTTCAATTACAAAACCTTTGTCAATTGACACTCTTATTTGACTAGACAAATGACCCGTTTGTCTCTATCGTAATAGCAGCCAAAACCTCGGACGATCTTCAAATATTAATTTTTCTCTTGGAACTCCAATGGCTGAATCACGATCACTTCATCTTAATCTTAGATCAACGATCACACTCTTTGAGAGAAACAATATAAAATTTTTCTCACAAAAATATGCAATGGAAAGTGCTCTAAAAAATATCCAGAATTGAATTTCTGCAGATCCTATCCAGTAAGTCTCTTAAATAAATAATCTGATAGGAATTTGATCTGCAGTATGACTCTGCTGACAGAAGGACTCTGCTGCGAAAAACTCTATTGAGGCCAAGTCTTTTCAGTAGATGTAGTTTCGATTCGAATTCTTCATAGGATAAATTCTAGACTCCTTATAATTTGGATACATACACTTTTGACTTATCTAAAATATTATCTAACAACCTCTAGATAAAATCAAAATAGTCATAGATAAAGTCAAAGTGTTTTATATTTATCCAAATTACACAAATAAAGATAAGATAAACTCTATCATCTTATTTATTTAGTCATATCCAAACTTATCAACTTAGTCACCTAGTCCTAGCAAAACTTTTACATCTATAATGAGAATCTTTGTGGACTTCCGGCTGATTTTGAGAAGAGGTAGTTATTGCCTTGGTGACATGCATATGATGGCACTAAGGAGGAGATTTCCACATCCAGTCGTCCTGAAGGACAACTCAAAATAATAAAAATGGGGTGTTTAGTGGTGGGAGAAGCCCAGAAACCCTGTCGTCGACGCATCCGTGTTGGGATGTGCTTTAATAAATTCAAATGAGCTCTTAACCATAGCCTATGTGAGCCTTACCAGAGCCTTTTCGAGATTGAAAAGATACAAAATCCTCATGTCAATGTTATTTTATATGTCAAAGACCATAAGTTACGGACAAATTATTAATGGATTTCGATTGTTGTAAGTAGGAGAAAGAGAGAGAGAAAAAAAAGGAAATTGCATTGCATTAAAACAATTCTTGAACTGAAATAGACAATCAAAATCAATTAATTTTGAGCATTCTATGCTGGCGGCTAAAAAGGGCTCAAGAGCGCAAGTGAGTGATGGCCTACTAGGAGCGATCATGGGTTCCAAGAGAAGAAATTAATGCTATTTTGGTCTTTACTATAGTAGAGACAAAACGTGTTGTTTTATGGTGACAAATAAGATATTCATACCAATATTTTAAATTTCGTTTCGGTGATCATTCCGGTTTAAGTACTGAAATGGAATATTTCGATACCGATATATTTCAGTGTACCTTTTTGGGGTTAATTATATATTATATATAAATATTTATTTGTATATATAAACTAATAACTAATAGAATAAATACATATTTATGTAAGTGTGTATCATGTATATGTGTATATATATGGAAGAATTGAAAATTTATAAAATGAATATACATTGAAAAATTCACAAACTTGAGTTAAGACACAAAATTAAAGAAAAATAAAAATTAAAAGAATAGAGAAATTATTAAAAAAAATGATATTTAAAAAAAAATGAGGGGACATATTTAAAGTTTCAAAAAAATTAAAATTATATAAATACATTTTATATTCTAGAATTAATTAAATACCATTTGGATTGAAAATTTGCAAAAATGCCATTCAAGCACAAGAAAATTACAAAAAAAGTCTAAAACGAAATAGGGACCGAAATGCCAATTCCGGCTGAAATGGACGAAATTTGACTGGAATGGCCGAAACGTACTGAAATGGGCCTAAATATGGAGCGAGACAAAACCAAGAGGTATAGTGTACGGATACTACACCGGAATGGAAAATTCCAGCTAGAACGGAATTTAAAATTATGATTCATACTAAATAGGGTATTTAAGAAATTTACTTATATTGATTTTCAAATTGTAAAATTAAATTATTCTGGATAGGTTGTCCAGAATGATTTTACCTTTAAAATAATTTTTTGAAAGGGATGACTTGTTTTGCCTTGTCATTCATATTTATATTTATATTTATATTCAATATTGCATGTGAGCTTATTTGAGATCTAACATATATTATTAAGCTTGATACTACTTAAAATTGGATTAACAATTGTGACATGCACATATTTACCCCATTTAAGTGTAATTTAAGGCTAATTTTGTAATTTCAAAACTCAAATCTATGTATTTTGTGTCATATCTATGTTGGGTTCATGGATCATGTCATATATTTTCGGCCAATCATATAGCTAGCTTATATTCACATATATTGATGGAGATGACAAACGTACACGAATGAATGATGTTTTATTTGTTATGAACAATAATTGCAGGTAGAAAATCTCAATCTTTCACCTTCTCCTACTTGTCTTTAGTTATGTAAAGAAGATAATTTAAATAAGAGGCAATGTCTTACATATCTTTATTTTCTATTTCTGAAATATATACCAAACCCTAGCATGAGAGGTCAATATTCTTTCTAACAATTTTACATCTATGTCGTTATCTCTTCATGAATAATGACTAATAGGTAGTTTCGGCTTTTTGCAACATTTGTATTCACGACCTCAACATTTATTGAGGTATTCTATTCCACGTGAATGACACCAAAGAGTCAAAGACCTAACATGTATCCGAGCACAATATTTTTCTTAAATATCTCACTTCTCACACTGACTTATAAACTTAACAAAAAAGTAATACTAGATATAATTATAGAGTGCGTAAATATTATGTAATCATTTTTAAAAAGATTGGGCTCCATTATTAAAAAATTAGTTTAGTTTTTTCATGTGAATTTCGTATTTACTCATTTTTTACAAAAATAATTATGCGATATTTGCGCACTCCACAACTACAAATGTAATTTTTCTTTAACAAAATGTCAACAATTTTGCAGTCGGATTATATTTCGAATCATTCAAACAAAAGGCCATATTTTTTTTAATTGAACGCAATATATTTTCTAAAAATTTCATATTTCAATACATTACAAAAAAAAAAAATTATTTGTGATAAATTATTTGTTACGAAAGTAAATATTTTTTAACAAAATGCCCACATAGTTGTTGTTATCGCAAATATTATTTTTGTAGTGACGTGACTTATATAGTTAAGAATATGTCATCCTCATAATATTGATCATTTTTATTATTTTATATCCATTATTTGAAATCTCAATTCTCCTTATCAGACAAAAAAAAAAAAAAAATTATCATATTAGATAATGGAAAGGACCCAACCTAAAAAAATATTGAGCTAAAAAGGTGTTTTTGTTTACAATTTTGTCGGTTAAGACATATTATTATATCAATATATTAAGGAGAAACTTCAGCTGGCATCCTCTCAGCATAGCCGACCAGCAAATCTCCTGCCAGTAAAAAAAAGAACTCACAAAAAAAAAAAAAAAAAAGTAATAATATACACATATAGATTATACAACATATTGTATAATAATATTATAAAATAAAAATATTTTTATAAAATAATATTATTTTTATAAGATATTTTATAAAAATACTCTTTATTTAAAATATAATTATATAAAATATTGTATGTAAATTATTTTCTAAAAAAATAACTTAAGATATTTCAACAGATTGATAACAATAATAAATATCCATTTCATGAATAATTTTATATATAATTATGAAATAAGTAAATATCGTATAAATATTTTGATAAAAAATAAAATTTATTATTAAAAAATTAATTTTTTTTATATAAATTTTATATTTTATTTATTTTTTAAGAATAATTATATAATAATTACATAATTCACGATTATCTTATTTTTCTAAAAAGGAAATCCAAAGTGTGTCCCGAATGTATTTTTTTTTTTTTTACTGAATGATTAAAAAAATATTTTTTAATGATGTTGTGATTTTTTTATTTTTTTAAAAAATATTTATGATGATTAAAAAAATACATAAAAAAATAAAATAAAAAAACAAAAAAATTAAATAGCCTATTCGGGACACAAAATAGGTCCCGAATTCGGGACCGCCTTTCTAAAATCAATTACCCACCAGAAAAGTCAGAATGTTAGTTTGGGCGGTGACTAGATGCTGCGTCAGTGGGTCCCAAAATTTCGCTGTATAAATGGAATTGGGATGTGATATCCACGTAAAGCTGACTCATGCCTTTGATTTGAATCGTTGTATATATTAGGCAAGAGGGATTTATTTATTTATTTATTTATTTTAAGAAAAGTTGATCTTTTGTTGCCAACTTTTTTCCTTAAACTGCTCAAATTTGGGCATGAACCTCTTCATTCTATAATTGCTGTTTTCTACCAACCCTATTTAGCAAATACACCAAAGTTTGGTTTGGTTTGGTTTTGCAGTCAAAAGTTATAAATATAGATTGCATTATTGGATAATTTCTGAAGAATTTTCAATACTTATCTTTTCAGTATATGCCAAATTTAAAATAATAAATGTTTTGAATTAATTCCATATTAATATTGTGATATAATTCCTATCTTCGAATTTAAAAACAACGGTTGGAATTTAAAAAAATAAAATCATAAATAAATTATCTAAATTATCTTAATATATCCATCAATCTCAAGAATTTAACTTGAAATGATGGTTGAGATTGAAATAAATGTGCACCATTTATGGAATACCCATAAAGGAATTTGTAAGATTTTTATTGAAAAAATTATAAAAATTACATAAAATTATAATTTGACGAGTACTGCCTTATTTATTTTCACAACTCATCTCAACTCATTTTATCTCATCTCATTTAATCATTACAACTATCTCAAATTTTTACATAAAATAAAATAAACAATTCATTTTTTTCAAATCTCAAAATAAAAATAATATTAAAAAAATATATTTTTATAATATTTTATTTAACTTTTAACTTTAATCTTAACTCACCATAACTAATTTCATCTTATCTGTGAAAATAAATGAGACAACTAATTAGACTATAATTAGCTAGTGTGGCAACAGATCATCATGAGATAAGAATTTGAATGGAAGTGAGTTACACGCGCAGAAGCCATGCCAACATTCACATTTATATATGGATTCTTTTGAACGTTTCTAATTCCGGACTTATTTGGATAAAATAGTGGGCAAACTTCGTTTTTTTTCAGTTCAGGACTTCAGTTCAGGACTCGAAGGCTTCGAATTTAGCAGACAAGGACCTTTTTTATTTGACTATAAATACCTCTCCCTTACCAACTTGCCTACCCACAGCCATTTATCAGCTTTTCATTGATTAGTATCTTGTCTGATCAATTTCATTTCTTTTTGAGTTTCATTGCTCCAAGTTTTGAGGCACAATGACTATTATCATTGAGCAGCCACAGCTTGGTATATACCATTCTTTTCATTTTTTATTTTTTATTTTTTATTTTTCGTCCTTCCTCTTTTCTTGATCTTTGGGTCTCATTGCATTTGCATATACATACACACATATATATAGGCTCTGAAATTGTAATGATCTTGTGTTTCTAATTACCCTTCTTTATATATCAGAAATATCACAAGTGAATCAGGACAAGAAGATTTCTTCTGAAACAAAGGATTTGGTGTTGGATGGTGGATTTGTGGTGCCTAAAACTGTACCAAACAATACTGGATTGGCAGCAGAAGATCTTGTTTCAAACAATGACTTCTTGGCTCCAGAAATCAATTCATTTGGCCGCTCATTCAGGTCCTCTAAAAAAAAGGATTTACATATGTTTTATTAACTTTTAGCTCTTTTTAGTTTCTGGGTTGACCTCCATTGAATGAATTCTGGCATCGAATACTGATGGGTAATGCATGCGTCTATATTACAGAGATTATGATGCAGAAAGTGAAAGGCAAAAGGGTGTGGAGGAATTCTATCGCCTGCAACACATCAACCAAACATATGATTATGTAAGCAAAATTCCATGAAACAAAAGGTCTAAACTTACAAAAACTGTATAGGGTGCCAAAGAAAAAGCCTAGAAACTCAAGCAGATACAGATAATGGCCGGGTGACATATCTTTTGGTTGATGGGATTGCAGGTGAAGAGAATGAGAGAGGAGTATGGGAAATTGAACAGAGTGGAGATGAGCATATGGGAATGTTGTGAACTCCTGAACGAGGTCGTGGACGACAGTGATCCAGACTTGGATGAACCTCAAATCATGCACTTGCTACAGTCGGCTGAGGCAATCAGAAAAGATTATCCCGATGAAGATTGGTTGCACTTGACTGCCCTTATTCACGGTATATATATATGTGTATATATATATATATATATATATATTCTTTTTTAAATTATTTTGGCTCTATCCCAAGCTGGGTGGTTTTTTCCCTTTTCTGTCCAAGGGTATAAATCTTGAAATCTGATATATATTTTGAATATTATAACGGTGAAAACATAATTTTGGTTACATGTTAATGGGGTTCTGAGGTGACATGTCGTGTAAATCAAGCATTTTTATGATATTCTGATTTTATGCTAACTTTGAGGGACCTACTCACTTATTACAAACTAGGAATTGAATAGCCATGTTTGACCTTTCATGAAGAGCGTGCTTGGGCCCCACCAATATAAAAAATATATATCTTGTGTGGTTTCAGATCTTGGAAAGGTTCTCCTTCTTCCTAGCTTTGGAGGACTTCCTCAATGGGCTGTCGTTGGTAAGTGACAAGTCAGCTGTTTCAATATGATATTAAAATGCTAGTGATTTCGAGTAAATAGAATTGAGGTTTAATTTCAATATCATTGCAGGAGACACATTTCCTCTTGGTTGCGCTTTTGATGAAGCCAATGTTCATCACAAGGTCTTCATCAAAAACTTAATTCTGTTGTAGGGTGATTTAATCAGATGTTTTTTTTTAATCAACTTATTGTTAAGACAAATTTCTTTTATATTGCAGTATTTCAAGGAAAATCCTGATTACAACAATCCTGCTTACACTACCAAGAATGGAATTTACACTGAAGGATGCGGATTCGACAATGTGATGATTTCGTGGGGCCATGATGACTACATGTACTTGGTATGTCTTCAGCTTCAGCTTGATCTTCCAGTTTTCAGAACTTATTTTCTTCTGCAACTGCGAAAATATCAATAAAAAACAATCGTTTTTTGAAATTGTATTTGGAAACTTGATGCAGGTGGCCAAGGAAAATGGAACAACCCTTCCTCCAGCTGCATTATTCATTATCCGATACCATTCTTTTTATCGTAAGAATAACCTTCACACTTTACAAATCAAGTATGCAAATTCTCAACAACCCTCTAGTCAATCTGATTAATCTTACCAATTTTTTGATGTATTATTCTGTAGCTTTGCATACTGGGGGAGCGTACAAACACCTAATGAATGAGGAGGACGCTAAGAATTTGAAGTGGCTGAAAGTATTCAAGTAAGCTCTTCATTTCATCACATGTATATACCATTATATACATACATATATATATATATATATATCTATGTATATATCATGTTCTGTTGATTGCATCAAACCAAACTGATTATGCTGAACTTAATTACAAATGCAGCAAGTATGATCTTTACAGCAAGAGCAAAGAGAAAATAGATGTGGAAAAGGTCAAGCCGTACTATCTCTCTCTCATTGAAAAGGTGAGATTTTCATTCTGCAATATCTTAGTTGGGACATTAGAAGCTTTTTTACATTGATTTTCTAAACTGGGATGTTTAATTTGTTAATGCAGTATTTCCCAGCAAAGCTCAGGTGGTGAACCTTGGAGTTTTGTTTCTACCGGATGATCATTAACTTAAGGAAATGGCTGCTTGGCGTGATGAGTGATGTTTTACTACAAGAGGAAATTCAAAAAAGCTGTCTTTCGGCCTTCTGTTGTTAAAGCTGTATATGTTGCCTGTCATTTTATGCAGTCCTTGTCATTTGCTTCAAATTTCTTTCTGCTTCTATCTGATAATCAATTCGTTATGATATTCATCTTGGTTTATCCAACTTCTTCCAAGTTCTAAGCCTTAAATTCATATGAAACATGAAGAACTATCAGATATGATATGGTAATGAGAGGGACTTTAAATGCCAGTGACACGCAAAGCACAAAAAGTGGATTACTAATTTGCAGAAACAACCCACGTGATTCTATGAATATGAATATAATGCGAAGACATTAAGCCAAGTATATAGTCAGACCATGAAAGTACGCGAATAGATAGACATGGCTGGCCTGCACTTGAAAAAGAAAGAACGTACAAAAGTCTGGATTGACCACATGTATATACCTTTTAGCTCAGCAGCGGCTGGTCCAGATCGAGGCTTTTCAGTTTTTGCCAAGTAATTATAAGTAGATCAGGAAATGGGGATGTGGATTAAGCTGCCGTGTCCATCCTAAAGATGTGCTCTGAGTCTTAATTAACAGTAATGCGGAAAGCATTAAATGCAGAAATAGAAGATGAAGAAGATAAGGAAATTACGGAAATCAAAGAAGAAACAATTGGTTGTATTGGAAAAATACTCTGTTCTGCATTGGCAGTATACTTGCTATTTATAGACTACTACAAATAGAATGAAAATAACAGAAAGCATAACAGAACGTGAATGTATAACACGATGGCCTCATGTGATTGCTGCATTTCTATCAAGTGGAACCGTGGGCATTATATGCTCAGCTGCACTCTTTAATCTTGATAGCCCCCCCGCAAGATGGAGAGTAAATATTCAAAACTCCCATCTTGGACAGACATCGAGCAAGTGCTGGAGAGTGCACTGGTTTGGTAAGAAGATCAGCCAACTGATCAGAAGAAGGGACATGTGCAGTAATTATTTGGCCAGCTGAAATCTTATCTCGAACTAGATGACAATCTAGTTCGATGTGCTTGGTGCGTTCATGGAATACCGGGTTAGCAGCTATGTGCAATGCAGCCAAGTTATCACAAAATAGAGTAGCTGGATCATGAATTGGAATGCAGAGGTCATTGAGAAAGTATCGCAGCCATGTGAGCTCGCAAACAACAGCAGCCATGGCTCTATATTCGGATTCAGCCGAAGATCGTGAGATTGTGTTCTGCTTTTTGGATTTCCAGGCAATGAGAGATTGACCAAGAAATATGCAGAAACCAGTAGTTGATCGCCGAGTGTCAAGACAGTTGGCCCAATTGGCATCTGAGTAAGCTGTAAGTGTCAATGGCGAATTGGTTGAGTAAAAAAGTCCTTGGCCTGGTGCATTTTTGAGGTACCGAATGACTTTAAGAAGAGCATCATAGTGTGGTATCCGTGGGGCTTCCATGAACTGACTTAGAAAATTTACACTGTAACTGATGTCTGGTCTTGTATTAGTCAGATAGAGTAACTTCCCAACTATCTTCCTATACAGAGTTGGATCATGAAAGACTGCTCCTTCTTCTTTTTGAAGCTTGATATTTGGCTCCATTGGTATAGGCGAAGGCTTGGCAGCAAGCATACCTGTTTCAGATAAAATATCCAAGGTGTATTTGCGTTGGCAAATCTTGATTCCAGCCCGTGATCTAGCTGTTTCCATGCCAAGAAA
Source organism: Juglans regia (assembly GCF_001411555.2). NCBI lineage: Eukaryota > Viridiplantae > Streptophyta > Magnoliopsida > Fagales > Juglandaceae > Juglans > Juglans regia. The sequence goes on from NC_049901.1 coordinate 37,431,324, forward strand.
AAATTTGAGTGCACCCAGATCCTTTATTTTGAATTTAGTGGACAAGAATTGCTTGACTTCATTAGCTGAGTTATGATCTGAACTCATAAGAATAATGTCGTCAACGTAGATCAACAAGGCTGTGAAGGATGAGACCGTGCGTTTGGTGAATAGACTGTAGTCAGATTTAGACTGCATGAAACCAAATTCTGCAAGAGTGGATGAAAGCTTTGTGTTCCACTGACGAGATGCCTGTCGCAGACCATAGATACTCTTATGTAATTTGCACACTTTGTTTGCATGGGGCAAAGCAAGACTAGGTGGAGGTCGCATATATAGTTCTTCATTAAGCTCTCCATATAAAAAGGCGTTGTTCACGTCTAATTGTTGTAAATCCCATCCTTTCATGGCAGCCACAGCAAGAAGAGTTCGGATGGATACCATTTTAGCAACTGGTGAGAAAGTGTCATGAAAATCAACTCCCTCACGCTGAGTAAAGCCCTTTGCAACTAATCTTGCTTTGGCACGTTCAATGGAGCCGTCAGCTTTGAACTTGTATCGATACACCCATCTGCAATCAATCGGCTTCTTGTTTTGAGGTAAATCAACAATGGACCATGTCTCATTTAGCTCTAAAGCAGTGAGCTCTTGATCCATTGCCTTACACCAAATGGGATCTTTAAGAGCTTGGATATGTGATGTTGGTTCGGTGTGAATGGAAATGGAGGCTGTAAAAGCTTTGAATGATGGTGATAAAGAGTCATAGGATAACACAGAAGAAAGAGGAAACTGGATGTGCGTACCTTTGCTTTTGCTTGATTCAGTAGCTTTCAACTCAGAAGAGGATGGAGATAATGCATTGCAATGAAACTCTTTGAGGTAACTAGGAGCAGTTCGAGTTCTGATTGATCGACGCAAGGGCAATGGATTTGATGCAAGATTTTGATTATCAAGTGGGAGAGTAGAAGGTACTGAATCAGGAATTGGTGGGGATGGGTGAATTGGAGAGGTGTCACGAAAATTTTGGTTGGGAATGAGGGGTGTAGGATTGAGTTGCGTGGAAGGTGTTTGATGGTTGGCTTCAAAAAATGCCGTAGGTGAAGAATTAGGAGATAAGATTTGCAATTCTTGAGTTTTGGTTTGCTTCAAGGGAAAGATATCTTCATGAAAGATGACATTGCGAGAAAGGAATACATGGTTTGTGGTGATGTCAAGGAGTTTGTATCCTTTAACCCCATAGGGATAACCAAGAAACAAACATTTTGTGGCCCGAGCATCAAATTTGGAACGTCCATGTGTCAATGTTGAAGCGAAACAAAGACATCCAAAAGTTTTGAGGTGAAGATATGATGGTTTCTTGTTATAGAGCATTTCAAATGGAGACTTTCCTTGAAGATTTGGAGATGGAGTGCGATTGATTAAGTACACAGCAGTGTTGATGAATTCAGTCCAGTATTTCATAGGTAGACCAGATTGAAACTTCAAGGCTCTTGCAATGTTTAAGATGTGTTGATGTTTGCGCTCAGCAAGAGCATTTTGCTGAGGAGTGGCCACACAAGTGAGTTGATGTAATGTTCCTTTGGAAGCATAGAATGAGGGCATATTGAACTCGGCACCATTATCAGATCTGATAGTTTTGATCTGTGTATTGAATTGGGTGGTCACAAGAGAAAAGAAGTTTTGAACAGATATACGAGCCTCGGATTTATTTTGGAGTAAATAGATCCAGGTGCATCTAGTAAATTGATCCACGATTGTGAGAAAATATTTGACATTATTGTATGCTTGGATTGGATTAGGTCCCCAAATATCAACAGAAATTAATTCAAATGGACTAGAAGCTGTGGTATGGGATTGAGGAAAAGGTAGCTGGCGTTGTTTTGCAAGTGGACAAATTTCACAAACAGTGGTTGAAGGAATTATGGACTTTGAATTAGAATTGTGAATATCATTCAACACATGCTGTGTCATGGAACTATGCCCAAGTCTGTAATGCCATAATGTGAATTCATCAAATTTTGAAGCATTTACAGTGTTAACGTAGCTTGAACAGAAAATTGAAAAAAAAGAATGTAAAGCCGTGGGATCTGGCTTGATATTTTGAAGATGATAGAGTCCATTATGCAGTGTCCCCATGCCAATCGTCTTCCAAGAGGGAAGGTCCTGAATGTAGCAAAAAGTAGAAGAAAAAATAAAACAACAATGGGAATGAACAGATAAGGATTTGGCAGAGAGTAAGTTAAGTGAAAAAGCAGGCACATAGAGCACATTTTTGAGAATAAGTTGATCAGACAGATGAATGTCACCAACGTGTGTGGCAGGTGTAGTGGTGCCGTTTGGTAACTTGATTGTGTGTGAAATAAGGGTGATATTATGAGTAAATAGAGTAGGAGTACAGATCATGTGATCTGTAGCTCCAGTATCTATGATCCATGAGTGAGTGGATTTTGAGATGGTGTGTGATGTGTTTGTGGAATTATGACAAGTGGTACCAGAAACGGGAGAGGTTCCAGAAGAGGATGAATCTGAACAAGTGTGATTTGCAGCGGATGTAGGAACTGAGGGCTGAGGAGATTGAAGTAAGGCAAGGAGACGAGTGTACTGCTCTTGAGTGATTGGTGATCCATTGCTGATTGATTCCTGTTCAAGAGAAGATTGATTAGCATGTGATTTAATTTTGAAATTGTTTTTGTAACCTGGAGGAAATCCATGGAGCTTGTAGCATTTTTCTCTAGTATGTCCTGGTATGCGACAGTGAGAGCACACAGGAAGATCAGGATTTGCTTTGAAGCATCGTTCCAACGAGTGGCCTTGGATGTTGCAATGAGTACAGAACAACTTATCTTTACGTGAAGTGGAATGGTTGCGTTGATCAGGTCCTCTTGCTGCCATTGCAAGAGGTGCAGGAGGTAGATTAAGTTGACGTCGCCTCTCTTCTTGTTGTATAAGAGACAAAACACGATTTAATGCTGGGAGAGGATCATGGAGTAATATCTGAGCACGAATGGCATCAAATGATTCATGCAGTCCATTGAGAAACTGCATAACCTTGCTTCGGTGAGTGTAGTCCAGCAGAGTCTTCAAAGCTCCACATGTACAGGATGGCATAGGCTCGTATATTTCTAACTCATCCCAGAAACTTTTGAGTTTGTTATAATATTGACTAATCGATTCCTCATCTTGAGTAAGTGCTGAGATCGATTTAGTAAGCTGAAAAATTCGTGGAGCATTTTGGATTGAAAAACGCTCACGTAGATCATTCCAAACAGCTGCTGCAATGTTTGCATGAGCAATGCTTGCTCGATGTTCAAAACCAACGGAATGTTGAATCCAAGCTATCACCATATCATTGCAACGTTCCCAAGCAGTATATAGTGGATCAGAATCAGTGGATGGTTTAGGAATCTTGCCATCGATGAAACCTAATTTGTTTTTGATGTTCAAAGCTCGGCGCATGGTCCTTGCCCAGGTGACATAGTTTTCAGTTGTAAGAAGATCAGGAACCAATGGAGAAGAGGCTCCTTCACCGGGTTGGATATAAAAGGGACTGGCAGGGTGGTGTGGGTTATTTTCTGGATTGGAGAACATATTGTTATCTTTGGTTGGAGGTGTTTCTGTCATGGCTCATGATACCATGTTAACAGTAATGCCGAAAGCATTAAATGCAGAAATAGAAGATGAAGAAGATAAGGAAATTACGGAAATCAAAGAAGAAACAATTGGTTGTATTGGAAAAATACTCTGTTCTGCATTGGCAGTATACTTGCTATTTATAGACTACTACAAATAGAATGAAAATAACAGAAAGCATAACAGAACGTGAATGTATAACACGATGGCCTCATGTGATTGCTGCATTTCTATCAAGTGGAACCGTGGGCATTATATGCTCAGCTGCACTCTTTAATCTTGATAAAGACATCTGTTTTGAGATAGGCTTAGGAGGAGTACTTTGCTTGTAAGTTTCATCTTTCTCTCCTCTCTGACTCGCAATCATTTATCATTCGGGTTTTCGAAGACATTTGCACGTAACCATCCCCCTAGTTTCTTGTCACCCTCTCTCAGCTCTACAACTCTTCTCTGTAAACCCATCATCCGGCTGCTCCCTCCAATACTCTACCATTTTCCTTCCCTTCTCAAGGCTTAAGAGCATCATTTTTGGAGATTTTCTTTTGTATTTTTCCCCATGCATGCATGATGGAAATTATATATGATAGATCTATAGCCTTTTAGCCATCTCCTAGCAAGCACATGCCACACCGCCCATCATTGGAGAGAGGATCGAAGTTTCATGAAATAAGTTTACTCAATGGATCTAGGCCTTTTAGATAGTTCTCCTTCTATACGTAAGAGTTGTTAATAGCACACGATCTCCTATATATATATATATGTAAGGTTGTGAAGCAGGAGACCTGATCTCTCAACCACTACAATTCATACAGAATCGATGCAATCGATATATGATCATCTATTGCAACTCACTCACAGCTGGAGCTAGCTAATAGATAACTTGGGCATTCCTTAATTAGGATCAAGACTACTTTGTTAGTCTCAACTTTCTTTGATCTTCTATTTCCTTCTCACATTTTTTTTAATTTGTTTGCGTCTGGTTGAGGTAATTGAAGGTGTCTCCAATCCCACCTGTAGTATCTTGAGGCACATGATTATATATATTAAGCTTATTGCGTAGAAAAAAAAGCTTTACCTACTCAATAAATATATAGTTAAGATTAATCAGAAAGTCTCCATAGATACTGTGTTAAAGAAAGATGATTGGTCTTACAAATTTATATATATCTTGAAATAGCACGTTAGATCTATTTTATAATTATAATCAACTCCTTCAACGAACCTAATAAGAAATTCTACAAAATTAGGTGGATTGTGTCATCCATTTGAGCTAATTGGTCCAAAAGTTTATCCAACTACTTAGTGCGAATTATCTCTTTGACCGTGGGGCTTTTGTGAAGATAATTAAGCATTGAGGTTGACAATATACATAATATTGTACATTGAGGATGGCTGGATAATTAAATAATAAAAAATTCTAGACATAAATCTCACATTCTGAACACCTACTTAAAAACATGTCATTTTACTTTTTTACCCACGTAATAAAAATGATTCCAGATATATTTGTACGTAAAATAGGATAAAAAGATAAAATAATATATTTTTAAAAGAGTGTGCAGAGTATGAGGCTTATGGATAGCAGAACTCTTAAATAATACATATAGTTGATGTTTTAATTTAGGGTATGTTTGGATAATACCAAAATTTTTAATCATAATTTCATTTACAAATATCACTCTGACACAAAATACTTTTCTATTTCAAACTTGAAACTTTTCATCTACTCATAATTACCTAATCATTATTCAAAAACAAAAATTAATTAATACAACTTTTACAAATTTCAATACAAAAATAATATTAAAAAGTTATATTCAAACAATTTTTTAATTTTATCTATTCATTTTCATAAACTGCAATACAATGCTTATTTTAAAAAATATTTTTATTCAACTTTTTCTCTCATTTCCTAAAACTAATATAAAACAAATTCTCAAAATTCTTAAACATTCCCAAACATTATTGGTATCCAAACATGGCTAAGTCTAGCTGATTACATCTGATTAACCACCCATTTTATTTAATTATTAATTTTTGTAATCATGTATATTAGGAGTGGCAATATGTGACACGACCCGTTAACTTAACACGAACAAGACACAATAATAACGGATTTGAGTCAAAACAGATTGACTCGTTAAAACACGATTGCTTAACAAGTTGATAACGGATCAACCCATTATGACCCATTAAGAAAGTTAAAGTTACATTATACCCTTATACCTAAAAGTAAAGTTAAGTTGGGATTTTCATTTCGATATTGTTATTGTTTGGATTGTAATTTTGTAATTTTAGTTATTTTTAAATTTTTTTATAGATATTGTGATTTTAATATTTATATAAAATTATACTAAACTTAATTAGGTCAAACGGGTTAATTTCATGTATGTTCAACCTATTTACATAAAGGGTTGAAACGGGTTGGGTTGAGTCGGGTCGTGTTACCTTATTTTGTTGTATTCATTAACGGGTCAAAACATGTCAAGTGTCATTGCAGCAAATGCCTTAGAAATATCATCGGGTTGTAAGGCATGGTTAAAACGATGGCAACACTTCAATGTGTTGTGCCCCCTTTTATTGCAAATTTGACACACTTCATGCCGACTAGACTCATAGGAACTGAATTGGGCAACTTGGCGATTTTGAGAATAACCTCCCCAGTAGTGTTGTTGGGACAGACATAGTGGCTAGCTTGAGTAAAGCCGTGACCTTTGGACTAGAAGCTGTCATGGATGGAGTGGCGTGTCCCTCCGGTGGAGCTGTCACCTGTCTTTTGACCATAAAAGGAAAGCTATGGGTTAGTCATAGAATCATGGAGTTGGGTGTGGATTTCATACCCTTGTAGAAGTGGAACAAGCTAGGCATAGGTTGTCATGGGTGGTTTGAGCATGGAGGTTGTGAATGGCTCATCTTTGGGGCCAAGACTATTCAAGAGGGAGAATACCTTCAACTTGTCATTGGTCGAACGCCCAATAGCAATAAGGTTGTTGCACAACTCCTTGAATTGACGTAGATGGTCTGTGAAAGAGGTTGTTGCTTCCTTCCTCAAGTAATTGATTTGTCATTGTAACTAGAATTTCTCTTTCTTGGGAATCATGCGTATAGGCTTCTTGTAGTGCCTGCCAAACATGATGAGAAGACTCAAGACTGACGATAAGGCCAAGAGCTTCTACCAAAAGTGTCCAAATGATCCACCCACTGAGAAGACGATCTGCCTTGTACCAATGTTGGTGATCTTTAGATAATTCTATATTTTTTGTTGTATCAACATCACTCAAGATGGGTGTGTATTGTGGTGGTGCCCTCGTGTCCCAATGAGGTGGCCAACGAGGTCTTGGCTCTCAGTCAAGGCCAATATATGTTCTCTCCATAGTGGACGGTGTCTTGCTTGAGACGGAGAGTGACGAGATTGTTGACATTAAGGGAGATAGAAGCCATGGAGGAAGACTCTCTTAGGCCTCGTTTGGGAACTCATCTTATTTCATCTCATTCTCAAACATTACTCAAATACAAATAATTCTCAATTTTAAATATTCAACATTTTCATCTAATAATTACCTAATCATTACATTTTTTTCAAAATTTCATACAAAATACAAAAAATAATTCAACTTTTTCAAATTTCAAAATAAGCATAATATTAAAAAATTATATTATAACAATTTTTTAATATTTTTATTCAAAATTTTCTCTCTATTTTTCTAAAGTCCAATAAAATATCTTAACTCAAACCACTTCACTACTATTCATAAATCATTTCACTACTATTCATAAATTTCTAATCTCATCACATTCTCCAAACGAGGTCTTACTCTCACAATGGCTATGGTACTATGAAAACAATATAAGTGAGGTGTTTGTCAAAAAGCCTCTTCACCGTGAGCAGTAGAGAGTCTTGTATTGATATTTTTCTTTATATGAAAGCAAATTATCATTGATAAAAGAATATTACAGACACTTATCAAGCCATATAGCTTGAGAAATAAAGTTTGTAATACAATCACACCTATATTTCTAAACTTTCAACATTCCAAGCATATCGGGCAAGCTTATATGTTGCCACATTTCCTGTTCTATTGATATGTTGAACTTTGACATTCACCAAACAATAGTGGAACTTTTTTTGTTTCAATCGACAGGTTTCCCAACATTGCTGGAGATTCTGCTTCCTTTTGAAGTTCTTTCGCTATCAGCAAAAAATTACTTTCAATTATTAGCTTCAAGATACCCATGTTAGCACATAGTTGTAAACATCTAAATATTGCTAGTAACTCAATTGATTCTGGATCAACAACTTCGTTTTTAACCTTGCTAGAAGCCATAACAATATCTCCTTTATCATCTTTGAGAATAGCACCAACTCCTACTCTATGTAGATCACAAAATATTGCTCCATCCACATTTTGCTTCAAGTATCTAGGAGGGGGCGGTTTCCAGCAGTAGTAATCCTTTGTCTTGGTGTTTGGAAAATACTTGATGTCTGTAAACATCCTATGTAATGATAGGGCATATTCGATTACCTGTCTTGGTTCAATGCAAGTTTTGTCATCCAAAATCTTATTTCTTCTAAACCAAAAGCCTCACGGAATTAAAAAGAATATAGTCAGGTCTCCTGCTCTGCCAACTTCTTTCACTTTCATTGCTATATCCATTACATTCATATCCCTTCCCATCTTTTCCATAATAGGCACACATCTATCCCAATAATCTCTAATTTTAGGACAATGAAATAATGCATGTGGTAGATTTTCTAACCTTTCACTATAAAAACATCATGTCCCCTCAGTAAACATATTCTACTTTCACAAATTATGTTGAGTAGGTAGCCCTTCTTTGCAAGCTCTCCAATCAAACACCTTCACTTTATTAGGAACTTTTATCTTCCATAGAGCCTTCCATAGCGCATGTTGTTTGCTAGCATTACAACACTCACCTGAGCAGCTATTGAATTTCTCTTTGATTAATTTGTATTCTTAATACTGAATTTTTCACTTTTCTCCAATGTCCATATCTACTTATCAGGCTGCTCTCTAAGGCAAATTATGATATTTTTATTTTGTTCTCTTGTATGTTATCTTGTATTGATATGTCAATAATGTTGAAGCCACCGATAGAATGTCTCAAGGATGGTCAACGATTTCTTTTTTCCTTTTACTGACTGATTAAGAAAATATTTTTTAATTATGTTTTGATTTTTAAAAAAATGTTTAAGAGTATAAAAATATGTATGAAAAAATGTCACTTAGCTTTATTGGTGACATATCTCGTGCTACGCCCTTGGATGTACAACTCTTGATATTTATATTAAACATTTTCAGAACATATACAAGATATATGACCGTTTGATACAAGGTTGTACAAGAAAATATATCAAAACATAAACCAGGAAATATGTACTCAATGAGCGTTGTTGTCAAGGAGCTGTCATTTTTGGTTTTGATGCATTTGCTGATACAATATATGTGATGCCTCATTATTGGATATAGTTGTTACGTGAATATTGGGTGTATTTATTGCGTTATCAAGTCTTGATCTTCAAGATTATTGCTATTAGTATCCAAGTAATGCAAATCAAGGTTGGAATTAAAAAAAAAAAAACTCGTAATAGATATTACACATAAGTGGTAAATAGTTGCAGTTCTACTAGTGCTCTATAAGTTTCAAACTTGTTTTTAATATCACTCTATATCAATTGGAGTACATGAAACAATAAAAGTTGCTCCACTATCGTTGCAAATCCAATGACTTTAACTATTTTAACTTTTAAAGCTTTATATTTTAGGTAGCAAAGTAAAACTTTATTATTAAATAAAGAAAAGCAATTGAGATCGCCAAATGAATATACTTTTGTTTGGACCCGTGCACAAAAACATCAAATGATTGAAAAAATAACGATAAATTTTTGAAATTACTGTTTGTCTCAAAAGATTAAGTCGATTGAAAGATATAGATTTAAGAGTAATGCTATTATACCCTTAATTTATATCACTCACTCTATCCCCTTGACATGGAGCCAAAATGTTGTGCTATGTGGCTTATTAAAAAAAATTAAAAATACGAACATAAAATAGTAGATGAAATCTAGAGTTTAGTTTTATTCCTTTAATATTTTCGGGCGCTATTTTATTTTGAATATATATTTTTTTAATTTTTTAATAAGTCACACAGCATCACATTATGGTGCCACGTCAAAGGAAACAAAATGAGTGATATAAATTAGGAAACATAGTAACATTATTTAAGATTTAATCATTTATATTTTGTCTTTAAGAAAACTCAATAATCCTATATGAAACGTGAGGTAATTTCATTCATCAAAGTGTTGAAAGAAACTATTGAAGCTAAGGTTTCAATATTCATATAATTATATATATATATATATATATATATCTATATATAACTATATATAGATTTTGATGATAACAAATGAATTCAAGCATAAAGGAGTCTCAAACTCAAGTTATCTATATAATGGAGCCAAATATATCAACAAACAAGCATGAGTAAGAAAGGGAATAAGCTCACAAATAAAGTTTTTAGAGTAATTTTGTACATCTGATAAAATTTGAAATTGGATTAAGGCTCAACATTAATCTTTTCACATAAAGCATCAAATTTTATTTTCCATATGTGCATGATATATTTGAAAATTAAAAATTAAAAATTTGAATTTTTGAAAAATGATTGATTGTCATCTTTCACATGTGCATGCCATGATTAAAAACTTGATTTTTGAAAATTTAAAAAATGATTGATTGTCATATTCACATTTGCATGTTTTGTTTAAAAACTTTGAAAGTGATTGATGCTCTTTCGGACATATATAAAAGGTAGATAATTTTGTTTGGAAGTTTTAAAAAGTAAATAATACTCATTTTGTCATATGCAAAAGTAAAAGATTGGATTTGAAAATTTTGAAATGTTAATTATGTTGTCTTTGACAATTGCAAAAAGAAGAAATTTTTATTTGAAAATTTTGATAAGTGAGTAGTGCTCCTTTTTGACATGTGAATTTTTTTAAAATTTAAAAATGAAGTCTGATATGTTTATAAATAGCTCAACTGAGATCTTCAAAATTATTACAAGAGCATACACACATCTATTACAAGTTTTACAACATTCATTCAAAATTTTGAATCTTTCTTCTCGAAACATTGAACTTTAGCTCTTGTTCATTTTGAGAGAGATATAGTTTGTGCTATATTATTCTTATTTCACTCATAAATTTGTATTTTCTGATAACTTACTCACTATCAGCTCTTTTATTAGTAAAATGGTATCTATATCCTTTGTGTGTGTGTAGAAGGCGTTCTACAAAAGGAATAATTGAATTGCCACATGTAAGGAGATTGCAAGTACAGAGGGTGTTCTACATGGCGCCACTTTTGGTTTATAATTATTATTAAATACAACCTTGTTCCAACCCCCTCTTGTGTTAGTCATCTGAATAACAATTGGTATCAGAGCAATTGCTCTTTTATAAGATTAATTATCTTTTAAGTTAAGATCTTATGGCTAACATTGTAGCTATCTTTGGTGAAGGTCAATCCAGTAGTCGACCTCCACTATTTTGTAGAGACAATTACACATTTTTGAAAGATAGAATGAAAATATTCCTTCAGGTTAAAGCTCGAGAAATTTGAAAATGCATTGTAAATAGATCTTATATCCCAACAAAAGTTGTTGATAGAGTAAATTTGAAAAATGAAGAAGAAGAATTTGATTGTAAAGATGAGAGAATTCTAACATTGAATTCTACGACTATAAATTTCATATATAATGTTCTCAATGAGAATGATGATAAATCTATTTCTACTATGTACACTCGTTTTACTAACATTATAAACAGCTTGATAGCTTTCAGCAAAGTTTATTTCAGCTTGGAGATAGTAAGAAAAATCCTCAACTTTCTGCTACAACGTTGGAAATCAAAAGTGACAACGATTCTTGAAATTAGAGATCTTAAGAAAGTTGAAGTAAATAAACTCATCAGGTCATTCACCACCCATGAGTACACTTTGAAAAGAGGAGAAAAAGAAGGAAAGCTAAAGAAGAGCTTAGCACTTAAAGTTGTTCCTCATGAAAGCTAAAGTGATGAACATGAGGAAACTGATGACAAAGATGAAGAACTTGCAATGATAACAAGGAGAATTAAGAAATTCTTAAAGAGAAATAAAGCCCATTCAAATAAATCTTTAAAAACCTTTTTCAAGAAAGATACAGGTAAAAATGACTCTTTAACTTATTACAAATGCAATAAGCTTGAAGAAAAATCGAAACAAGGGCAAGAAAGCAATGAAAGCTACATGAGATGATGACTCAAGTAGCTCGGATAGCGAAGCAAGCAATGGAGAACCAATAAATCTTTGTCTTATGGCAAAAGATGACCTTGAGGGTATAAATCTTGACAATATTGAAAATTTTTCATATGAGAAATTGCAAAATATTTTGGAAGAAGTATATGAGAAACTTGAAAAATTGGGTATCAAATATACTACTTTTAAAAAAAAAAAAAAACCTTCTTTAACAAATGAAATTGATATTTTAAGAAAAAAAATATTGTTTTGAAAGATGAGAATCATAAGTCGAAGAAGAAAGTGACTGATTTAGAAAAGATTATTAAAAACTTTATAAACGGAAAAAGAAATTTTGAAAACCTTCTTCGTGGTCATAGATATGTTTTTGACAAGCCAAACTTAACATACATGCCAAAACAAAAATACAAATTTATAAAAACTTATTTGATAATCATTCTAAATCAAAATCCAGTATTTAAAGTTATTTTCATAAAAATAACTTTTTCAAAGAAATATACTATTACAATCACTCAAGTTCTTCATATATGTCGCATATTATCTGCAATTTGTGTAATACAAGTTGATATAATTATCATGTTTGTCCTAGTAGAAAAAAACATACAATAACTATTAGGGTCATATGGGTACCTAAAAATCTTATTTCTTCTAATATTAATAAATGAATGACCCAAAGAACTTGAGTACCAAGAAAAATCATTTTAATTGTTTTTGTAGGTATGCATGAAGTCCACCATAAGCAAAAACAAGTGGTTTTAAAATAGTGGATGTTGAAGACACATGACAGGAGACAAGAGTAAGTTCATTGATTATATATCTAAAGAAGAATGACACGTGACATTTGGAGACAACTCGAAAGGGAAGATCGTGGGAATATGTAAAATTGGTAATGTGACTTCTCTCATAATTGAAGATGTTCTACTTGTTGAAGGTCCAAAGCATTATTTATTGAGCATAAATCAATTATGTGATAAAAGATTTACAGTTAATTTGAAAAGGGATAAACGCATTATTTTAAATGATCATGATTGCAATATTTGTTTTATTGCTTTTAAAAGCAACAATGTTTATACTACTGAATTTGAAAAAATTGTCTCACGAGATACTATTTATTTTTTAGCTCAAAATGAAACTAATTGGCTATGGCATAGAACATTAGGTCATGCAAATATGAAATTTATTTCCAAACTTTCAAAAAATGATCTTGTGAGACCCAAGGCAATTTTTCTTAAAGAAAAAACTTATGATGTATGCAAGTTTGGTAAATAAACAAAAACTTATTTTAAAATTAAGAAACATATTTTCACTACTAGACCATTGCAACTAATATGCATGGATCTTTTTGGACCAAATAAAGTTGCAAGTTTAGGAGGAAAATATTATGCATTTGTTATTGTTGATGATTTCTCTAGATATACTTGGGTCATCTTTCTTGCTTATAAAAATGAGGCACATAATGCCTTTACCAAGTTATGCAAGAGAATTCAAAATGAAAATGGTTATACTATTTCAAGTATCCAAAGTGATAGAGGAAAATAGTTTATTAGTAAAGATATTGAAACTTTTTGTGACAAAAACTGTTTTTGTGCATAATTTATCTGCCCCTCGAACTCCTCAACAAAATGGGGTAGTAGAAAGGAATAATAAATCTCTTCAAGAGATGCCAAGAACAATGCTTAATGATATAATTTGTCCAGTTATTTTTGGGCCAATGCGGTAAGTATTGCTTGTTATGTTATAAATATAGTTATATTAAGGTCTAAATTAGATAAAACCTCTTATGAGCTTTGGAATGAGAAAAAACCCAACATTGGTTACTTTCATATATTTGGATGTAAATGTTTCATTTTAAATGACAGGGATAATTTAGGCAAGTTTGATGCAAAATTTTGATGAAGGTATCTTTCTCGGGTATTCTGCTAATAGTAAAGGTATAGAGTATTCAATAAAAAGACGTTGACTGTATAATAATCTATGCATGTAGTATTTGATTAATCTAATCCTGTACTCTCTAAGAAATTTGTTGATGAAGAAACAGAAGGTATAAATAACATGGAGAGTCTCAATCTCAAGTCCAACATGGAGACATCAAGAAAGATCATCAAAACTTAATGCAAGATGCAACCAAATAGTAAAAACTTGTCAAAGGTCATTCAGTGAAACAAATTTTAAGAGAACATTCACGAGGTGTAAGTACTCGATCATCTCTTAAAAATATTTGCAATCATACTATTTTTTTTCTCAATTTGAATCCAAAAATATTGATGACGCACTTCTTGATGAATCTTGGATTCTAATTATGCAAGAAGAGCTAAATCAATTTGAAAGAAATGATATTTGGACACTTGTTCCTAGACCTGAAAATCATACTATTATTGGAACAAAATGAGTTTTTAGAAACAAGAAAGATTAGTATGAAGTCATCACTAGAAACAAGGCTTGACTTGTGGCCCAAAATTTCAATCAAGAAGGAGTTGATTATGATGAGACATATGCACCAATCAAAAGATTAGAAGCTATTCGAATGTTACTTGTATATGGTTGTTATAAAGATTTCAAACATTCTCAAATAGATGTTAAAAGTGCTTTCTTAAATGGTTTTATAAATGAAGAGGTATATGTTGAGCAACCTTCAGGTTTTGAAAATCATGTTTTTAAGTTTACAAAAGTATTATATGAACTCAAACAAACTCCTACCTTGGTATGAGAGATTTAGCGGTTTCTTGATTGAAAAAAATTTTTCAAGAGGAAAAATCGACACAACCCTTTTCATTAAACATGAAAATGATTATATTCTTTTGATTCAGATTTATGTGGATGATATAATATTTGGTGTTACTAATGAAAATATGTGTCAAATTTTTGCTAAGAGTATGCAGGAAGAATTTAAAATGAGCATGATGGGAGAACTTAACTTTTTTCTCGGATTGCAAATCAAGCAAGCAAAAAGTAGAACATTAATTAATCAATCAAAATATATTAAAGAATTATTCAAAAAGTTTGGGATGGAATGTACGAAGAAAATTGGAACACCAATAATTTTATCTACCAAACTTGACAAGGATGAAATCGGTAAGCCAGTTGACTCAAATTTATATCGAGCTATGATTGATAGTCTATTATATTTGATAGCTAGTAGACCAGATATTATGTTCGGTGTGTGCTTATGTGCACGTTTTCAATCATGTCTAAAAGAATCTCATTTAATTGCAGTTAAGCGCATTCTAAGATATCTTGTGGATACAATTGACATAGGGTTATAGTATCCTAAGTATATATTTTTTTTTATCTAATCAGCTACTCATATTCAGATTATGCTGGTTGTAAAGTTGATCGAAAAAACACTAGTGAAACATGTCATTTCTTAGATTATG
This sequence comes from Juglans regia, assembly GCF_001411555.2. Classification (NCBI taxonomy): domain Eukaryota; kingdom Viridiplantae; phylum Streptophyta; class Magnoliopsida; order Fagales; family Juglandaceae; genus Juglans; species Juglans regia. The sequence continues at coordinate 37,446,625 of NC_049901.1, forward strand.
CACTTGTTTCATGGTTTAGTAAAAAGTAAAATTTTGTTGCATTATCTACTGCTGAGGCAGAATATATTTTTGCGGGTAGTTGTTGTGCTAAAGTTCTTTACATGAAGCAACAACTTGAGGATTTTAAGTTTATGTACAAATACATTCCAATAATATATGAGAATACAAGTATTATAAATCTTTCAAAGAACCCAATTCAATATTTTAGGACTAAGCATATTGAGATTACATATCATTTTCTTCAAAACCATGTGCAGAAGGCGATATTGTAATAGAGTTCACAAGCACAAATGATCATTTGGCAGACACTTTTACAAAACCTCTACCAGAAGATAGACTATACATGATTAGAAGAGAAATAAGAATGATGCATAACATAAATACCTATTAAATAATTTTATTTTATCATCTCAAAAGACTTACAAAAACTTGAAACTTTTAACCCCATTTTTCAAGCGCTCTTGCTCGTCATATATATCAACATGCTGTAATTATCTAAAAGAATTAGGTAGTTGAAATGAAGAGACAAGCAATAATTTTAAATCTCTATTCTCCTGCTTTAAGTCTCTTATTTTTTTGTTAGATTCGTGTACAAGTTGTTGAAGTATATAAATCTTCTCGTTAAACTTGTCAACTTCACGAGTTCTAGACTGCAACCACCGAGAAAATGTGACAATAGATGATGAGTATCGAGTATGAGACTCACAAGTTCATAAATGACATCATCATCTGACTTATTAGTCAGATCAATCTCATACTGCATCATGACACCTATGGCAGATGCATAAATAACTTGTAAGTGAAGTGAAGAATACTTCATACATTGATCACGATGATTATTGAAAGAAGATTGATGAGCTATTGAAAATTTGTAGAATGAGAATGCAAATAAATTATAGAGATGTGAAGAAGATTTGATGCAAATTAGATGAAGTTGAAGACTGCTTTTATAGAGATAGAAATAAGAACAAAACAAACTATCATCTCTTCAAATCTTACCTAGTCAAGATTACAAAATATGTTGAATGCATATTGTCAAAAGTTATTCAGCTAAGCCAGCGAGATTAACTGCAGATTGTCCCTATTTTTCTCGTAAATGCTGAACCTTTGTTGTTATCTACTGATGTTGACTTTGTATTTGAACTCTATCTCTGTAACGACCCGATCCTATATTTTTAGGATTAAATTTTGAATAATTTTTTAAACTCAATAAATGGGTTATGGCCCAATAAAAGAATTTATCGGATAGATTATTTTTATTAAACCTAGAATTAAGGCTCCATTATTATTATTATTATTATTTCTACTCCAAGCTCATGAGTGGTAGAGTCTAAATACCATTATTATTATTATTTCCTTTTCGTCATAAAACTCTTAGTTATCGAATTTTTCTTCTATAAATTTCAATAATCCACTCACATGCACATTCACGACTCTTTTTATCTAGGATTTTCTTTTCGGTTTTCAAACATATATACATATACACGTTTCACTCACAAAAAATGCAAGCCGCAATGTCCTCCATCGTGAGTCTTCCAATCATGTATCAATACAATGCATGCACGGCTTCATCCGTTTCCTCCGCATTCACGTTTCTCATCCTAGGGTTTTCCTCTTGGCTCTCAACCGGCTAGGTTTATAAATAAGTTAAGCCCTCCTCTGCATGAAAGGCATAGTCACTGCCGCCAACATCTAAATACACTCACGCACACAGAGCACTTTTCACAAACCTCCTCTCCTCAAAACTGCAACACACGTCCAGGAAAACAACCTCCACCACCTCCCCTTAGTTTGTCCAGCAGACCACCCAAGACCTTCTTCGTGACGACCACAGAAAACCACAGCCATAGCCCCACGTTCAGTCCCGCAGCACGACTATCCCGTTTCACCACCTAACGTTCACCCTCCAACACCCCTAGCTCACGTCTTTGCCCTCAGCCAATACGTAACCGAAAGCCACCAACTTCCCCACACGTAGCAACCAAAGCTCTACCCTCCACCACCGTCGCCCAACCATTGAGAAACCACACCAAAATACTATGTTTTACTGCACCGAAACAAAGGATATATCCTCACCCAAACTGAGAGCCACGTTCTGCCACTAGTTGGCCGCGACGCCACCGTTGGCAGCAACAGACGACGCCAGAGATCTAGCCTCCACTGCCTAGTGACGCCACAGCAAGCCGCCACCCTTGCTCTGTAAGTTCATGCCGTGTCCTCTCCCTCTCATTCATCCCGTAATCTCTCTAAGATTTAGTTTCTCTCTCTCTCTCTTTCATAACTCTCTCACTCTTCGTCTCTCTCTCTCTCTCTCTCTTTCTCAGAGCTTTGCCGCCACACTCGCCACCCCCCGCTTCGTCGCATGATTCCTCCCTCGGTAAGAATATCGCAAGGCTTGAGAAGAATACGCCTACTATTAATATAAATCCCTAGGCCTTATGTCAGTTTCAACTACAGGGGTAGATTTTTATTTTTTAATTACATATTTGTCCTTAGTTATACGCCAAACTGCATACTTATTGAACTTATATTTTATTTTGAGTTTTAATGTTTACGTAGGCTCTTATCTACTAGTTAAGTCTTTTTATTACAAAGATTAACAGTTTAGAATAATTCAGTGTTATGAAGATTTTAGGTTTAGAAAATATAGGGTATTTTTAATTGTTTAGATTTTCAATAAAATTACTTGTTTAATTAGAAATTTATGCAAAATAAATGTTTATTTTTATAGGCGACCGATTACGTGCTGAAAATAGTGGATTAACATTGCAAGGTAAGTAGCATGATTATATCCTTACACATATGTACGGTGAACTACTTGTCTTTTTATAAAAGATATTGTGCATGTATGCCTTCATTGGAAGCCCCTTTTTACGTACCCAAGACATGATAAAATTATAAAAAATCCATGATTTTATGTGAAGTATTATGCATTAAGCTATTTATGACAAATCATGATTTTATGAAATGAGTTATACATCAACATATTTATGAAAAGTCATGATTTTATGTGAGAGTTATGCATTAAAATAAATTATGAAAAACCATGCATGATTTTATGTGAAGATTTATGCATTAAAGTATTTTATGAAAAATCATGATTTTATGCGATGAAACATGTATCACGACATTTATGAAATAATGTGATTTCATTTGAAATCTATGATATGATATGACAAGATATGACAATTATGCATGTGATTTCTTTTGAAATCTATGATATGACAAGTATGCAAGTATGATTATGACAAAGTATGATTATGATAAAATATGTAACGGCTTATGTTATGTTATGAAAACGGTACCTGTGTTATGGGCATATTGCATTGCCAGGTCGTGCATGCTGGTAGTGCATCCAGTATGTCTTCCTTATGTATGGATTCCACAACCTGCAACCACGGGCGGAATCAGAATCTACCTAGATTTGCTAACCCTAACTCATGGAGGTCAACAGTGGGTAACAACCTATGACAAGTGAAATATAAGTTTATGTTCATGTTCATTTTATTTATGAATGTATTTATAAATATGCACGCTTTTTAAGAAACCTAATGTTTATTATGTTTATTGTATGATGTGTTACTTATTGAGTATTCGACTCATTTTAATTTTTTTTCTTGATTTTAAACCACCTCAGGTGATGACATTTATGAAGATCGGACTGCAGGACAGGACTTGACCCAGGGAGGCGAGGCAGAGGCCTAGACAGATTATGCTATGATTATTTTTATGCTTTATATTTAAAATAAATTATTTTGATAAGCATATGAGACTTCCGTATTTTTTTTTATAAGTGCTTCCGCCGACTCTAGTTTAGATTTTCAGTACTTATTAAAGTTTGTTTTATTTAAGGAGACTTTCGTATCTGGCGCGTTGTTAAAAAGAAAAAGTTTTTAAATTCAAGTTTAGTAGTAGCACACCGGCTCCCCGAAAATTCTAAAATGTCTTTTTGGGAAGCGGAGTGTTACAATCTCGTTCCAACTCTTCTATTTGTGGTTGCATGTCATGAGCATATCAGTCCGCAAATTTTTTCAACTCATTATTTTTTTGCTTTATTTTTTATTCTTTCTATCTTTGTTAACAAGATTTTGACGCAATTCAGATATTTGATTATTAAGCTAATCAACATCACTCACTCTCGCCAATAATGTTTGATACATGGTCATAACAGAGACAACATATTGAGCATTGATAGTTGTTGATTCTACAACAACCTCAGAATCAATCCTATCAAAAAATGAATCTATGCTTTTATCATGGTATTGACAGACTCATAAGAGAAAATGAGTGGTTGAGGCGTAAATAGTTCTTGATTCAAATCTGGAACATTAATGGAAGAAAGTTTCACGGCCACGTTCTAAATAAATAGAAACTAGGCCAAAGAGTAATGTGAGATTTGTTTTAGAGTATCCAATGGGTGAAAATGATCATTTTTAAATAGAATCCCAGAACTTTCAAATCTTTGCAAAATCTCGTTTGTCAACAACATCAAGTGGATTTGAATATCTTTCCACACTAAGTTGATAGAGCTAGGCCTCAAGATTTCACAGCACTTTTTGGATCCCAGGCGACTTCAATTATTAAGCTCTCCACAGTTTTTTCTAACGCACATTTTTTATTAATCAATTGGTTACTACAGTTCCTTTTTAATGATGTCAAAAGGGGGAGAAGTTTTAGAGCTAGAACATTAACATGTTCTTTCTAATGCTTTATTTTAAATTAACATCTTTTGAATTATTAAGCTTGTTATATATGCTTGGAATTATGTTTATCTATTGTTTGAAAAACTAACACACATTCTCAGGGGAAGCTTAAGTATCACTATAGGCCTTAGAGTTCTACTAATTTGTCATTATCAAAAAGGGAGAGATTTTGAATCCAATATTTTATATAATTATATAATTATATATGAATTTTGATTATAACAAATGAATTCAAATATAAAAGAGTTTCAAACTCAAGTTATCTACACAATAGAACTAAACATGAGCAAGAAAGGGAACAAGCTCGCAAATAATGTTTTTAGAGTAATTTTGTAAGTTTCTTGATAAAATTTGAAATTGGATTAAAACTCAAAATTAATCTTTTCACAGAAAGCATCAAATTGTATTTTCTACATGTGCATGATATATTTGAAAATTAAAAATTTGAAGTTTGAGTTTTTGAAAGATGATTGATTGTCATCTTTCACATGTGTATGACATGATTAAAAATTTGATTTTAGAAAATTTAAAAGATGATTAATTGTCATCTTCCACATTTGCATGTTATGTTTGAAAATTTTGAAAAGTGATTGATGCTCTTTTTGACATATACAAAATGCAGATGTTTTTATTTGAAAATTTTTAAAAAGTAAATAATGCTCATTTTGTCATATGCGAAAAGTAAAAAATTAAGTTTGAAAATTTCGAAAAGTGAATAATGTTGTTTTATACAATTGCAAAAATGAGAAACTTTTATTTGAAAGTTTTGAAAAGTGAGTGGTGCTCCTTTTTTATATGTGAATCTTTTTAAATTTAAAAATGAAGTCTCAGATACCTATAAATAGCTCAATTGAGATCTTTAAATTTATAATAAGAGTATACTCACATCAATTGTAAGTTTTACAACAATCATTTAAATGTTTTAATTTTTCTTCTCTAAGCATTAAGCCTTAACCCTTATTTATTTTTAGAGATATATAGTTTGCGTTGTATTTTTTTTATTTCACTCATTGAGGAGTGTTTTCTAATAACATACTCACTATCAGCTGTTGTATCAGTAAAATGATGTGTATAACCTTTGTGGGTGTAAAAGATGTTTTATACAGGGAATAGTTGAATCACCACGTGCATGGTGATTGCAAGTAGAGGGTGTTTTACACGGATTTTTTGTAGTGGTACTGCCCAAAGGTGTAATCAGTTTATATCTCCATCTGAATGAGATTGAATAGTGAATTTAGGAATCATCAAGGGATAGCTAGAGGTGAAGACGTTGGCAGTGAAACTGAACCTCGTTAAAATACTGAGTTTGCTTCTTTTTTACTCTTACTCTTTATATTTCCTACTGATTCGTATTTTGTTCATAATTTATATTATGTATTTGGTTTATAATTGTTAATTTTGAAAAACAAACCAATTCACCTATTCTTGTGTTAGTCATCTATGCAACATAAATTCTCTCTTTCTTAGTAGAAAATATATTTCCCTTCATTTTTTGTTTCTTTTTCTTCGTTTCCATGCCGATGGAACGAAGCAGTTCCATAAGCTAAATTGGGTGGGTGTGTCGCTTGGCTTGATCTCGTTATTGAACCAATGGGTCAGTTTCCAACTATTTTCATTTTATGTACTTTTTTCTAATGAGAAATGATATTTGTAGTCATAGAATGCGCAAGCGCTGCGCAATCTTTTTGAAAAAAATGAATAAATACGGAACTTACATGAAAAAAAATTAATTTTTGATAGTAGACTCCACTATTTTCCAAAATAATTGCACGATACTCATACACTCCACGACTATATGCAGCAATACTTTTTGAATTCCTTAATTAGTGTGCAGTGGTATTTTAACTCTGGAAATAGTTTCAAAGATATTGATTATTTGTAATTTATTATTAGTATCTTACAAAATCAAAAAGTTATTTGTCATACTTACATAAATAGAAATAATGTTATCAAATTAATTATTTGGAAGAAAAATCTGACTATTAGAACATATAGAGTAACTAACTCATAAAATGAATTAAAAGATGAGAGAGAAAGACTAAAAAAAGTAAAAAAAAAAATCTTTAAATGGCATGTATAGAAAGTAAAATAATAGCTAATTTCTTGATTTCGAATTGAAAATCAAGAAAAATCTACTATGATCACTTTACTTTAAGTAGGTTTGATTCTAAGGTGAAGTTTGGAGTAAGAGTTGAAAAGCTTTTCATGAATAATAAAAAAATAAAGTTGGAATGAAAATTTTATAGATTTTTGTAGGAGTATTAGGTTCTACCCATGAATTATATATTAAAATAATATGCTTTTAATACATTTGTTAAAGTGCGAGATGATAGTGTTGGGTCTAACCTTAAATTGATTTATTTTTATTAAAATAACATGTTTTTAATGAAAAAGTAAAAAAATATTGAGACGAGGAGTTTTGTATGTTTGGAAAGAAGTTTTGATTGTAGATGACAAACTACTGCACTGTAAGTGAATATTACTCATATCCAAACATGTCCCAAATCTCACTTAGAATAGCATCGAATAAAATCAAGATTAGATATTCTCTAGACTTTTGATAACATCTTTATTTATTGGCGAGTTTTTGAAAAGGATTTAGACGAGTTCGAAAAGAGATCATAAAACAAAAATTGATGTGGGAGAATGATAGAAATTCTCTCAAAAACAAATAGGGAGAATCATGGACATTCTCGTGAGATAAACTAGAATCATATTGCAATATCTCAAACCAGGGATGGAACTAGAATTTGGTATCAGGTAGATCGTAAATTGTGCGATACGTGCATGTCAGCATAAATAATATGTACTTTTTGCATGTGATTATATAAAAAAATAATTATAAGTTATAAAATTATATAATTGTTTTCAACTTATTCATATTTTTCTAAACTTTAAGAAAAATTTATAGATCAAGAATAAACCTGAAAAAGTATCTAATAATATAAAAGTCGTTAGATTTTTATTGTATAAATGTATTACTATTAGTTATTCATAAAAGAAAATAAATTCTTCACATACTCTTTCTATCTCTCTAGAAACGTCTCATCAATCATCAATCTAGATAAATCTGTGCCTAGATAAACTCTCTTGAAACTTCTAATTAGTTAACTGATTAATATGTAGTTAAAAAATCTCAAAGGTTGTAAATGAAGATTATGTACATGTGATAGACAAGAAACTCAATGAAATCGAGAATGACCTAGATGAGAAAAAAAAATAAAATTATGTAACTATATAAGCTCAGAAAGATAATAAAAACTTATATAATATCATTGATATGAAACTAAACAAACCGCACAATGCACACTAAAAATAAATAAATAGAGATAGAGATTTCAAATTAAGATTATTATATTAATGAAGGATATTTGAATGGTATAATGTATATTTGAGTGTTGGGGATAATTTTAAATATTTTAAGAATATTTATACTTAAAATTGTAATTATACAATATATAAGACTAATTTTTAATACCACCCCCCATCTACAACATAATTCTGCCCTGTCTCAATCCTGTTAACGTAATAATGTCATTATGTTAATGGATAAGAATAATTAATATAAATCTAATTTCACGTGTATTAATATTATTTGGTGATTTAAATTCATGATTTCTCATTAATTATTTCACAAACAATGCGTAGTTCTCTATCCCTTATTTAGTATTTGTAAATATTAGGCCCGTTTATAAGTTGAGATAAGCGAAATTTTTTAATAGTAGTAAGTTAAAATGATGGAATTAGTTTTATGAAATTTATTTAAGATGAATTTAAATGTCTTTGAATGTTAAGATATATATTTATGAGAAGTTAAAAAAAGTTATGGATCTCGCGTGTAAAAAGGTGTTGAGTTGAAAAAGATTGTGAGTTTCATTTGTAAAAAAGTTTTGAATTGAGATAAATTTAAAAATTTGAGAGTTGAGTATTTAAATGTTAGACTTAGACAAAATTGAGTTAATCTCTCAGTTCAATTCCAAAACAGACTTTAATATTTTTTTATTGTTTTGTAAAAAAAAGAAAAAAAGAGAAAAAGTATATCAAAATCAAAGGCAAAGAATTTGAAATGTAAAAAAAAAGAAAAAGAAAAAACCAAAAACCAAATCTGAGGCACGTGTAGCACGTAACAGTAGCAGCCTTAAAGAAGTAGCACACGTGCCGCGCACACGTACATTTCTGTGCGTAGCTGTACTCTTCTCCTTTGCGTTTCTCTGTCCTACCCATTCCTCTGTTTCTTTCCCTCATCCCAAAGGAAATTTCCCAAACACGGCCTCTCAGCTAAAGCTTCTTCACGTATTTTTCTGAAATTCTGCCCTAATTTCACACCTGCCCTAATTTCACACCCAAAACGCCCTCGAATTCATTCAATTTAATCTCCTCCTCCTCCTCCTCAACATGCAAGTTACCTAAACCCCCTCCTCCACAGAATCTCTCCAACCCCTCTTTCTGAATTAGGGTTTACCTGTCTTTCTTTTACATTAGCCCTAACTCCAACCCCCCTTCCTCAATCACTCACATTTTTTCTTTTTTGGGGTTTATTCGCTTCTGTAATGACTGTCACCTCCTCCAATGGCCCGCGCTTCCTCCTCACCCACCTTCCATTTCTTCCTTCTTAGCTTCCTCACTCTCTCCGCCATCAACGCTTGCCTCTCCGAAGATTCGGATGATGCTTTCTCGATCATCGGGTACGACTTTGACGCATTTCAGGGCGATTACACGCCGCCGTCGCCGCCGGCTCCTCCTCCACCACCTCACCCTCCGTCGCTCACGTGCGAGGACGATCTTTACGGGATTGGGTCCCTCAACACCTCGTGCGTACTCAACTCTAGCTTAATTTTTGTCGATGATGTATATATAGAAGGAAATGGAAGCTTATATATACTTCCTGGTGTGAGTTTGAGCTGTACGGCATTGGGTTGCTCAATTACGGTTAACTTGAGCGGGGAATTTTGTTTGAGTAGTAATTCGACTATAGTTGCCGGGTCGGTGACGGTGAATGCTTGGAATGCGAGTTTGTTTGAGGGGTCAAAGATCAATGTGACTGCGTTGGCGGGTGCACCCCCCGCGCAGACTAGTGGCAGCCCCGATGGGGTTGAGGGTGCAGGCGGAGGGCATGGCGGGAGGGGTGCTAGCTGTGTTTCCGATAACAAGAAGCTCCCGGACGATATCTGGGGCGGGGACGCCTACTCGTGGTCGTCTTTGGATGTGCCCGGGAGTTATGGAAGCAAGGGTGGGACAACTGTTAAAGAAGTGAATTATGGTGGGGAAGGAGGTGGGAGGATTTGGATTGAGGTGAATACTACACTTCAGGTTAGCGGGAATCTATTCGCGGATGGAGGCGATGGCGGTGTTAAGGGTGGAGGAGGCTCTGGTGGCAGCATTTTCGTTAACGCTCAAAGAATGTAACTCTCTCTCTCTCTCTCTCTCTCTCTCTCCCTCCCTCTACGTATCGCAGATTTTCTATGAAACTATATAATCAACTAATGCTTTTGCAAATTGTTTGTGCAATCGATTATGAATTGTTAGCTATTGGTTTGTCTCCTCGTATTCTTCTTGTCATTTTTCCTCCTACTGTTTCACGCGTTCCATATGTTTTGCTCAAGAATTGCTTTTTTTGCGTGTAAAACCACACATAACCTGCATCTCAATATAAAGAAAGACAAGTTCTAATAGTTCACGATCCAGGAACGAGTTTTCAGCTTTATATTATACTCTTTACTCCAGATTATATGAGAATGTTTTAATTACCATGTATAGTTTAGAATTTTAACCTTTGTCATGAACATCCAATAGACTTCATGTTGACCCTCGCACTCCATCTTTTGGGGACCGTAAAGTGAACTGTACAGAGATACTTTCCAGTAAATTATTTTCCATAAGTGGCTTAGAAACATAATCGGCTAATGGTATCCTGTGGACAACAGGATTGGAAATGGCAGGATAAGCGCCACCGGTGGAAATGGTTTTGCTGGAGGTGGGGGTGGAAGAGTCTCCATCCATGTTTTCAGCAGGCATGATGATACGCAAATCTTTGTTCATGGTGAGACTCGGACTCGGATTATTTATCTTGGTATTTAGCTTTTTATTCTTAAAAGAATGAGCTGTCTTTTCTGGGTCAGTCGGGGGTATATTTGAACCAATCTTGTGTGCTTTCTAATTGAAGTATCACCAGAGGTATATATGCCCTGATCTAATTTTTGTTGACAAATTAGTTTTAGTGAAAACTGTCAATTGCTATGTTTATAGTAGTTTGTTAAAATGATAATAATGATTATAGAAGGAGAGAGGAGGAAGAATGGTTTATTTGCAAGTTTTTTTTTTTGTCCCGGGTGGTGGGCAGTTGTTACACATGATGATTTAATTTGTTATGCATGTGTTTTATAGATAGAAAAAGGTAAAGAGTACGCACAAAATGTATGGTTTTCTTTAACTTGAACCCTTTTTTTTTTTTTTTCCTTTTTGATAAGTAAAAATGTATTTATATCATAGGTGTAACCAAGTACACTGGGTGTATATAAGAGAAAGCACCTAGTCCATAATAGAGAGCCCCTAATGAACATTGCTCAAGAGGGAGAGATTAGAAATCTATCCAATATATACCAAGCCTGATTGGGACAAAACATGCCTCCCCAAAGCAAAGCAAAGCAAATCATAGTAACTACCCCAACCCCTTATTTCCCACAAGACTAAAACTCCACCCAAATGATCCTATGAGGACGGAAAGGGTTTCATACTCCTGCCCTCCCTCTAGTCCTCTCTTGACTTGTACTACCTCCCTTTGCATCGTAGTTGATTGCCCAAGTAAGGCGCTTTAACTCCCTGCTCTTCTTAAATCTTGATTTTGTTTCAAGTGAGTGACCCGCCTCAATTGTAGTGAATAGTGCTGTGAATTGGTCGTCAAATCCTCCACATGTAATCCCTACACATTACGGTATCTCGTTAACCTTTTGCAAAACCCAATCTGATGATGAACCAGCTATATTGTTTATCAGAGGAAGAGATACCAGGGGGACAACATCTTCCCTAGACACAACTCCCAACTGTAGACCAGGCCCCAAACATTCCTCCTTGCAAGGCACCAATGGCAAACCCATATTCCCCACCATCATCTCATGCATTCAAATCCCGTACCTCCTCAATAGTTCCATTGTTGCTGTCACAAGATGTCTGAATTGATACCGACAAATTGGTATCTTGCGGCATTGGAGGTTGTGGGTTGACGGCAAATTCTTTAACTTGAACTTCTAGTCCACGATAAACTTTGCCTCATAAAGCTTTAGACTACATGATTACTAGGAGGGGCAGTTTTAAGTATAAAATCATAGTAATGAACATAAGACGCATGAATCAAATATTCTATTTGAATGAAAAGGGTAAAGAATGTAAAATCTATTTCTATGAAACAATATGGTTAGTATATACTTCAAGTTTAAAACTTTAAAAGAAATAAGGCAGTCTTCTTGTTATCTTGTATAAGATTTTTATATAAACGACCTAGAGAAGCAATTGGAATGTGTGCTTTTGCTTTAGGAAGCACCTGAAGATTTCACCTTAGTGAAAAGATTGAAGAATCGTAATTTTTTCTTTTTTGTAATTCAAATTTCACATTATTTTAAAGAAAGATAATTTGTAGTTTCTTGCCTTTTGAAAGAATACTATTGTGTGGATGTTGGATATTCCTTTTTGTTAACTTGATACTTTTGGTTCTTATAATTAGTTGCGGTTTTGAGTGTTTGATACTGCAGATTATGAAGTGGTTTAAATCTGGAGTGCTTGTTTACCGATTAAAAAAAAAAAAAAAAATTCTGGAGTGCTTGGTCAGGGGTGCTTTAGCCTTCTGATACATCTATTTCCTATTGGTCTATATTTTCTTCAAACTAAAATGAATTTACAGCTGATAACTTTTTCATGCATCAACTGGCATGGTTTTTGCCTATTAGAAAAAGAAAAAGAAAAAATTAAAATTTGGTCCAGTTTCGAATGTCGTGTTCAAAATATTTGCGGTTGTTCCATTGCTTGTGGTAAGTGAATAGGCATTTCTGTCTTTTTCCTCCATGCTTAGAGGAGCTCTATCACCACAGGCTGTGATAATCCAGCATTTGCTAGAATAATAACCACATCTATTTTATCACATGCTTGTAATTTTGTTTGCAGGAGGGAGTAGTTTAGGCTGTCCTGAAAACTCAGGTGCTGCTGGGACATATTATGATGCTGTGCCTCGGATTCTTGTTGTGAGCAATCACAATAGGTCCACGACGACGGACACACTTCTGTTAGAGTTTCCTAAACAGCCACTTTGGACAAATGTTTACATTGAAAATCATGCTAAGGCCTTGGTTCCTTTGTTCTGGAGTCGTGTACAGGTAAAGTGTGTGGATTAGGTAGAGAAAATTTAATTCAAACTAATATGTGGTAGGAATTTTGGGAAGAGTTTATTTATAAGATTTGGGGTACCGTCCTCTTCCTTTTTTTTTTTTTTATATATATTTTTTGTTTTTAAAGGAGGTTTGGAAAGAGTTTATAGGAGTCAGTTGCAGGACAGCATTTCTAACCAAACTTTGAAAGCTTTAGGCCTTGTTTATGTAACAAGGTATTCTTAGGTATTCTTGGATATTCTCAAATATTTCGTTCCAAACATCACTTAAACACAAAACGCATTTCAATTTCAAATTTTTTACTTTTTCATCTAATCATTACCTAATCATTTATCCAAACACAAAATCCAACACAACTTTTTCAAGCTTCCAAACAAAATACAAAAAACAATACAACTTTTTCAAATTTCAAAACAAAAAATAATATAAAAAAAGTATATTCAAACAATTTTTTAACTTTTAATATTTTTTATTTAACTTCTTCTATCTTTTCCCAAAACCCAATAAAACATCTTAACTCAAACCATTTGACTACTATTCACAAACAATTTCAATACTATTCACAAATATTTTTAGATATTCTAAGTATCCAAAGGAGCCCTTAGGTCTGTCACTTCTTGAGGTAATTTGTCATTTTTTGTCTGTTGGGTTTATGACTACTTACCTCAAGAAGTGACAAAACTAAAACTTTCAAAGTTTGGTTAGAAACGCTGTCCTGCAATTGACTCCTAAAGACTAAACCCAAGAATGCTTAGAAAATGACAATGCATTTTGTTTACTAAAAATGACAATGCATTTAACAGGTTCGAGGCCAAATTCACTTAACGTGTGGTGCAGTTTTGACCTTTGGGCTTGCACATGTTGCTACATCAGAATTTGAGTTAATGGCAGAAGAGCTTTTAATGAGTGACTCAGTTGTAAAGGCAAGTGAGAAGCACGTTTTTTTGCTTGCTTTTTAGTTTTGGGTTTAGATTCAGCATTTTTGTTTAGTGGTGACGTGTTTTCCTATGTATATTAAAAGATTTCACTCTTTCTGTGTTGGCACCATTTATATACCTTCTGAATGATATAACCTTACTTAGGCAATATTATCTCTCCATAATCTTTGTAACACCACCTCCTTTTCCATATGTAACTCAATCTTTTTGCATGTGCTCGTTTTTGTGAAATATTTTTGATGGATTATTAGGAATATACCTTCTTCTTTTGTTAAGTTCTTATCATGGATTATGAATAAGATACCTGACATTTTTGTTACTTACAATTATATTTAGATATATGGGGCTCTACGAATGTCTGTCAAGATGCATCTGATGTTGAATTCCAAAATGCTTATTGATGGTGGAGTTGATTCACTTGTGGCAACGTCTTTGCTTGAGGCCAGCAATTTAGTAGTTCTCAAGGTAGTAAAATCTCCAATATTTGGCTTTATATTGCTTTCACGTGAGGAATGATGTTTGCATATTTGGTTGTCAGGGATCCTCTGTGATACATTCTAATGCAAATTTGGGAGTTCATGGACAAGGTTATTTGAATTTGTCTGGACCAGGAAATCTGATTGAAGCACAACGGCTGATTCTATCATTATTTTATAGTGTCAATGTAAGCTGAAGGTTCTTCGTGTAGTTTTGAATTCTTTCTTTGGAACTGTATGAAAGGTTTATAAGAAAAATTTGTCAGTTAGCTTCACTAGCCAGTTTAATTTACGAAATGATTACTGCAAAATCATTTAAGATATCTAGACACTTTGGCATCTTTGAGACGATTTTTGGCGTTACTCCTTCCCTCCCCTTTTTGTGGTGCATACATGCCCATTTTATATATGTTTTTCAACTTCATTCTTTCTCCAGTATGTTCTTAAGCTGCTTTTTGTTGTGATTTCTGAATGCTGGTATTTTGCAACCATAACTGCACAACAATTAAAATTTTTATTTAGCTTTACCATGTGCTCAGTACTCTCTTTATAACATGAAGGTTGGACCTGGATCTGTTCTGCAAGGTCCCTTGGACAATGGTGGTTCTAATGATATGTAAGTGATATTTTATAGTGCTCAACGCTGTCATTACTTATTCAGTCTAATATTCATTCTTTTGAATTTGATAGGATGCCACAGCTCTACTGTGGACTCCCAGATTGCCCTGGGGAACTACTTCATCCACCTGAAGACTGTAATGTGAACTCTACGTTGCCCTTCACTCTTCAGGTGTTCCATTAGCCAGATTGAGCACTAAGTACTTATCTTATTCAGATGAGTGAATGGCTCATGCACTGTGAATAAGAGTGTTGCCTTTGCGTCTCTGATAAATGATTGGCTTGGCTTACTGCTGCAGATCTGTAGGGTTGAAGATATTAATCTTGAAGGCATTATAAGAGGATCTGTTGTTCATTTTCACTGGGTCAGAACTGTGGTTGTCCAATCTTCTGGAGCAATTAGTGCATCTGGGCTGGGTATTACTTTTGCCTCTTTTGTTAAAAACTTTAATACAGTGAATTACCAGCTAGTTTGTGCCGGTTTCAATTGATAAACAGAATATTCCTTGGAAATCTTTTTTTCTAGTTCTGGAGTTTATTATATCATCTGAAAATTTAAGTTTCATAACTAACTGAACTATGCGTTCTCAGTTACATCATGTTCTATGGATTCTTTACTGCCTTTTTTATAAGTAATAAGAATTTCATTAAAAAGCGCAAAGGCGTTATTTATGTACACAAGATGTATGCAAAAAAGATACCTATCTAGAAAGTGAAAATTTTGCAAGAAATTATTGACGTCATGGACTCCGTGTAGGCTGTACTGGTGGGGTGGGTAAAGGAAGAATTTTTGAAAATGGTCTAGGTGGCGGTGGTGGACATGGTGGCAAAGGCGGTGATGGATATTATAATGGCAGTTTCATTGATGGTGGTGGTGCATATGGAGATGCTGATTTACCTTGTGAGCTTGGTAGTGGCAGTGGAAATGATAGCCTTGCTGGTGCAACTACCGGTGGTGGTATAATTGGTAAGTCGTCGAATGTCTTGAGTTAGTAATTATTTTTTTCCTATTGTTGCTTTTGTAACTTGTGGTCTGGATAAGATTGTTGCAATGTGGTATTGTGCCATGCTAACCATATGGAGTTGAGGCCTGTGCTAAGGTCTTATTTGCTTTTCACTTACGCATCATGCTTCCTCAGGAGTCAGGGGCTTGAATTTCTGCAGGATCACTTGTTTAAGTGACACTTGCGAGTTATAGTTTTCATGTTGCAAAGTTTGCCATATATCTCAAACTAGCTGGAGATGCACGTAATCCTATGTTAACAGTCTTGAAACCAATAAAAAACCTATAAACAAGAGCTTAACAATTATAGAAAGCTCCAATGATTTAAATATTGAATAGGAGGAACCGTATTGGAAGTTAAAACATCTGAATATAGTATTTTATATAATTGTGAGTTCGGTGTAAAGGGGAATGCTGCTTCTCAATGAAATGAGGACAGCATAATGGTTTCTAGTAACTGCAATATCTCGTGATTTTTCTGTTAGAAATATATGCCCTGCTCGTTTATTCTTTCTTTGACTTATAAAAGAATATGCTATTCTCTTACTTAGAGAGAGAGAGAGAGAGAGAGAGAGAGAGTTGGGAAAAAGGGCTATTTATCAGGTTCTATCTTTTTGGTGGATATTCTATGATGATTATTAGTGTAGTTCTTCTTGAAAGAAAGGAAAAATGGCTATATACACTCCAAATTGTGAGTGACATAGGGACTCTAGTTAATGCTTTAGTATGAGAACTAATGGAAAATAAATGGCTGAGATTTTTAGCTGTGTCCACATTCTGACAGTAGATAGAAATTCCTGGAATTAATTTTTCTAGTACCTTTTATAACACCCTGGATTGAGCCCACAATAACTTCTCCTTCCGGGCAATTTGGGATCCATTCACTAACCTTCTACACTCAATCTGGATTACTACACCTTTAAGCCTAATGAGCTCCTTTTTTGCTCATATGTTAACGCTCATGGCCAAATTAGATGTTGGTTTAATTTTATTTTATTTTGGATGGGTACTCATCAATATATCAGGTTTTTTTTTTTTTGGTAAACAGTGATGGGTTCGATAGAGCACTCATTATCAAGTTTGTATCTCAATGGTTCACTTAGAGCTGATGGAGAAAGCTGTGGAGATGCTGGAAAGCAAGGTAGTAGGAGCATCGGACCTGGTGGTGGATCCGGTGGAACTGTTCTTTTGTTTGTTCATTCCTTGGCACTAGGTGATTCTTCTATTATATCAACTGTCGGAGGGCATGGTAGTCCCAATGGTGGAGGTGGTGGTGGTGGTGGAAGAGTTCACTTTCATTGGTCAGATATACCAGTCGGGGATGCATATCTACCCATAGCAAGTGTGAAAGGAACCATTTATACTGTGTATGTATTTAATCTTTGTTAGTAATATGTAGTGTCTGATGAATGATCAGGTTGTCCAAACCAATTGTCATCATGGCCTAAAATACCTTTACTTAGTAACATTCTCTTCAGTGATTTTCCTTTGCACTTGCTTCATTTTTTTTTATTATAGGTAAAAATACTAATCCTGCTTAACATATATGTTCTTGGAATGGGTCTTCACCGTGCTGGGTAGTTAGATTATGATTAGGTTACAACTCATGGAAGTGAATACCAATGATTTCTTGGTCTCCCATAACTAAATCCTCAAGCATTGTGATGATCTGGTTTTTTCTTCAGTAATTTCTGTTCTGAGCTTTTTCTTCCTTTTTCTCCCTAATTGTAGGGGAGGATTTGGCAGAGGTCACGGCCGTGCTGGGGAAAACGGGACTGTTACTGGGAAGGCCTGCCCCAAAGGGCTTCATGGCATCTTCTGTGAGGTAGATTTTCCATCAACATATCTTGTATTTTTTAGACTTCTTTTTAGATCTATAGGGTATTGCTAATTGTATAATGTCTATGGTGGGGTTAAAAGATAGTTGTATAATTGAGTAGTTGTAATATCTTCAAAGCTGTAATTGACTCCCAAGTTTATTTGATTGCTTTGAATTATTTGAGGCATAACTTCTAAACTGTAGCTAGATCTATAACTGTCGGTTTGTTGATGGAATAGTTCATTTCATCTTTTATATTTTCTTTTCACTGATATTTTGATTAAACTTTTATTATTTTCTCTTTCTTAGTCTGGGTCTTTTGTTATGCCATTTTTGTTTTGACTTTACACGTGACGAGCAAATTGTGCTGCAGGAATGCCCTGTTGGCACATATAAGAATGTCAGTGGGTCTGATAGAGCCCTATGTCATGATTGCCCATCGAATGAGCTTCCACATCGTGCCAGATATCTTACCGTTCGAGGTATCTCTAAGTTACTCCTGTTCGCTTCTGTGGGCAAAAGGATGACTTTATTTTTGCTTTAAGCTTTACTTTAAGCAGCTCTATAAGAAAATTTCTTTCTGAGGTTTTTGAAAGTGTTGTTTGAGTGTGCTTAAATGTCTTTTTCCTTTTTTTATTTTTTCCTCTAGATTCTACCTTTGATGTCATAGTTTTATCATGTAAATAAATCCTCTAGATCTCTCTCTCTCTCTCTCTCTCTCTCTCTCTCTCTCTGTGGGTAAATTGGTGCTTAATTATCATTCCAATCCTTTCAACAGGTGGTGTTACTGAGGCTCCTTGTCCATACAAGTGCATATCTGACAGATTTCACATGCCACATTGTTATACAGCACTTGAAGAGCTGATATACACTTTTGGTGGACCATGGTTATTTGGTCTTATTCTCTTGGGTATCCTAATTCTTTTGGCTCTAGTGCTTAGTGTTGCACGAATGAAATATGTTGGTGGAGATGAATTACCGGCCCTTGTTCCTGCTCAACCTGTCTCTCGAATAGATCACTCCTTCCCTTTCCTAGAGTCATTAAATGAGGTCTGCCTCCAATTTCTTCCTTTTCTGTTCATACTTTCTCACACTTTATGATGATCTAATATACATCACTTATGAAGCCTGTTGCAGTTTTGTACCCCTTTTAAAGGCTATAAGTTGGCTTTCAGGTTTTGGAAACAAATAGAACAGAGGAATCTCAGACTCATGTGCATAGAATGTACTTCATGGGACCAAATACTTTCAAGGAACCTTGGCATCTACCTCACTCCCCTCCTGAACAAGTAGAAGACATTGTGTAAGCTCTCTTTCTCTCTCGGCTGCACAATTAATTGGTGGCTAGTTTCTGCTGCACCAATGGTGATACCTCGAATTTTGTTATGATTAAATTTATGTTTAGTAAAGTCCTCGAGTTTTTCTTCATAGCTTCATATCTTGCAGTCACTTAATTCATAATAATGTTAGTTTATTGTTTCATTTTCATGGCAGTTACGAGGATGCATTCAATAGATTTGTGGATGGGATTAATGGTTTAGCTGCTTATCAGTGGTGGGAAGGATCAGTTTACAGCATTCTCTCTCTGCTTGCTTATCCGCTTGCATGGTCATGGCTACAGCGGTGTCGAAAGAATAAATTACAGCAACTGCGTGACTTTGTTCGATCAGAATATGATCATTCTTGCCTGCGTTCTTGCCGTTCACGTGCTCTATATGAAGGGCTAAAGGTCAATTTCTTCAGAACATGTTCTCCAAAAAATTTCCCTACATTTATAATGTCTTTCCTTGTACTTGTTAGTTTTTAGGATATTAAGGATGTTAATATCTTACATTTGGATAACCTTCTTATCATGTGCAGCATTATTTCTACTCTCCAGGTTTTCTACCTTGAAGTTATGATAACATTGTGTTGGTTTTTAACTTTTGATGGTTGATAAAAAGGCTTATTGATTTTGCTTCAACGGAAACCTCTCTTCTTCTCAATAGATATAAAGAATTTTATTGAGAGAATATATGTAGGATTAGTATTCTTGAACTCAGGTTTTCTACCTTGAAGTTATGATAACATTGTGTTGGTTTTTAACTTTTGATGGTTGATAAAAAGGCTTATTGATCTTGCTTCAACGGAAACCTCTCTTCTTCTCAATAGATATAAAGAATTTTATTGAGAAAATATATGTAGGATTAGTATTCTTGAACTTAATTATCTTTCAAGACCTAGACTTCGTCTGGAAGTTAATGAGTTAACAGAAGTCAAACCCTTCCTATTTTGTGAACTAAACAAAGATTTCAGCTATCGCATTGGATGTATTTATACTTGAAGATTTTTATTTTTATTTTTTTTTATGGAGCTCAAAAATTTATAACTGTTAATGCTCTTGATTGCTAGGATTTAAAGTCTTATGGTGCTGATTGCTCTCGCTAGCGATCACTTGTTTACCTGATAGAGGGCTTGTTGTTTTGTTTGATCTTAATGGATCAATGATTCTCACGTTAATGTTTACCATCTTATGTTGCAGGTAGCTGCAACTTCTGATCTGATGCTTGCTTATGTGGACTTTTTCCTTGGTGGGGATGAAAAGAGATCTGATCTTCCTCCTCGTCTTCATCAAAGATTTCCCATGTCTCTAGTTTTTGGAGGAGATGGAAGTTACATGGCTCCTTTTTGCCTACAAAGTGATAATATTCTTACTTGCCTTATGAGTCAGGTTTGTGGCCCATAATGTTTTAAGCTTGTCCTTTATTCAGTTTTTGCACTCATATATAGCATATTGATATAGTTCATGCAAGGAAATTTTGTTGATTTTTATACTTGACCACCTTTCAGTCTATTCCACCGACCATATGGTATCGACTTGTGGCGGGTCTAAATGCTCAATTACGCTTAGTTCGCCGTGGGCACATGAAGATATCTTTTGGTCATGTTATAAGCTGGCTTGAAACCCATGCAAACCCTACTTTAAGTTCATATGGTGTACGTGTTGATCTAGCTTGGTTTCAGCCTACAGCTTCTGGATATTGCCACTTTGGACTTCTCACATGTGCTATTGAAAATGAAAGTGTGCAGCCATCAATTGGTAGTCAAGATATATCATTGCTACCGGAGCAACAGTCATGGTAATAGTTTGCTTGGTTTACTGTTACTATTTAAAATAGAGCTATGCCTGATTTTCTTTTTCTTTTATATGTAGTTTGCACAGAATTCATAGGGAAAATCCACAAGACCATTTGAGAGTTTGTGAGCATTCAGTGACGTGCAGGAGGAATTTTGGAGGGATTCTGCATGCCAAGAGCTTACGGATGCTTAAACAGAAGAAGGCTATATGTTATCCCTTCTCTTTCATAGTTTATAATACCAAACCTGTTGGCCATCAGGTAGTTAAGATGCTTGCAGTGTAGACTGAATGTGCTAATACTTTCCTTACTATAAAGATCTGGTTGCATCTTCCAGATGCTATTCTCACACATTCAAATTTTTGCAGGATCTTGTTGGTTTGTTCATCTCTATACTACTCCTAGGAGATTTTAGTTTAGTCCTGCTTACTTTACTACAGATGTACTCTATTTCGCTGTTGGACTTCCTTTTAGTTCTGTTTGTCCTTCCTCTTGGTGTATTATTTCCGTTCCCAGCCGGAATCAGTGCTTTGTTTAGTCATGGACCTAGGCGCTCAGCAGGTCTTGCCCGTGTATATGCTTTGTGGAATATCACATCCTTGATCAATGTTGTAAGTTGTTCTCAACCATGTCTTCCATATTCAAGAAAGATTATTAGAAAGTAACAAGGACATTGTTATTCCAGAAATGTGCTAGTCGTTGCTATTAATAATTGGAATACTTTTCTTTTCAATTTTCAGAAAGCATTTAATTTTATTGAATCAATTTTCAGAAAGCATTTAATTTTACTAATTCAATAGTTATCTCTATGGAAGCGACAATATTAACAATTTGGGTTATATTTGAATAAGCGGTTTATGAGATTGTATGAGAATGCTTGTATTGCTCAAATGGTAGTATTCTCACTGCTGTTAATGTACTGTTTTCACGTCTGACAAATTGGGACCGTTTATAACTTACCCAGGTTGTACCTTATCATTGCACAAAGACTTTACCACTAATATGGCTTGTAAACTAGTAACAGATAGACTGCTGAAACGGCTTTGGAATGTGCTTCCATATTTGTCACATGCACACTCTAAATTGTTTCTGATTGATTTTGGCTAATTAAGCTTGCGTGCTACCAAGAAGAGACGTGTGATGTTCATTTTTATGATTCTAATGTTCTTGAAAATACTCTCTCTCTCTCTCTCTTAACAGGTGGTTGCCTTCATTTGCGGTATACTTCATTATACTACCCACTCAAGTAAAAAGCATCTAAACTTTCAGTCCTGGAATTTTAGCGTGTAAGTAACGTGTACCGGCTGACATTTCAATTATTGATTCTTTTGTTCTCAGTTATAAAGTGAATGCTCCATATCAACAACTAATCATATAATCTGGAACTCCTGTGTTTGCCATCCGTTTGTGTTGTGATGGGAAATGCAGGGATGAAAGTGAATGGTGGATGCTTCCATGTGGATTAGTGCTGTGTAAGATTATCCAAGCACGACTCATTGATTGCCACGTGGCTAACCAGGAAATTCAAGACTTCTCATTGTATAGCAGTGACCCGGAGGTGTTCTGGCAGTCATGAGGAATTTGGTTGTACAGGCCCAAGTTATATACATCTGCCCCCTTTTTTTGTGGCCCTAATCAATTTTTTTTTTCCTTACATAAAGCATGAGATAGCAGCAGGTAAAGTGGCACGTAGGAATTATATATGTTGAGAGGACAGGTAATTAAGTGGTGTATACGAGATACTAGAGAGAGAGAGAGTGATTGAGAGTGAGAGAGAGTGATAGAGTAACATCAAATCCTTTTAGCCCTTGTCAATGTTTAGAGGTTGTGTCCAATATATTGAAATTTGGGATGTCTATTGGCTACTGAACCTACTGAACTTCTGCAGTTTGCAAGGTTCATTGTCAATATTCAGTCTACCATATTCTCTCTTTGGTCCTCTCTCGACTTTGATGCTTTTAATTTTCTCTTTAGCCCTCAATTTCAATGCATTAGTTATTTTCATGAAAGATCCCATTGTTCTAATTCAAATTATGTAATGTGGTCGGTGTGTGGTGTGAAGGCCTTCAAATTTAATTTTGTTATTCTAAAAGTCGTTTGCCAGGAATTGCTTTACAACCAAATGACTCTTACTGTAATATTTCAAGCAAGCAAGCAACAAAAATCCAAACTGCAACAACTTGTTTAAGAAAATTTGAAGTATGAAAGGTTTCAACCGTTGCTTTCTCATTCTTTATTCCGTGACAAACTTTGGCATCTACTATTAGCTGGCCTTCTTTCCGCAGTTGTATAAAGATTATTTGTCCATTCATTCACTTTTAACACGTGACTTATTTTTATTATTCTAATTAGAGTATTTGATGCTTCTAATTTAAGTCTATACAAAAAAATTATAATATTTCATATTCACAGATTTGATTTTTGATAATATTTAATTTAAAACTTCTTTTATAACACAAATCAAACTTGGTAAATATAAATTTTCTTTTACTTAGGCATTTTGCACTTTTGAATTTCTCCTTTTATTTTTTCTAAGAAAGAGTAATGCTATATGTAATCATGAAGTGTGCAAGTATCGTGTAATCGCTTTGAAAAAGAATAGGATCTATTATTAAAAAATAATAGTTATTTTTTGTCTGGGTTCAAAGATGTCAACTTTCTACGCTATAAATAAGTGTCATTTAATCTATGATGCGAAGAGCTTCTTCTAATTGAAATATTTAAATAAAGGCTTATTATTAATTCATTCGAATGCGTTTTTATTTAATTTAAAAGAAAAAAAGAAAAAAGAATCTGATCCTATCCCTATTGTTCTAATGGAATGGAATGGAATCTTCAATATTCTCAGTCCATAATTACTGTGAAACGAGAGAAGGGGAAAAAAAGAGAGACGAAGATAACAACGTCATGGCTAACGATATTTGTCTCTAGATTTCTGATTCTTCAAAGTAACATAAAATTCCGCTGACCATGTTGGGCACTAAAATAAAATGTCACTGCTCAAGCTTTAAGAAGCCAAGTTAGACACTTCAAAATAATACGCCACGTACATGCAAATTCGGTCAAAAATAAATAAATAAATAATAATAACAACAGAAGTTGCTCACATTAATTAGTGCTTTTAACCGAATGGAGTAAAAGTATTTTGATTGGTTTGTGAGAAAAATGGTTTAACCGCAACTGATTTATGAAAATAAATTTATTAATTAATATAATTTGATGCGATACGTCAGATTGTAAAATTAAATTTTAAAAAAGAGTCAAATTTACTATTAAAAAATTATTATTTTTCAAGTAGATCCTATATTTTATTTATTTTTTTCAAAAACGATTATTCGATAATTATACAAATCACGATTGTATGTACGTAGTGCATAAATACTGTATAATTATTTTAAAAAAGAGTAAGGTCTATTATTAAAAAATTAATATTTTTCAAATAAATTTTATATTTTATTATTTTTTTCAAAATAATTACTACCGTTGCACAAACGTACGTAGAATTACTCCTTTCTAATAATAATGTGCAGATGCAAAACCAGACAGCCGTTAGCCGTCACAGCCCACGTGGCTGCAACTAATTGCTCCTCGTACCCACTGTGACAAAGCCAATTACACTCTGAATTTGGCCGCGAACCTGACCAAATACTACCCGTATTTCATCCCTGAGGCCGATCGCACTAGTATAAAGGAAAAATAAAACAACCGTTTTAAGTGTATACTGGAGCAGGACATTATATATATATATATATATATATATATATATACACACATATATATATTATATATGCATGTGTGTCGTATGAAGTTTTTTTTATTTTATAAACAACGACAAAATTCTTCCAGCGCTTCTGACATTCCACCTACCTACCTGTTCTCTTTCTGTATCCCTGAGAGCTGGAGTGACGGGGAATCAAGACATGGAAGCTCCACTTCTGGGCAATCATGGGTTTGTCAATTATAAGAAGAAGAGTTGGGGCAAGGCTATGTTCTTCCTTCTTGCATTTATAACCATTACAAGTCAGTTTCTCTTCTCCTTTCTACTGGGCTTATCTATTTTCTTTAGTTCTGGTTTTGTCACAAACCCTCAATCTGAAAGAGTTTCATGTTCAATATACATGAGAACTCCGACACCAGTTTTTTTTTTTTAAAAAAGAGCTACTGTTCTTGGCCCCTGAACCAGTGGCTTTACTTTTGAGCACCATGTTTTTCAGGGGTGGTCAAGGCTCAAGAGAAACAATTTGATCTTCGAATCATGGCCTAAATTTGGAATTTCGGATGATTTTAGTTTTGCTCAAAACCTGGACTTGCCACCAATCAGTTAATCACCAGACTCTGGCTAAATTTGAATTTTGGAGCAATCCAAATATGTAATTCCAGTCTCATAAATTTCCTCCTTTTCTTTTTCTCTCCTTCCATTTCGGGGTTGAGCCCAAGCCTGGAATTTATGTATAGGCCACCTCAGGCGTAGTTTCATAAGGAAACATCTTATTTGTTATCATGACTGACCAAATAATCGACAAAAACAATAAGATTACCATATATGGTTCATGATAATTATATATTCGGATCTATGATTCACATTTAATGGTGGCTGTCCTGTTCCATACGCTATCCTCTCTGGTATAATCTTTTCTTTGCTTTTGGCAATTTATGGCCATAGGAGCGAGCTAGATTTAATTATATGCGGATACTGTTTGTATTTCAGCTGTAGGCCTTGTTCTCAGTGGCGGCGACTTAAAATCTTGGAAACAAAGAGGAGGAAACAGATATGATAAGAGAATTGGAGTAGCTGATGATGACATTATTGAGTCAGATCAGGGTGTTGTTGCTGCTGATGATGGCCGATGCTCGGAAATTGGTGCAGCCATGCTTCGACAGGGTGGGCATGCTGTTGATGCTGCAGTGGCAACTGCACTGTGCCTTGGTGTTGTTTATCCGATGGCCAGTGGGATAGGAGGTGGAGCTTTCATGATTGTCCGGTCTTCCTCAACTTCAAAAACCCAAGCTTTTGACATGAGGGAAACTGCTCCATTAGCAGCTTCACAGGTTCACAATTCTCTCCTTCAGCTAAAATTATGGACCCCCAAAATTAAACAAGTCTAATCTATAAAAGATGTTTGCATCATTTAAGTCAGATTGATCAAACAGTTTCACATCAACCTAGTGCATCCATCACAGACCTTTTAGATTGGATTCATTGGATGGTAGGGATGTGTTCAAATTTGACTATTGTCTCCCATAAAGTTTGACATCAATTTGTCTTTTGCTTATTGTACAAACATGTGAATGCGAAAAACAGAACATGTATGAGAATAATCCCAAATCCAAAGTTGCTGGTGCACTCGCAATGGGAGTTCCTGGCGAGATAGCTGGCCTTCACCAAGCTTGGTTACAACATGGGCGTTTGGCTTGGAGGACATTATTCCAACCCGCCATCAAACTTGCAAAAGATGGATTTGTGATTTCTCCTTATCTCAGACAACACATGACTAAGGTTGCAAAGGTGATCATGAACGATCCAGGTTTACGACAGGTATTTGCACCAAATGGAAAGCTGTTGCAGGCAGGGGATGCATGCTACAATATAGAACTTGGCCGCAGCTTAGAGGCAGTGGCAGAGCAGGGGCCACAAGTTTTCTACAATGGAACCGTTGGTGAGAAGTTAGTAAAGGATGTGAGAGAGGCAGGTGGGATTTTGACAATGGAGGATTTAAGGAGTTATAAAGTGGATGTAACAGATGCAATGGCGGCGGATGTTTTGGGCTACACCATAGTTGGAATGCCGCCACCTTCAAGTGGAACAGTCGGCCTTTCTCTGGTGAGTAATTTGCTTTTCCTCTTGTTCTTATCTAAGTTTTTCACTACGAAATTGGATGCCTTACTGGAACTTAACCATTCAGGTGTCGTGAATAACTAAAGAAATGAAAGATCCCTTGAGGTCTTGACCTTTACCTTCATAATTATAGTACTCTAGTACCAGGATTCTAGGTCATTGGTAGATTGAACTGTTCAAGAAGCTACTTTTGAAAGAGAAATGTTGTGTTTCAGTATATAGAATTATAGATATGGATATTTGCATATGCATGGTAAATTTAAAATCTTTGGTAAAAACAGGTTTTGAACATCTTGGACAGCTATGGAAATTCAAATGCTGTAAGGGGAAGTCTCGGTCTACATCGCCTGGTCGAGGCACTGAAACACATGTTTGCTGTCCGAATGAACCTGGGTGACCCAAACTTTGTTGACGTAAGTAAATATGTATCTGAAATGCTCTCGCCATCTTTTGCGAAGGAAATTCAGCAAAAGATATTTGACAACACTACTTTCCCTCCAGAATATTATATGAGCAGGTTTGATACATTTGCCTCACTAGTCGACAATACTGCTAATATTGAGTTCTCTATAATCATTATTCTCCAGTTTTATACCATAAATTGCAGGTGGAGTCAGCTGAGAGATCACGGCACCAGTCATTTCTGCATTGTAGATGCAGATAGAAATGCAGTATCAATGACCACCACAGTAAATTATCCCTTTGGAGCTGGGGTGATCTCCCTTGCTACTGGGATTCTGTTGAATAATGAGATGGATGACTTCTCGATGCCCACCGAGATCACACCGGACAAACTTCCTCCTGCTCCAACAAATTATATCAAACCGAATAAGAGACCCTTATCATCGATGACTCCGATCATTGTTGTCAAGGTAAATAAATAGAACAGCTCAAAAGGTTGTTTCCCTCGAAGCTTTTTTTTTTTCCCCTGAAACTGATTGCAACTCTGTACTCCACTCTGAATATTCTAATTGTCTGCCCTCTCATGACTGATCCCATGCCAAAAGTGTCATCAAGAAGACAACTTTTTTCTACATTAGATTGTATCTTTTGCACTTATCTTTGTATCTTATCCTGGCAGGATAACCAGCTGGCAGGGGTCATTGGTGGTAGTGGTGGAATATACATAATTCCAGCAGTAATCCAGGTTTTTCTCAACCATTTTATCTTGGGAATGGAACCCTTAGCTGCAATTCAGAACCCAAGAATCTACCACAAGGTTTCATCCTGACATGTTTCTATGCATAAGTAAAACTTGTGTAATTCAACAAACAATTATCTGATTCATTCTTCATCCTATGCAGCTAGTACCAAATGTGATTTTGTATGAAAACTGGACTGTGATTGATGGGGATCACATTGAGCTTCCAGATGAAAGAAAGAGTTACTTGAAAGAGAGGGGTCATCAACTGAACGCCATAGCAGGGGGAGCCATCGTCCAGTTGGTTGTTCAAACTCTGCAAAACCCCATCAACAACATGGGTGGTAGGAAACATGGAGGAGATTCTATTGCCAACATATTCCGTGGTATCCTCACTGCTGTAAGTGACCCTAGAAAGAATGGGAGGCCTGCCGCCATTTAACCACCACCGTTGTTTCGGGTTGAATTATTCTGAGGGCGACAGAAAAGCAATCCTTCCACTTGGAATATTGGAAATTGAAACTATTACAATTTTTTTTTTTTAATTTTTTTTTTGGTTTCATAAATGTCAATATCAGTTAGGTCTCTCTCCTGTACAACCATTCTGGCTATGTCTTTACCAACCAGAAGAAAACTAAAAAGATCAGATGAAGATGAATCAATCAATAGTGGCCTAATACATCGATTTATTGGCCAGGCTCAATCTTAGAATAAGAAACAATTTGGATCAACTCAGATACAGATTTAAAAAAATAAATAAATAAAAATGATATTTGAAATCACAAGCTTTTATATATGCCTGGAGTCATCGACACCATAATCATTAAGCAGCGGGGGACATTGGCAACTGACACTCGGCCCTCGGGCTCAATCAAGCAATGATTCTTGAGCACAATAGGGAACAACACCCATCTCAAAGTCCTAGTTTACGTAGTAGTAAACTGAATGAAAAGGCTTGGAGGCACTCCTAAATTGATCCAGCAACTAGCATGTGGTCAGTACAAGAAAATGATGCCAAACACCAGAATTAAGAAGCTTGGTTTACGTTGGATTTTTGCAATCCTTTCATAGGCAACAACACAAGTAGGAAATCTTTAGCGCCTAACCAGTAAATTTTCATCATGCTTTCTCCATTAGTTGTATCAAAAACTCTAGATGCAAGCGGGCTCGTGCAGTCGCCATGCAAATGGCTGACGTGGAAAATTGAAAACGGTGTCGTTTTCAATTTTCCACGTTTTCACCGTTTGCCATTTCCATTTCCCCCCATTCCCCCATTTCTCCCTCCTTCTCCGTGTTTCGAGTCTTCGATCCAATCCCCCTTCCTCTCTCCGTGAACCTCTCTGTTTCTCACCCACCAGTCGAAGCCCACCGCAGCCCTTCCTCTCTGTTTCTCACCCCACCAGTCGAAGCCCACCGGTGCCCTTCCATTCTAGCACATCGTCTCTGTGTCGTGGCGCGGTGCAGCGAGGCGAAGATCTAGCTCCAGAAGCCCATCGGGTTTGCATTCCACTCTAGCCCATTCGTCTCTGTGTTGCGACGCGGTGAGGCGAAGCCCTTCCACTCTGATTCCTTCCTTCCTCCCTCCCTCCCTCCTAACCCTAACCCAAACCCAGCCCATCCCCTTCATCTCGAAACCCTAACCCCAGCCAATATCCCTAATCCCAAAACCCTAGCCCTAACCCAGCCAACCCTAACCCTAACCCTAATCAACCCCTTTCCCTCATCCTGAAATCCTAGCCGTGACCCAGCTCATTAAGGAAGACGGAAGAGAGTCGCCCTTATCCGGTTCAGGTTGAAGGCAAGTACACATCATTTTAATTCCTTTTGTATTATGTTTTTTTTTTTTTAATCGAGTTTTTAGTTTAGAAAAATCCTATTTGGCAAATATCAAAAAATTAAGTAAGAGTTTGGTATGTTTTTTTGGATAGAGCATGACATTTATTCATGCAATGCTGACTGGTGTTATAGATTGCTCACAGTTGGTGCAAACTTAATATGTTTCTTGTTATTGGCTTTGTGGTAAGACACTGCATGTGATGGGCACTATAGTTACACATGATAGGGTAAACATCTCAAGTTATGCTCTTAACTTGTCCACTTGAACGTTTGAGAAGTTTCAAGCTCTGTGCAAGATGACTTGTAAGGAGAGTATGAGATTTGGCTCAATGGTCTATAGGACCGTTAGATAGCATCCTTGCCATGGATATATCCACCAACTTTTTTTTAATACTAAGAGATGTTATTTTGGGTCTTTAGTTCTTCCTGCTTGTTGGAGTAATTAATGTTTAATTTCTTTCTCTTGTTGTTCTAAGATCATATTTTATTACGCTTCTCATGATATTTAGAATTTGTTGTGGTAGTTGGATTTCATGTATGTATTGGAGTCATTGATTTAAGAAAACATTAATTTCTTTGGTCTATATGCATGCATGGTAGGACACATTAGACTTCGAAATTCAAGGAAATTATTACTTATATCCCTTGATAAGAAAATTAATAATGATAATGACAATTCTTGATAGGACGTATGGGTCTTTACAAATTATTCATTCAAGTAGTACTCATATATAATATAATGATATTTTTAGAAATTCATGCATGATTGGCCTCCATGCATGAATGCATATTTCGATCAACATATTTGATTAATTTCCAATTCAAAGACATGAATTTTAAGATGCTACAACGCACTTAATATTATTTTATTATTGGTGCATGTGAATTAGAAATAAAAACATGATACATATCTACTTATATATAAAGCGCGAAGAGGTTTGTAACAGTATTTTCGTCTAACATTTTTTTTCCAATTTTACCCTTACTTTTATTCCAAAATCTCGATTTTGCCACTGACATTCTTTCCATTTTACCCCTGGTTCTCCAGCGCGCGAGCCCCTCCTCCCCTCTCCCCCGTCCGTTTCTTCATCTGCTATGGTGCGCCGTCGCACGCTGTCGTACTCGACACCGCCGCTCTCATTCTCTTCCCCTCCGACCGGCGTCCATTCCCTTCCAATCTCAGCCCCTCTTGTGCCGTCGTTGACTGCCACGAGTGAATCCAAGCCGCGGCCCGTCCGATTCTTCGTCGCCTCCAGTGCGCCGCCGCACGCCGGCGCGGCTAACACTGCCCCATCCATTCTCTTCCCCTCCGTCCGGCGTTCCTCCCCTTCCAATATCAACTCCTATCGTGCTGCTGTTAACCGCCACGACGAATCCAGGCCGCGGCTCTCGATTTTTTTTTTTTAAATTAATTTTAATTTTTTTTAATTTAATTGTTTTTATAGGGGCGGCTGTGTCTTCATTGTCTTTTATTGTGTTTTATTTCCTTTAATTTTAAATTATGTAAATATTGAATTTAATTGTTACATTTCAGTATAAACTATTTTTTTCCTTTTATTAATGATTTTTGTTTAATGATTTATTAAAAAATAAACTTAAATATTTTTTTTTCATTTCTGGATAAACTGAATAGTTTATTAATTAACTTGAAATTAATTACACTATTGGAGGGAGTTAGATGAGATGAAATTTTATAAAAAATAATTGAAAGAGAGAAAGAGTTAAATAAAAAATATTATAAAATTTAAATATTATAAGACACTTAGATTATAATTTTATAATATTGTTTTTGTTTTGAAATTTAAAAAGATAAATTATATTTTATTTGAAATTTGAAATTTTGAGAAAGTTATAATGATTATTTTAAAAGTTTTGTATTTCAGTTATGTTTAAAAAAGAGATAGGATATGATATGAAAATTTTGGAATAAAATCTATTTTCAAATAGACTTTTATTTGAAAATAAGTAAGGGATGAACAGTGTTCTTATCAATTTCTCTCTCACTTTTTTTCTGTTTTTCTCATCAAATTCGGTTCTCTTATGTTTTTTCTCTTTTGCCGATTAGGTGAGTTTGGATACTGAGATTTTTTTTTTTGATAGGTTAGATCCTAATTGAGATGAGATTAGTTGAATTGAAAATGAAAAGTTAAATAAAATATTGTTAAAATATTACTTTTTAATATTATAGAAACATTAACCTTTTAAACAAGAGATTTTGGTAAGCTTAACCAAACAATATTTTATTTTTAATAAAAAAAATAATCTTAATTTGCTTATAGATATTACATTTCATTTAAGTGCATTCAATTCTTGAGTTTGCTGCCTAACAAGATCCAAAATTCTCACTATTGGATATAATCATTGATATTATGGTTTATAATATGAGATAAAAATGGAAATTAGTCAAAAATCCTTACTCATATACTGCTTGTGATAATATGATGATTTGCTTTACACGATAATTCTATCTGAAGTTGATCATATTTTATTATCTATTATACATCTCACAGTATTTAATAGTAGACAACTGGGCACACGTGCAGCGCACGTTGCCCTAACTAGTATATATATATATATATATATATATATATATATATATATATATATATATATATATGAGTAACTTTAATTATATATGAAAGAAAGTAGGTACTGATGATCATGAGCTAGCCCTAAATGCAATGAATGTCTTGAGATTCCTGACATGCATGTATGTTTGCTAATAATTGTACAAGACTACATGCATGCATGCTGATTATGATCATCAAATTAAAGATTGTTCTCATCAGCTTGGTCGCTAAGTTATGCAAATCATTAAACAGTACTCTTGCTAAAAAGGTGAGAAAAAATAATATAAATGAGATGCATAATATATATATATATATATTTTTTATAAGTAAATGAGATGCATAATATATATCTTGTTGATTTGATCCTTTTTGTTCGATCTGGTTGGATTAATACATGGATCATGCTAGTCAATCAACCATCAGTTCATTTTACTGTTGGACGTGACTGCTAGTTCATTCTTACTATGCGTCGTGCTTTTTTTTTTTTTTAGTGCTTCCCTTTATGTGTGTCTTTTGATATGTGTGCCTTTCATTTGTGATTCTGGTTCATGTTAGAATGTTGTGTCTTCTTCATCTGTTGGCAAACGTACTTTGACATCGCCCTTGTGCTTCTGTGACGTTGAAGCTAATTTGAGATACTCAAATACTAAGGCAAATCCTGGACAATCCTTCTTAGGGTGTCCAAAGTACAACACGAAGGTATCTACAGGACTTGATTTTTTATATAAGTTTAATGAATTGATTAATATTACGTACGTCTAACATTTGAATTATTTTTCTGTGCAAATATCGGGGATTACCACACTGTAATTATTTCAAGTGGGCAGATAGTGAGCAAGACATAGAGCTAGAAGAAAAAAAAAAGAAGTGTCAAGGAAAACCAAGGAAGAGCTCCAAAAGAGACTTAGCGATATCGAAAATAAAGTAACTGAGCTCCTTAAGATAGTGGATGACATCAAGAAGATAGAGATGGTGCTATATAGTATATCTGAGGAGGTCCGGAAAAAGGAGTCGGTGCTTTTTGAGAGAGAAGCTACCCTAAGGCGTTCACGCACGTTATCTCGGATGTACTTTGGTGTTTTTGTAGTTATTTTTTGCTATTTATACATTTGATAGTGGTTTATGTTACATCTTATTCGGAAGTTGTAGGTTAAGTGTTATTAGTTATTTAGTGTTATAAGTTATTAGTTATTTAGTGCTATAAATCTTGAGTTGAAGTGTTATTACAAAACTGAATTATTAGTTAAGTGTTATTTAAGGTGTTATAAGTTATTTAATTTGTATAATTAGATTTGTATAATTAATATAAGGCCTTATAAGTTATTTAATTGAAAAAGCCATCTGAATTGTATGTACGTGAAAAAGCCACCTGCATTGGTTGGCCAACAACTAAAGAAGCCATCCAATTGACCATTTGTCTTTGAAACCTGTAGCATGGCAAGTTCGGGCATGGCAATTAGGGACTTACTCAAACCTGTTGTATCACTACTAATATTAATATAAGTAACAATAAAATCTGCACACCCTTCCAAAAATAACCGTGAAATAGCATCACTTTTGAAGCTATGTGAATATAACAAAATTACAAAGTCTTTTAACCACCAACCTTCCTACTTACAAGATAATTACAAAAACCTACAACAATACATTTATACCTTCCTTCTTACAAAATACTTACAAAATAAATACAAGTCAATGCCACTTAGCATACATAAATGGTAAACCTTGATTTTTCTTATTCCCGCAATCATCATTCCCAAGAGCAACATGTCTCAAGTCAAAAGGTTTTGGATGTCCCATTGCAGCTTGCATAGAACCCCATCTAGAATTAGGATCACGTCTAGCAAACTCAATACTATCGAGGGCTTCCTGTAATCAAGCCATTTATCATCATAAAATAATATTATTGACTTTTTAGCACCAAAAAGTGAGGCTAAGTTGTACAGAACATGAATTGATCAACTTGGAGTATCAATTTGATCAACTTAATGTAACAGGAAGCAGGTTACTCACATACTTGCACAAAAGGCCTGATGTTGGAAGTACTAATTTGATCATTAAGATTGAGACCTGTAAAAAATCATGACTTTAACTATAGGAATGCAGAATGATTTCCGAGCAATGATAACTTTAAAGAATTCAAAGTACTATCATATTAGAGATCATGATATCAACTATTGCATTCGAATGCTACTAATATATATATATATATAGAAGAAAATGGTCATTAATTATCATGAGCCATTAGAATCTTGTTCTACTATTCACAAGAGCTTGCAACGGAATTTAGTTTGAAATGGGAAACAACAATCAATGAAAACCTTGCATTGTGAAAAAAGGTCTTACTCTTAGTTCTGAATGGGAATGTACCTGCATCATAGTTCTGACTTGCTCTTTGGAGGGTGGATCAAAATGCGGTCCGGTCGTGTGCCATCGACCCCAAAAAAATATGTTACGATTAATATGAAAATATTAATGTCATTTAAATATTAAAATTAAATTGTGTTAAGTTTAGAAACATTACACTTTCTTGGCTACCCATCACTGTTTCTTGGTGTTGGATTCCACTACTGTGAATTACCGAGCTGTCTATAACAGTCTGTTTATAAACAATAAAATACTTAGTAAATTGTGAAGGGATGAAAAGTTACCATTTGAACTGAGGCAAAATCATTATTTCGCTTATAAATAGATGTATTTCTGATACCTGCACTTGTTCAGGATTGGTGATATCCACTTCTGATTGCCCAAATAAATTCCTACGCGTGCTAATGACTAGTGTATCTCCAACATTGGAACTCTCATCTCCTTAATAAATAACGTAACAATTAAAAAAACTTTTTCTAAGTTTACATTATAAAACTACAAGACATTCACACGTTAAAGGAATTGAACGGTTATTTTTAATTCTCCCAATGTTAAAACATTCACCTGTTTGGCTTTCCCTCTGACTTGGGCTTTCTTCTGTTTGGCTTTAACCTTTCGTATGTTTGTCTCTATCCTGGATGCTCTCCTCAGAGATAGGGGTCTTCCTTTCCCTCTGACAACAAGTGGATTCTTGACTTGTTGTGAACCAGCAACTACAGTTGTGTCCCGTGTCATAT
The DNA here is from genome assembly GCF_001411555.2 of Juglans regia. Classification (NCBI taxonomy): domain Eukaryota; kingdom Viridiplantae; phylum Streptophyta; class Magnoliopsida; order Fagales; family Juglandaceae; genus Juglans; species Juglans regia. The sequence goes on from NC_049901.1 coordinate 37,482,160, forward strand.
AACCAGCATTCGAATCTGTTATGGGCAAAGAACTGTTTAAATATGACATATGGGAAACAACAGAAATTAAGTAATTTTTTTCCTTCCTTCATAAGTAGGAATTAAGTATTTATAAAGAACTAAACAAGATAATAGACTTTAAAAATCATCACATTCGAACCTGTGTGGGTCAAAGATCTGTTGCGTGTTTGCTCGCGATAACATTCAGTCATTTCATTTATTTTCTTCTTTGCATCTTCGAATTGCTCATTAGAATCCGCCGCATATGTAATCATCCCATAACACATATTCAACAAAATTGAATATCTATTACCATTAGGCCTCTGATTCCCTGTGTCATAGCTACTGCGGATTAACATGTATCGCCTCTTGATGTCCTTTCTCCACGGGTCTAAAATGTACTGGTTTGACAATGATTTTATATCGTTAGATTTGAATACGGCCAAAATATGCCTACACAGTATCCCCCTCATCTGAAATAACCCACATAAACACTTAGCATTGCAGTCTTCTTCATGAAAGTCCACTGAATATGTAACCATTTTACTGAACTTCTCAATACGAACTTCATCTTCTACCAAATAACTCTTCATTACACCATCCGATGTAAGTAGAGATGGATCCAAATCAAGCACACCTATTACTTGCTGCTGCACCTCTCTAAATTTAGCGTTAGTATACAACTCTTGGAATTTCTTTTCGATTGGAGATCTCGATACACAGGGAATGACCTGGCTAAATGATTGGAATTCCGCATGATTTTCATTCTCAATTTTCTTTTTCAGCGCATTGTTAAACTGGTCGACAAACTCCTTCAAATTTGTTTTTGAATGAATATAACCGTAAAAAAAAGCATTCATACTCTCGCTGCGTTGGGTTGTACTCATTCCAGCCCAAAAGTGGTCTTTTAGGAAAATCGGTACCCAATGCTCACGCTCCGCATATAAACTTTTCAACCATGGATTCTCATGTAAGTCATATGTGTTAATAAACTCGGCCCAACATTTCTCAAACTCCTCAATAGTTTGTGTGTCGTACACACATTTCATTAGTCAAGTTTTCAGCCCACTTCTATATGCAGCATATGACCCAAGCTTCTTAGGGACTTTCTTCAGTATATGCTATAGGCATAATCTATGTCGAGTTTCTGGAAAGACAGTAGCAATTGCATTTTTCATTGCTCTGCCTTGATCAGTAATAATAGCCTTTTGAGCTATACCATCCATACACTGCAACCAGGTTTGAAATAACCATGTAAAGGTCTCCGTATCCTCACTAGAAATTAACCCAGCTCCCAAAAGAATCGACTGTCCGTGATGGTTTACACCAACAAATGGTGCAAATGGCATCCTATACCTATTCGTCAGGTATGTGGTGTCAAATGTAACTACGTCACCAAAATATTGGTAGGCCGCTCGACTACTTGGATCTGCCCAAAAAATATTTTTTAACCTTCCTTCATCGTCTAAATCCATCAATGCAAAAAATCCGTTATTCTTGTACTGCATCCTCATAAAATAATCTTGAAGTGCTCCAGCACCACCTGCGCCAAGTCGTAGATGTCGTGCTTTGTCGATGTAATTGCGACAATCATTTTCCAAAAATGGAAGGTTCTCAAAGCCACATGTGCCAACGACAAGAGATCCGTAACTCTTATTCAATCGGATCCTAGCTAAATCGTTTGTGTCTAGGACCCTTTTAACAAAGTCACTCACTTCTCTGTTACATCGAAAGAAGCGGGATTTCATTGGGCTGAGACTGTGATTATGTGAATTATGGACTGTTGTCAACCGCATCTTTCCCTCAACTCTTAAGGCATTAATCATTGCCTTACAGTTCGTTTTTCCCGTCGGACGTGGGTTGGCTAGATTGGAACTCTTATTTCAGGCCTTCCCTCCCCGTGCACAACCAAGGGTGACATATCTGACACTCTGATCCTCTAACCTCTCACTCCTTTGTGTCATCACCCCAAACCCACATTTTTTACCATAATGTTTATAATAGCTAAACAACTCTTCAAATGAATTGAACTCCATCCCCGACTTTGGTTCCTCAACGATATCATCACCGTCCGACGATGGCACTACCTGTGGTGTACCAGTAGTGCCATGGTCAGTTGGTGTACCGGTAGTGCCATGTCAGTTTCCCATTCATCTGGTCTATCCAACAAAATTTCTTCATCTACTCTAACAGAATTACATGGCACTTCAGTTTGCAGACAATCGGGTTTATCTTCTTCACCAACTCTTGCGCTCGTTCCAGAGCTTGTACCGATAAATGGCCTCGGAGGTCCCATCCCAAATTGAAATGGGTAACCAACATTTAGCTTAAAACAAAAAAACTAAAACATTTAATTTGTTTCAAAAATTATTATCTTATAACTAAAAAACAATAAAGGAGTTGAAAAATCACCTGAATGTTGCTTGGATTCTTGGTTCCATCTAGATATGGCAAGAAAGCTGGTGACCATGCAGGCATTGGTCCTAAATAACCGTGCATGTAATTTTGATAGTTTAGTATACGAGTTTGAGGGATGTCCTAACAAAATAATAATAATATTAATAATTATAATGTTAAACATTGAGCTGCAATTAATTTTCTTAATTATGAAACAACATACTGAGTTTGACGGATTTGAGCTAGATGGTGTACGCGAAAATGGGTGTTCTTCTCCTTTTCCCATGCCCTATACAAGTTGTTCACTCTCCAAGGTCAGTCTTTGATAAGTTATCAAGAAAATTACTTCAATCAACTAGAAGACTAATATTGTACATACTGCTTTTAAGAAAAAAAAACTGATAAAAATTTGCTTAGCATCAAATACTGTTTACACATGCCAGAGATGATTGATGCCTTTCTTCTCAACTAAATCATCCACCGGTTGTTTTTTCAGAACAATTCAAATTTAACTAACGTACATGAGGGAACAAAATAATAATCTAGCACCCAAGATCATTGTTTAAAGATCATTCCAAACATTTTGTATATTTAACGACAACTAAACCATAATAATTAAACCACAATATCAATATTTAACCACTAAATTAATTTTTCAGCAAACAAATTTCCACGTAAACAACTCTATGCAACGCAAAAATTTTGAATTTAACAATATCAAATCTAAATCACAACAGGCTGTGTAAGGAAAAAACTAACTAAATCACAACAGAAAAAACCAACTAAATCATAACATGTGTGGAACAAAACAACTAATCTGTGGAAGAAAAAAACCACCTAAATCAACAATAGCAGTGGAAGAAAAAAAACAAGCAAATCACAACATGCTTCATTGTTTATCAGTGACCACAACATTTAATCAAATGCAAAGTTAAAATTTCAGATCAAAGAAGAGATGAAGATGACCCACAGTGCGACAGTATGGGGACGAAGATGACCCATGAAACCGACCCACGTCGTTGACCCGAAACGCTGGCCCACTAAGCTGACCCGAGCTGATGGCCCACGAACCTGACCTGCCGAATCCCACGAACCTGACCCAAACGAAGCCCACGAACTTGACCCAAACGAAGCCCACGAACCTGACCCAGCCCAACGCAGACCGGCCTTGACCCAGCCCAACGCACCCACCGACGTTCTCTGAGTTTCAATCTGCAGACCAAACTCGGACAATGCACAATGTTTCTCCAAATCGCCGTGCTCGCACGAACAAGACGAGCGGGAAGCGAAATGAATTTGGGTCTCCGCTTCGCTTCGTTTCGTTTCGTGTTTTTTTTTTTTTAACTACTGACGTGGCATGACGCCACGTCAGCTGACTGCACGTCGTCTACGTAAGACGACTGTGCATAGAAATATTGTAGTTGTATTGGTGTCAAAATGTTTGACTTGCTTGTCTCAACAATACACCCATTCATGACCATTTCCTCCAGCATAAAATGTGTCTTCTCTAAATGTAACATAATGTCTAGCTAACACTGCAAATTTGTGTGGAAAGTAGGAAAAACCAAATTAACTTCTTTGAAGGTAAAGATGGAAAACTGAGTTCAGGACATGGGAAATAAAAAACAATATAGGTAAGATATTACTGAACTCAGACTTACCACGTTTCCAAAATGTTGGTCCATTGTTTCAACGAAAAGATGGATGAACTCCAAAATTGCAAGTTCATTCTACAGCATGCATAACACAAAGGGGAATGAATATCAAGAAATGCATCCTTGCAGACATCTAGGCAAAAGTTTAAAATCAGAATTTTCTAATGATGTATTTGACAAAGTTTTTAGTTGAATTTGAACACATAAAGAAGGGATTTTAGTGGGATAACTTCACAATTAACTCATCTATCTTCACCAAGACCTATCATAACAACGAACTTTCCCTATCTCCTTCCTCCACATGGAGTTGAAAATTCTATATCCAATCAAAGCATGTCAGTAACATTGACATTGCATATAAACTAACACTCTTGAGCTTTAGAGGCACATCACATTAGAAGTACTATGCAAAATGTTCTTGAACTGAAAGTTTGTAGGCAAAGAGAAATGTCTCGAGGAAAATCCATATTCTTTGATTGGCATGGTTCACATAAAATTTCATTTTGTGACCACAAAAGTTTCATAATGCAAACATTATCTCAAGATGTAGATTAAACAGAGAAACTTACTTCATCATTGTCAACTCCAACCAGGAAAAATAATGATGCATAGCGCCTGTAAACAATTTTTTAGTTCCGATGCTCAACAAAAGAACACTGTCATCATAAAAGAAAATGGATAAGCAACAACAACAAGAAATGTCTGGTTGTGTTAACATTGTCTAGATGCAGATTCTGGGTTGAACCGAACCTAAAGAAGAGCTAATAGAATTAGTAATCGAGATAAAACATGACCAGAAGAAAGCAGAAAGCCAGAAAGTGATCAATTGGGCAAAAAACCAACTCCTAGACATGATATTTTAACTAACCCATACTCCTAGGCATGATTATTTTAGGAATGGTATGAAATTTGTACAGAGGACATGAAAAATCACAACAAAATTGATGATGTCTAACAAGACCTGTCCTACGAAATTCCAATAAGCAACATCCAAAGTTTTTCCAGCAATCATGCATCAAGCACTAACATTAGTCATTAGCCATTAGCCTTTTTTTGGATGGACAACTGATTTGGGTAAAATCATTGTGGATAAATATTGTGTATGTAAAAATTGTGGTGAGATGTTGGACCATCCTTATATTCCTTTGTGCAAGAGAATTATGATCATTGGCTTTATCTTGCCTTGGATTATGATAGAAGAGTTTAAAAGTTGAGAAAGGACACTCATTCCTCACGAGAAAGATGAGACTTGGTGCAGATCCTATTGGAATATGTCGAGAATTTGGCAGGAGAGAAAAAATCGTACTTTCAACAATTCCATTGATATTTTGAGCCTTCGATTGTAATTTGTTGGGGGCAGGCTAATATAATCATCCTGTGGCTCGTGCATTTATTTATTTTATAACTATCAACAAACAAATCAAATCAAATTCAAGACCAAAAGAACATGAAACAGTTTCGTTGCCAGGATTTGGGAATTAAATAAAACACTCAAGGAATCAAGTTCTTCATGCACCCTTAGAAACTTTAAACTCCTGTCCGTCATTGACACGTTACCAATTCCAAATAGATAGTTGATTGTCACGAGCCTAATTTCAACCTCGAATTTAGCCATTCTCAATCAATTTCCTTGCAATTTTCCTTTTATCCAAACCACAATTTGTATGAGTGTTACATATAATAACAACCATGCAGCTCATATACATGAAATTAAATTCCCAGCACAGACCGAAAACAAAGATATTTATTCAAAAGGTTAGCGATTCAGTACGATCTGGGAATTGATCTAGGGCCCACTAAATTCCATTTACCTCATAGATTAAGCCAAAAAAAAAAAAAATCTTAAAAGATCGGACTAGGTAAATTAAATTGAAACAGATATAGGGAGACCTGTTGCTCGACACGAGCGAGACATTTGTGAACGATTTCGCCCTCGAGAGTGTGTCGTTCTTCGAGAGTGAAGTACTCATAGTATTGGGCAAGACAGGTCTGTCTCTGCTTGTCCACCATCAGTATGAATTTGATTCCCATTTTCTTCGTCACCACCCCCAAAAACACGGGGAGAGAGAGAGAGAGAGCGATTGTCGTAGTGGAAAGAAAATGAGGGTGTTTTTGGTACCGTTGTCATGAAAAATGAACAAACAAAAATGATAGATGCAACTGGCCTTGGGAACCCCCGTGACATTGCATCCAATGTAGCATTAATAAAAAACAACGTCGTTTCAGTTTTGTTGTGTTCTTTGCCTTCGTTTGTGTGCTTTTGTATTGTTTCTAAAATGATTTTTGTTGCTGACAACCGGCATGTGCAAACGGGATGCAACCAGTTGTACGTGGCAAAACTTACGTGGAAGGAAAAAACAAAACAAAAAAAAAAAAAAAAGGAAAAGCTAAAAAGTTGCAAAAAAGTAAAAAGTAAAAAACAAAGAAATAAACCAACGGATGTCCAAATGAAATTAGCAGAGGGTTGTCTTCGTGAATCTCAGATATGTGGTTGTCTTCGTGGGTAGGAGAAAAAAAAGAGGGTCGTCTTCATGGGTCTCAGATCTGTGCTTGTTCGTGGGTAGGAGAAGAAGCAGAGCTTTGGATGGTTTTTGTTTGAAAGTTGGAAATAGGAAGATTGAAAATGCTGAGATGAAAATGAAGCCCTATTATTTCGCTCTAAGTTGCTGGCTAATTTCTCTATAGCTTTCTTTCCACCTATCCATCAATCGCTTTCATCAACACTCCCTCACTCGCTGATTTTTTCCTCTCTTCCTCTTACTTTCTCGCATTTTTCTCATTTTAATTTTCTTTTTCTCTGCCATAGACACGCAAGAAAAGAAAAATAAATAGCAATTCCTCGAACCAAACGGCCTGAAGAATCTTTGAAATTCTCAAAACCTCTTCTTGTTTTTGTCACATTCGAAGTGGAGTTTTTTGCAAAGTTCATCTTCCATTTTTCACTGAGAGTTAAGCTCAAATTCAAGCTCAAAATTTCACTGAATTGAACTTTGAGGAGATGTGAATGCATGTGTCGAATTGCGGTGGTTTTTTATGATCTTGGTGGAGGCAACGTGTGGAGGAGTTAGTCTACGAACAATCTGGTACATTGGGAGTGATGGAGGGTAGGGTTTCGTTAGCGAAACTCGAAGCTTGATGTCACCCTTGGAGAAGATGAGCACTAACCAGTCTAAGTCAGGCCCGGTGGAAAGGGACATTGAGTTGGTAATCGTGGATGGAGGATGGGGATCGTCGATGGAGAAGACGATAGCAACTGGAGAGAAGTCTCAGACGTTGTCATCTTTGGCAATCGTGGGGGTGTTGCATTCGTTGATGAGAAGACTTGGGAATTCTAGATTACCCTACCTTTAATTTAATATTTATCTTATTAAAAAAATAAAATAAGAACTAATATCTTTTTTGGACATATAGAGAGGACAAATTACTGTATTTCAAAGAAGGAATAGAAAACCAAGAAATATCACATGGATTAGATGCTGTGTTTTTTTTTTTTTAAATACTATTCTTTGTGCGTTTAAAATTTTATTTGATGCATCCTAATTGAAAAATAAATAGACAAAATTTCTTTAAGTGAAAAAATAAGTTGAATTTTCTATCAATCTTCTGATTTTGTCCATTCACTTTTAAACGGAATGTACTGTGGTTAGGAACTAAGGTGAGTTGATGGGTGTTGTTTGTATGCCTAAGAGATTTGTGAATAATCCTTTACAGCCAAAGATTGTGGCACTACAGAGAGCAACAAAGTTTTGTAGTTTTTTTTTTTTTTTAGAGTAAAAGCTTTCGTTCATCCATTCAAATAAACAGAATTCAATACATAATACTACCATGGTCACAATAAAAAACCAACAAATAAACAGTAATATCATAAAACACCTTCTACATCCACCACTAGGCTGCTCATAATAAAATCTAGAGGTTCATTCCATCACTGAAAAGTATATCATCCACAAATCGTGCATGTCGAGCTAGAAGATGTGCTACCTCATTTTCACGTCTATCAACATGAAGAACCTCAAAAGAAAGGAAATTAGACAGCAACTTCTTTACCTCATGAATTAAAAGATTACAACACCTGTTCAGATATGAGTTAGGAAAGGAATCTCTCTGCTAGGGCTGACATGGCTTGTCCTTTTCTTCTCTGCTAGGGTTTGGTTTTATGTAGCTTGCATGGCGGCTGCCGATGCCTTAACAGGTGCGACTGGCCACCCACATTCATTTGCAGATCTTGTTTTTGCAGTGCTGCAATCCATTCCGAAAGTGGATCTTGCTTTTAGGCCTCCGAAACTCATCGATGGGGAACTATGTTTCCTATTTTCTGCGGAGGAATTAAATAAAACATCATCACCTTTTCGTTTCTCCTTAGTGTTCAAATTTCTCAAACAGAGGCCTTCACTTGACTCTATCAGATCCTTCATTCACAGTCGTTGGGGACTAAACGCTATACCTGTGGTTTCAGCTATGCAACGTCCCCGAAATGTCTTCATTAGAATGTCGGATGAATCGGATTTTAACAAGGCTCTTTCTAGGGAATCTTGCAAGATTAATGGGGTACCTTATTGTCCGTTTGCTTGGTCGCCGGAGTTCAGTGAAGAGAACGAACCACCATCTATGCCCGTGTGGGTGTTTTTGTCAGGGCTTCCACCTAACTTCTATCATACATCTGTGCTCAAGAAGATTACGGCGCCGATTGGGTAGTTTATACGTAGAGATAATTCGACGGCATGTGCTACCAGAGCAGACGGTGCTAGGGTGTGCTTAGAGGTGGATGCCTCACGTGAACCAATCAGCCATTTTTGGATTGGTTGTCCTGGTATGACTTGTAGTAGAAGATAGGAGGTATGCTATGAAACCCTTCCTGCGTACTGTCTTTCATGCAAAGTGCAAGGCCACAACTTGAAAACATGCAGATCTGGTATAGAAAAACAGAATATTCAATCTAAGGGTGGACAGATTTGGGTTAAAAAGGGTGAGATGTCCGATGCGGGAAAGGAACAACCTGTAGGCTCTCTGGCTATGGTGGTCATTGCTCCTTCGATGGAAGTTCCGGGTGAGACTGGTGCAATGCAAGCTGCTGACAGCTTGTTGGAGGGATCGCACGTGGTGGATCTTGTTTCTAATACACAAGTTAGCGATTGTCTTGAAACTGGGTTAGAGATAGTGGTGTGCAACTCTCTACAGGTGGATTGTGAGTTACAACAGGCCTCAAATGAAGGAAAGACACTGAGGGGGGATGGGTTGGATGCAACGGGTAAGGAGGTTATTGCTGTGGACCAGATGGGAGATGGGTTGGCTTGGAGAGATGATTCTACAGCCTTAAACATTCAAAGTGTGCTGCATGATCCACTAGTGCAGCAAGTTTCGAAGGGAGATGGGCTTCATACATTGCTTGTGGGTCTTGAGTTTGCTACTCAGGAAGTGGTGGTAGATGGCTTTGGGCTTGAGCATCCAGCGCAAGCAGGTGGTGAGGGTGGGGTGAGCTCAAATGATTGCATAGTGCAGGTTACCTCTGTAGGGGTCCCAGTGGCAGATGAGGAGCTAGAGGTAAAAGAGGGCGAAGGTGTTGAATGCGGGTTGGACCTGAACCTTAATTTGGAAGAAATTCAACCTGAACATGAAGTTGATAGGGACAAGTTAAAGGTAGATATGCAAAAAGACTACAAGAAAGACTCGGAAGTGATAAGCAATAACGTTGGCATGGTAAAAAAAAAGAGCTCTTCTAGGGCTGTGATCCGCCCCTCTAAATTTAATCTATGATTAGTCCAATCATTTTTTGGAATTTAAAGGGAGTTGGCACCTCACAGTTAAGATTGTGTAAGATTATTAAAAAATACAAGCCTAATATTTTGGCCCTGGCAGAACCTTTTTTGTTGGAGGAAAAAATTCCTAGCTTCTTGAGTAAATTTAAATGTGATTATTATCTTACTAATGAAGCGTCTGGTGGTAAAATTTGGCTTTTGTGGAACTTGGTGGTAAATGTGCAATTGTTGACTAGTTCCAATCAGTATTTGTCAGTGAAAGTGGAGGAGAATGGGCATGGTTTTATCCTAACTATTGTGTATGCTAAATGTAATCATATTGAGAGAAAGACTCTCTGGGAGGAGTTGGAGGCTAGTGGCAGTGGTATAGTTCCGTGGGTTCTTTGTGGTGACTTCAATATCATTAAGGATGATTCTGAAAGAAGAGGTGGTCATCCTCGTCAGTTTGCAGTGATGGCAGACTTCAACCTGTTTACTCAGAATTGTGGATTAATGGAGATGTTTCACCAAGGTCCAAGCATGACATGGTGTAACGGGCAAAGCAGCTTAGCAAGGAGTTGGGCTAGGTTAGACCGTTGTTTTATTGACTCTAACTTTCTCAATTGTTTTCCAAAGGTAGGTCTTAGCTCGCACTACGTCTGATCATTCCACGCTGGTGATCCAAATGGAAGAAGACCCTCTCAAGTATGTCCTAGTCCCTTTAGATTTCAATTTATTTGGACTGATCATATTGATTTTATTAGTCTTGTGGAGGGCGTGTGGAAGCAAGAGAGCTTGGGTTTTGGGCTTAATAAAATGGCTTTTAAATTGAAAATAGTTAAGGTGGCTCTAAAAGAGTGGAACAAGAGTGTTTTTGGTAGGACTAATGTCATTATTCAGGAGTTAGAGCAACGTATTAAGAGATTGGAAATCAGTCTTCAAAGCTGTTTTAACCCTGAGGATGACAATGATCTTTTGGTGGTTAGGTTGGAATTATCGATCTGGATGGGTAGAGAGGAGACAAGATTGTCTCATATGGTCAAGAAGAAATGGCTCAAAGATGGTGATCAAAATTCTAAATTCTTTCATGCTATTTTGAATGCTAAGAATCATAAAAGAATCAATGATATGCACATGGCTGATGGTTCTATTTTAAATACTATTGCTGATATTCATAAAGCCGGTGTTGAGTATTTTCAACAGTTTTTGGGTCAAAGTGATTCTCGGGATTTGCCTAACGTAAGTCATTTATATCTCCTGTGGTTACCGAAGAGGATAATTTTCTCATCTCTAAAGCTCATTCCCTTGTGGAATTAAAGGATGCTCTCTTTGATATTCCCATTGACAATAGTCCTGGTCCAGATGGCTTCAGCTCTGGTTTCTTTAGAGTTTGCTGGGACATTGTCAAGGAGGACCTTTTGGCAGATAGTTCTGAGTTCTTCCAGTCGCTTTACCTTCCCAGGTTTTTCTGTGCCTCTTATATTGTCCTTATTCCTAAGGTTGGTAAGCCTAATGGTTTTGACAAATTTAGGCCCCTTAGTATGTACTCTGTCTTTTATAAGATTTGTGCTAAGATTATCGTGGCTAGACTAACAAGCATTTTGTCTAAACTGATATCTTAGGAGCAAGGGGTTTTTATTCCTGGTAGTAGTATTTTTTAGAACATAAGTTTAACCTAGGAAATGGTTCACTCTATTCATAGAAAGACTGTTGGGGTTAATGTGCTAATTAAGCTTGATATGTCTAAGGCTTATGACAGAGTTGATTGGAGGTTTCTTTTACATGTCTTGGATGCTTTTGGTTTTTCTTCCAAAGTTTGTGATTTAATTAAGTTGTGCATCTCCACGCCTTGGTACTTAGTCATGATGAATGGTACTCATTTGGGGTTCTTTAAAGGCGAATGTGGTTTGAAGCAAGGTGACCCCTTATTGCCCTATTTGTTCATTGTTATGCAAGAGGTTCTTACTTGGCTTCTCAAGTATTCATTTGCTGATGGTCAAATTGGGCAATTTTATCAGTCTAGAGGTACTCTTCTTGTCTCTCATCTTATGTATGCTGATGACATTGTCATTTTTGCCAATAGTGGTAAAAGGTCGTTGAGAGGTTTGATGCATGTTCTTAATTTATATGAGGTTTGGTCGGGTCAACTTCTTAGTAAGGATAAAAGCGCTATATTTTTTTTCTAAACATATTTTTGTTCCTAGAAAGTGGTCGAGTCTTAGATTTACTGGCTTCTCTTAAAGGTCTTTTCCATTCAAGTACTTGGGTGTGCCTATTGTGGTTGGCATATTGAAAGCTTCTAATTTTGTGATACTAGGGAAAGTTAAGAAGAAAATTGAGGGTTGGAAGATGAAATTGCTCTCTACTGGCGGCAGAACTATTCTTCTGTGGCATGTGCTTTCTAGTATGGCCACTCACCTTCTTGTTGTTCTTCATGTCCCAAGGAAAGTGCTCATGGAGTTGAATTGACTTTTGAGTTCTTTCTTTTGGGGTGAGTCTGGAGGTAAGGGTAAGAGGAAATGGGTTGCTTGGGCTAAGATTTGTAGACCTATTCATGAAGGAAGGATGGGCATTAGAGCTTTTGGGGATATTCAGCAGGCTTTACATATGAAACTAACTTGGAAATTGATCTCGGGTCAGTCCTTTTGGGCTGATTTCTTTAGAGGTAAGTATGCTAGTGGCAACCTTTTATCTCTTTTGTTGCCTAAGAAGGGCACTAGGTTTTGGAAGTCTATTGTTAAAAGTATCTCTGATGTTTTGAGTAATTCTAAGTGGTTGGTGAGAGAGGGTAGTATCTCTTTTTGGTTCGATAATTGGGAGGAGGGTGGTCCCCTTAATGCTCCTTACCCGGTTATTGAGCAATCGTTTTTAAAGATAAAATACATTTGTACTGAGAATGGGTGGGATATCTCTTTGCTGGAGAGGCTTGTGGGTCAGCAGAAAGCTTCAGATTTGGTTGACTACTTGTCTAGGAGGAAAGAGGGGCAGGATGTTTTCATATGGATGAAGGAGAAAGATAGTAACTTTACTACTAAAAGTGTTTGGGATTGCATCAGAGTTCAGGCCCCTCCTTTAACTCTGGCCCATTAGATTTGGCATAAATTCATTCCTAAGAAAATTTCAATAGTGATGTGGAAGGCTTCTAATAATTGCCTGAGCGTGGATGACAAGGTTAAATTGGTTGGGATCCCAATGGTTTCGAAATGTAATTGCTGCTCCTCAGGTCATATTGAGGATCTTAATCATGTTCTTTGTACTGGTGAGTTTGCCAGGCATATATGGAGATTGGCTTCGATTCATTTGGGTGTTCAGATGGGCATTTATAGTACTTGGCAGGAGCAAACTAATTTTTGGTTTCGTCGTGCTGGTATCTCTTCTCAGTTTTGGACTATTTTTTTATTCCTTCCATTGTTTCTTGGAAGCTTTGGGAAAGACGTTGCAAAGCTAGGTACGAAGGAAAGACTAATACTATTGATTTGGTTTGGTATGGTATTAAGGATTGGATCCGCAGAATTATGCAGGGGAATACCAAATATTTGTGCCTTCCTAGTTAAGATGTGGTCCTTTTAAATAGGCTGGATATTCCGGTTTCTACTCTTAAAATGAAGAAAGTGGCTATTGTGAAATAGAACCCACTCTTACAGGAGAGGGTTAAGCTTAATACTAATGGTAGCAGTTTAGGAAATCCTGGGTCGGCTGGTGCTGGGGGTGTTATTCGGGATGCTAATGGTAATCTTTGTGCGGCTTACTCTGTTTCCTTAGGTCATGGTTCTAGTAATTTTGCTGAATTGAGGGGTTTACTAGAAGGGGTTAGGAGGTGTAACCAAATGGGTTTTCATAAGGTTGAGATTGAGATGGATTCTCAACTTTTGGTTAGCTGGATTATTGAGGGCGAGTGCAATATTTGGTATCTTGAGGATTTTTGGAATGAGATCAAAATTTGTCTTGATAGACTGAATTATAGTGTGAATCATGTCTTTCATGAAGGAAATGCAGTGGTTGATTTTCTTGCTAAATAAGGAGCTGGGGGCTTAAACATGGATTGGCTTGATAGAGATCAATTACCCAGTTGGTTTTCCTTACTTGAGGTTGTCGTCGTGAGGTACTCTCTCTATTTTGCTATTGTATATTTGGTTATGTCTCTATATGCTTGTGCTAATTCTTGCCTGCAGGTTGTTTTTTAGTTTTTTTTCTCTTGGTTTAATTTCTTTATACAAGGGAGGTTCTTTGTATTATGGTTTAGTGGCTAGGCTTTTTTTTTTTTTTCCTACGCTTGGGTTATGGTTTTATTGAATATATGTAACTCCCAGGTGTCTGTTTGTAACCAAGGTTTTCCTCCACTACAAGTGAGGGTTTATCAATAAAATTGGGATACCGTCCTCTTCGTTAAAAATAAAAAATAAAATAAAATACAACACTTGTTCAAATCCTCCCCCATTGAGCAAATAGCCTCCACTACGGCAACTGAGTCCCCCTCTAGAATCAAATGAGATATACCCACGTGAGAAACTAATTGCAAGCCCCTTAGAGCAGCAAGGGCTTCTATATCTTCCACCTCATGAGTACCCAACTCTCTTCTAGACATTGCCATGACCATACAACCTTTATCATCCCGCAAAACAGCGCTCGCCCTAGAAGAGTGTGTGGAATTAAATACAATCTCATCTACATTCAGCTTGTAAGTCCCACATGGCGGAGGATACCAACGCAGTGCAGATAATTGCTTGTGAACTTGTACATACTTACGGACTAATTGGTAATTCTCAACATAATCAAAACAATTTCTAACCACAACACTCACATCAAGTTTAGTTTGTTGGAATATCTTCAGATTACGAAATTTCCACAACCTCCAGGCAATTAGCAAGAAACGGGAAAAATGAGAGGGTTACGGAGTTTCATAATTGTTTTTACAACAGTATCAAAATCAGAATATTCATATATCAGCCGCAAATCTCGTCCAAAGTACATTTTAAGAAAATAAGGGCATTTACATAAAATGTAGAAAACATCTTCATCAGCACCATGGCAAAAATCACATACACTTGAGCCAAGAATGTGCCTATGAGATAAAAGTTTCTTTGTAGGCAAACTGTCATTACAAACCCTCCATATAAACCCTCCATGAAGTCTTCCAAAAAGAAGATGAAGAAAATTCTTGATTACTAGAACCGGTCTCCCGAGCATACTTAAAATTAAGAGCAACAGAGTTTTGTATTGAAATAGGGACATGGAATGCTATTTTTGAAGGGGATGCCATGAAGAGGAATGAAGATGATTGTTCATGTTATGGTAAGATTATAGAAGATATAAATGCTACATTTCATGGCAGGGGGATGTGGAGAATTCAACATGTTAAAAGAGATGGTAATCAAGTTAGCTTTATCTTGTTAACGAGAGTGTGCGGATTGAAGAGGGTCCGAGGTTATTATGAAATGTATTAATTTTGAAAAATAGTGTAATGCTTAAGGTATGAATGAGAATGTCTCTGATTTCTTCAAAAAAAAAAAAAAAAAAAAGAAGGGATGTATCCAGTGGATTTTTAACAAGATGTAAGCCAAACTCATTCCTTGTCACCAAACTAGCAATCCGACCGAAAAGTGGATGGGGAGCGACAAAAGATCTTCCAAAGTTTGAATGAAAAAGGATTAGAGGACTAAAAAGAAGGGAAGAAGAAGGGAGGGAATGGAGAGAGAGCAGGGCCTCTTTTTTCTTGAAGTGAAAAACAATCGTTGATACTTATGAAAAGGTTACGTATTTATCATTACTCTTAAGGAATATGAGATGATTAGCAATCCCGTCAATTCTCCACTCGAATTTTGAATAGAGATAAACAAGAGTATATAGATTTTATAACATTTAATGCAACATTAATGCTTCGTTTGGTTATATAAATCATCTCATCTCATCCCATCATTACAATTTTTTCAAATTCATACACAAAATACAATAAACAATTCAATTTTTTTTTAAATCTCAAAACAAAAATAATATTAAAAAATTCTATTCTAACACTATTTTATTCAACTTTCATCTCATCTGTATAACCAAACGAGGCCTAAAGCTTTCCGGCCATATGGGCCCTAAATAAATACTTTAACATTATATATTTTTTTTTTACCTTAAAAATGAACTATCTAACTAATTTAAAGATTTTTTTTGTTTTTTGGCTGAATGTTGAGAAGTCTCACACGGCATTGAAACAAACTCATCCTGAGTCTTATAAGGAGTTACTTCACTCCTCCTATTAGGCCTTTTATGTGGAGAAATATGTATTTATACATGGTATCAGAGCCAGGTTAACTTATAACCGATGATGAGCTCCTGCGACCTACTCACGATGATGGTACCGGAAATACCGGCCCACACGTGAGGGGGCGTGTTGAGAAGTCTCACACGACATTGAAACAAACTCATCCTGAGCCTTATAAGGAGTTACCTCACTCCTCCTATTAGGCCTTTTATGGGGAGAAATATGTGTTTATACATTGAATAAAAAGTTGAAATGATCCGAATCCAATGTTAGATTGCTCTACCCAAATATAGCCGCAGCAAAAAATTTTTTTTTTCACATGTCAAGGGGACTAGAATAAAATAACAGTAGCATGTTCAGAATTTACATCTGGTATTTATAGGAAAGACAGTGTAAGAGACAATGAACTAAAAATTTAATTATTTTTTATTTTTGTGGCCGAGTACCAAGAACACTATACACTCTACTGGCACATATATAACAAAATAGATGAAAATAGGAACCTCTATACAATCAAGTTTGATTGGATATGACTAGTCCTGGACCTTAGACCTGCTTCAGAGAGCCTCTTTGCAAAACATAAATTGGCCTGCTTTTTAAGATTTCCTTTGAGCTGTTCCTGTTAGACAAGTATGATTTATTAGATTGAGCTTTCTTTAGTATCACTGAAAGGACTGCACCAAACATATACCAAGCTTTTGTTTTGTTTTATCTTTTCATAGAAACCTCTGGATTGATGTTGCCCAGATAATATTAATGATCTATAGTGCACTCCAGAATCCCAAAATAAAAATAAAATGCTTTCAGGATCACTTTCAGAATGACACACAAACGTCAGAAAATCACTAGTTTTACAAAAATTAAGGAAAAAAAGCAAAAGAAAAAGGTTGCAAGGATGGGATTTTAATTGAAATGTCAACATCTTCAGCAGACAGACAAAACTCCATTGTGCTAATGCTTTCCAAGGTGGGAAAAGGTTGTGACTGTGATGCCATAAATCATCTGGCATATGCGATTGCTTAAGATCCATACTATTTATCAGCAAACAAAACTTATACCCAAGTGGGATAACTTTTTCCAAATGCTTCTCATGGCATTGGAAAACCATGAATTTAAGCTTCTATATCACTTACAGAAGAACAAGACTGGGTAGGAATTAGACTACAGCAATGACAGTATCCTCAAAGAAAGGATTATGAGTACTGACTCAAGAAGCATGGCAGACATCTTTGTTCACCATATAGTTGTCATTGGAATATTGCTCATCATCCAACATCTGGGTGGGTGGTTCGTCCTCTCTTTTGTCTTCAATGACATCTTTAGCACTCAAGAAGCTTGGCTGATTCGTTGAAGACAGAAGCCTAGCCCACATTCTATCGGTAATCACAACATTGTTCTGTCTCTCAATAATCCTCTGCAGAGCAACCACCCAACAAATAACCCAGTGTTAGAAGAAATAAAACAAGAAAAAAAATCGTCTGATACATTTTAAGCAAGGGGCAGACTCACATAGAATGGTATGTAAGCATGTCTTCCATTGACTGGGCCAACTGTAAAGCCCGTATAACCTGCCATTGCTCCATGAACCGCACTATGAGCAAGAAGCGTGCAGTATACATTGTCAGAGGCATTGCTTGGAACAGCTCGAATCATATAAGTAGGATCTGCCAAACAAGCAACCGTAAATTACATTTAACCTATGCAAGTATAAGCAAAGCCAGCCAGGCCACCATTCATTAGAACGTATTACTAACCTATATATTTGAGGTTCATGACCATCTTATTTTGTTTGGAAAAATGATCCTGCAGAAACAGTAATTACTAAGCACAGTGCCAACATAAGCTTAGAACAAAAATTATTCATGACATTTAAGGCAAGACAATTTCACTTTGGCTCCCACACCTTAATTTCCTGTGATATCCACAGCCCAACATCCTGGAGAAGCTTGTTTCCAGAAGCATCCTGCTTACCCATAGACTGAATGCTCTCAGAAAGCAGGTCCTGTCCCGCGCCTTCAGCTATCACAAGAACCATGTGCCCATTTTCTCTGAGTCGTTTCTCTATGTATTCAAAAAGACCGCCTGGACCTTCAAGATAAAATGGTGACTCAGGAATCAAGCAACAGTCCACATCTCGGCTTGCAAGAGTCGCATACATTGCAATAAACCCTGCAACATAGCAATGTAAAATTAGGAGAGTCACGTGACAATGGAAAACCACTATGTAATTCGACCAATAAAGAGAACTACACACATAAAGTCCACCAAGGAAAGATAAACAATTGGTGAATCAAGTAAGAGAAAAACTAAGAATTGACCAAAGGGAAGAGAGAATAAGAGGCCAAGAGACATCTTTTTTTGTGCAAATAAAGTGTTAGAAATCCTGCAATTTTCCATCTAAAACAAGGGGTATAAAAAATTAAACAAATGTATATCCACAAATGCAATGAACTTTAGCAATTTAAATATGAATAATAGACAAATAGTAACCAAATTGATTACTCAACCCAAAAAATGTGGCCTGATCTATTGCTTAATAGAATGGTGGACATGAAGACTACTCTACTTTGGCAGACAAGTAGATGAAAACATATACAAACAAGAAACTTACCACTGTAGCGACCCATTAGCTTTACAACACCAATACCGTTCTCAACACTTTCAGCTTCTACATGTGCTGCATTAATAGCACGCTGAGCCTCCTCAACAGCAGTGTCAAAGCCGAAGGACCTGTCAATAACCTGTATAAGCAAGCAATAGTGTGTAGTCAAACCAACAATTCTGAAAGCTAATAGGATTAAAATAACCAAGGATCATATTTGACATAGTGATATTCCATCAGGAGGGCACCAAAGAAATATACCGGGATGTCATTATCAATGGTTTTGGGGATTCCAGCCACTGCAACTTTGAGACCACGCCTTCTAATTTCCTGTTTAAGGACACAATTTGCATGAGGTAATGGTAATTGGTTACCCATATTTCAACAGATAAAATGCACCTTGGCCAACTGTTCTCATTCTTTTTGGGTTTTTTGTTTCTTTCTTTGTTTTGACCCGAGGGGGGGGGGGGGTTCTAAAGGAAAGATATCAAACAATGGTATGGTTAAGAAATTTAGGAGACGTTTGGATTCGAAAATGATTTGAGATGAGTTGAGATGGATTGTGAATAGTAGTGAGATGAGTTGTGAATAGTAGTGAGATTTGTGAGTTAAAGTTGCTGAATAGTAATGAATAGTAGTGAGATGAGTTGAGATGAGCTGAGATGAGCTTCAAATCCAAACGTCTCCTAACATATTAGCTATCCTAAAAAGGTAAAAATTACCTCAAATATGACAGACGCCCCTCTTTGAGTTCCATCTCCTCCAATTATGTAAACCTGAGATCCAGAGAACTATGAATCTAGTGCCCAAACACTGATGATCACCATAAATCTATACAACAAAACTTAACCCGAACAAATTGTACAACAAAAGTGATGCATACCTGGTTTATCCCTCGATTTTGAATGCTATCAACTATTTTATTGGTATCATGGCCACCTCGTGATGTTCCAAGGGTGGTTCCACCACGTTTATGGATATCATTCACAACCTTAGGAGTCAAAGTAATTGTATTTCGAGCATAGAAGCCCCTGTATCCTCCCTAAAAATCACAGAAGCTTCCCTAATTATTAAAGCCGCCAAATTATGTGGTATGAAAGATATTGATATGTAATTTGAATGCTTCAAAACTTACATGCTCAATGCCAGAGGCAAAATGAAAAGAAGGGAAAAAGTAAAAGAACTAGCAACTGACAAAATTAATTCTTAAATTCACACAAAAGGCATAAAGTCAAGTGGGCAAGAACTAGGCCACCACATTTTCTTTTCTTTCAATGTTTCTATCTTGTTTAGGAAAAGCAGCAGATTACACAGCTGGAAATGCTACAGCATAGCACTGCAGCTGGTCATGAACGCTGCTGGTCATGAATGCCCCCTGGTTCCTGTCCAGCTTCTAGATATCACATGCTTATGAGGGTTCCATGATTGATCATATTATGATACAGTGTAAACAGCCATCACATGCATTAGGAGAAAACAATATATACTTCGTCTTAGTAGTCACCATTTGCTAGCCTAAATGCAGTTTTGGAAATGAAAAAAGGAAAGCCCTACACATTCTTAGTGAAATGAAAAAAGGAGGACATATGGGTCTAGCAGGAAAAAAAAACATAATACAGCTCAATTTTTAATCATGGAAAGCATCCCCAAAATTTGAGCCGAATCCGAAATCCTTGAATATAGGAGAAACACTGAAGAAGAGATTGTAATAATTACTTACATCAATCCCCAGAACTTTCTTCACGCCGTACATATGGTACAGGCCACATACTATTTCTCTGATCACTGTGTTGAGCCCAGGACAGAGACCCCCGCATGTCACAATACAAGCGTGAACATCATCTGGCTCGAAGTACACCTGGAAAACAGATAACAGCATGCGTAAATGGTAAGCATTTGATTTTCCCTTTATTTGATCCATTCATAAAGCACATCAAAACAAACCTTTTGACGGGGTCCAGCACGTCGAAAATGTGTGCCTCTTGGACTATCTTTGTGAACTACAATCTACAAAAGCAAATGAGAGAAACAAAAATTGCATGAAGATTAAAATGTAGACTTTTTATAGTTAATTAAAAAGAATGTGGCAATTGAAGATGTATCCTACAACAATTGCCTTCCCATTCATTTGTATCAGGGGAATCCACGCCTGGTCTTGGAGATGCATGCATCTACTTAATGAGAATGTCCATCCAGGCATGTCCTATTCAGCTCATTTTTATTCTTAACTCAGACACTATGAAGTCAAGGCATAATAAATCGAATTATGCCTCCTCCCTGTTAATCAGAAGTTTATACAAGTGACAATTATTTTTCTCGGAAATATGGAGATAAGTTTGCATAGAACACTAACCTTCTGAGCAACAGAGTCATCGGCATTGACAAAATACTGCCTGAAAATTTCAAAAGAAAAGTCTTAATGAATCATTAATTCTAACCAATATTACAAAATGCCGAATTTCATTGATAAAGAATAAAAAATAAAATAAGCGCATACTCACTTCACAACTGAGTATGAAGGATTGTCTTGCAATGGATTTGAACAGGTCTGCCAAGAAAAAAAATAAAAAAACCGGAAATGCTCATAAGAAAACAAATGCATCGAAATCACCAATTGACCAGACTATAGCTTCAACGTGATCACCCTAAAACATAAATAATTTATTTTGGAAAGTAAGCTTGACGCTATAATGGTACAGCGGAACATTTGATATTACCAATAGAGCCCAAAAACAAAAAAACAAAACACTTTGAAACAGAACAATTTATAGAAGCAAATTCAAAATAAAACGCTTGTCGGATTCAAAACTAACAGAGGCGTCAGCCTTATGTACAAGAAAGTTGGAAAAGTTTGACTTCCAATAATTTAATAAAAGCATTAATGAACGTCGTCAGAAACGAAAACTTGATATTAATAAGCAGTTGTAAATTAAACGATTCTGGCATGTTTGTGGTAATACGGAAACAGGTAATTGTACAACATGGCTTATCTAGTGCTAGACTCTTGGAACTCCAAAGCTACTTGTTTACTTTCTTTTCCGCTTTCTCAGCAGCCAAACGGAGGCTCAAATGATAATATAAGAGATTAATAAATCAACTGAGTGAATGTGATAAATTAATCTCAACCAAAAATAGAAAAAGAGACAGAGATAGGCAGGGAACGACAACGTACAGGAAGATCATGAATATAATCAGTCAAATGGGGCACGTCCTCGAGGACATAACCAGCCGCACCGGTCACGGTATTGGGCTTATAACTGTCGGAGGTTCCCATCAGGGCCCACGAAAAACGATTTTATCGAAGCTGGACCGGAACGGAGACTCAATCAGCGGCTACCGGAACTTGACGTGGAAGAAGAAGAAGAAGAAGTCGAGGAAGAAGAATAACCGCGAGGTGGAAGGCTCAGTGGAGAAGGAATTGAAGAAGCTCGGAAATAGTCGATACAATCGCAACGGTTTCAATTTCTGAGCGATCAACGAAGAAGAGATGACCAATATATAAGGAAAAACACCCGAATTGACCAAAAGGTGACAGTCCAAAGATTCGTGGACGTCAAAGGTAGAAACCACAAACAACTGCCGAATGTACGTTCTGGTTTTCAGAGGTTGTTTTTAAGTAGAAGGTAGGAGGGGGTGGCTGTACTTTTCTTCTGTGACTTTTTGTTAAAAAGCAAATAGAAAAAAAAAAAAAAAACCCGAAAAAATAATAAAAGTCGAAGCTCACAGGCTTTTCGATTACAGGGGACTTGGAGAAGAAAGAAGACTTTTTGGAAATAGCGTGGGTGACAAGATCACAATTTTCGTAGAAAATAGAGTTTTGTTACACAACCTTCACCACACTCTACACTCTATATTTTTTAAAATTTTTAAAATTTTTAATATTTTTTTAAAATTTTTTTTTGAGTTTATTCTTTTTAAATTATTTTAAATTTTTTATTCATTATTTATATAATAAATATTTAATAAAAGAAAAAAATAATAAAAATTAAAAATAATATAAAGTGTGGAAGTTGTATGAATAATAAGAAGTTGAGTATATTTTTTTTAAAAAATAATATGAAAACTGCGGAGGCGGTTGTTTCTTCGCATCCAGTCTTCTATTATTTTTTGTTTTGTGCCAGATATTTGTTTGGGTACTAATATCTTTACGCTTTTTTTTTTTATTATTTTTTTATTATTCAATAATTTTATTTTTTTTCTTTGAATTTGAATTAAAAATTTCAAAAATAACCTCCTTACATAATTTTAAAAAAAATAAATTTAATTAACCAACATAATAATATAATTTAATTAGAAATAATATTGAAGTTTGTATCCAAGCATATTCAAATTAAAATGCAAATCTAAATATTGACATTAACTAATTAATAATTAATAGTTATTTATAAATAAAAAGGAGAGATCGATAAATAAAATAAGTTCTACCGTTGATTACCGGCGATAGATTTGAAATGGAGAAACCTGGAATATTCTGTTATAAGAGTTTTACTGTACAACCAAATTAGAGAGCCAGAGGGATAACGTGAAGCATGTAAATAGCAAAGAAGAAAATAGTTGTAAAAGACGCGAGTTTCGTGGAAGCTAGGAGGATTGGACCATGATGTGGGAGACAAAGTGGACTTTACTGCCGTCTTGATTCTAGATTACCTTTTGAATTTAATTTAATCTAATTTTAAATTAAATTTAACATTTAAATATTTAAATTTTAAATTAATAAATTCATTATAACTTAAAATCTTTTTACATATGAAATTTATAATATTTTTTAACTTAAAACAATTTTATATGTGGACTCACAATCTTTTTTAATTTCTCATAAAAAGTACTAAATTCATCTTAACATTTAAATATATTTTAAACTCAATTTAAATGAGCTTCACATAACTCACTCCACTATTTAACTCACTATTATTTTTAAATAACTCAACTCAGTTTAGCTCAGTTTAACATTCAAACGTAATTCAGATTGGTTTAGATTTAGAGATGAGATAAGATGATTTTTAAAAAAATATGAAAGTTTGAAAAAAATATTATTAGAATATTATTTATTAATATTATTATTATTTTTAGATTTGAAAAAGTTAAATTTAAATTTAAAAAAGTTGAAATGTTTATTATATTTTATCTAAAAATTTAAAAAAATTATAATGATGAGATAAAATGAGATAAAATATTTTTTAAATCTAAACGAGGTTTGAATGTTAAATAAATAATATTTATATAATCTGTTGACAATTAATAAATAATAATAATAATAATAAGATATCTCTCCCTTTTATAGGTCGATTTTTTTTTTTTTAAAAAAATTCGGTTCCAATGAGATTCCTACTTGGATACGTGTCCCACGAAACAAAATACTAAATATTTAATTAATTTAAATACAAAACTTTTTTTAATCGTTTTTTTTTTTTTTGGTCACTGATATTCTCAACGAAAATAAGGAACATGTTTGTTTGGTTTTGTTTGACATGTAATATGCGTAAACGTCATGTCACATCATTTTCCCTTTTCCTTTTCCTTTTAGCCCCTAGCTAGTCTTAAAGCAAAGCACGTTTTGTAGGCATTGCATTAATTTCTTGTGTCGAAGTTTCTCAACGTTGGAGTCAAATGAATTGTTGTTGAGTTTTCTTGTCTTCAACAAAGGAGGATCAAACCATTACGTGAAAACATCTAGAACCTCTTTGATCAACACGGTTCAAGGAATCATTGTCTTTCTAAAACCACTGCCGATAAAAAGGCTGTGTT
Source organism: Juglans regia (assembly GCF_001411555.2). Taxonomy (NCBI): domain Eukaryota; kingdom Viridiplantae; phylum Streptophyta; class Magnoliopsida; order Fagales; family Juglandaceae; genus Juglans; species Juglans regia. The sequence continues at coordinate 37,506,547 of NC_049901.1, forward strand.
TGAACATAGTATTAATATATATATATATACATAATTATAATATTAATAATGTTTGGAAGCATCGTTATTGTTAAGGTAGTAAAGGTAAGACAATTTGCCGTCCAATTTAGAGGCCAGTTGATGTGCCGTGAAACCTCTGTACCTATCTTCATATGCTGCAATGCCTATGTCTATCACTTTCTTTGTCATGTGGTCCTCCTCGTAAAATGGCTGTCCTATTACTTCATCGATTGGCATCCACTGATGAAACACAAAGCACCCAACATCACCATTCAATTCAAACAACTCTGCATTATAAATAAGAATATAAAAAGGGAAATACTTGTCCCATCGATAGTATGGCAATCAATATGCCACATCAGCCAATCAAAGACTTACGTGTGGCATATTAATGCTATATGGTTGGCTTCCTTTAATTTTCTAACAAGAGATTATTAACAAAAAGTACCTAATTGTAAATCCACACTTAATTTGAAGTTTAATATTACCTTGGCAGCTTGTATTTCCTTCTCATCGATTGTGATTTCATGGGACAGAGGCTTAAGCATGCAAACGAAGAGCAAATCCGACTTCTCAAAAGCCACAAGGTGGGCATGTCTTTCAGGTTCAATCCAAAGTAAAATTTATATTAGACAGACATGAAGAGCAACAAGCAGCAGCCATTTCCAGGAAAATTTATAGTGCCAGATCATGAAAACTTTACCTGAAAGCAACCATTTCCAGGAAAATTGTGTCAACCTGTGTATAGAAAGGATGTCGACCCATATCAGCAATAAACCATATGTATATCTGTAACATCGATAACGATAATATTCAGAAATTTGAATGTATAATTACCCCAGTTTCTTCTTTCACTTCCCTCATAACTCCATCGAATATGTCTTCAGACTGTGCAGACAAACCAAAATAGCATTCATTATTATTTCAACTACAGATTTAACTCCAAACAAGCATGGAGGATAGACATTCAAGTTTTTTTATAGCATTCGACATGGCTTCCAACAGAACTGTTTTTAGAGCAGTCATAAGAGTGGTATCATGTACAGAATCCAACAGAAATATTTTGGAAAATGGAAGACACCATTGCTTAATTTCACCTTGTTGATATAACCTGTAGGCAACTTCCAGACGCCCGAGCAACTGCAAGGACATTTTTCTTTCACCACAAGAACCTGTATGCATTTAAATCATATTAGAAGTACTAAGATTGAAATTTTTTTAGAGAAATGATAATTACAGTCGTGAATGCGCAAGTGCCGCGCAATCACTTTGAAAAAATGAATATATACTGGACCTACATGAAAAAAATTTAATTTTTTAATAGTAAACTCTATTCTTTTTCAAAGCGATTATACGGTGTTTGTGCACTCTATGACCGCATGTAGTATTACTCAAAGTTTTATGATATATATTTGTAATAAAGCCTTATAATTCTGATAAGAATAATGAGATACTAGGAAATCACCAATAATTATGAGTACCTGTTTTTTGTCATTAATCACAAATCCTGCAACGCCTATTTGATGTGAAGGGCTAGCAGGAAGCGTGCAGGGTTCATTTGGAATCCAATATACTAACATAACATATCCTGATTCAGCATGGTGGTAATCGAATCCCTCCTGAAAAGTTCAAACCAAGAAATTTGAATCATTTCCTGCACTGTACTTACAAATCAATTTCCCTCCCCACCTTAAAAAATTATCAGAGAAAATTAACATGGGAAAGAAAGTAGTCATAATGGGGTATTGGAACATTACCTGAATTGCAATTGGAACAAGATCAGCTTGCCCTTGTAGTATTTTGAGCCATACCCCCCTTTTCCCCTGCATTGCACAGTATGCATGTGAAAAGCAACTTCAGCTGCAATGAGTTCTCATCTAAGATGCTAAAGTTGTGAATTAAGCAGGTAGACACAAGATTAATTTACTTCTTCTCATCCGCTTAAACTTTTGGGATAAATAGTGATTTAATATAATATTAGAATAGATATTTAGAGTTCGGACTCTGACTCCACACTTCACCCCATTATAAATTAAATATTTTACGTGTTGGGCCTACTTATTAATAGAGAGTTCAGTTTTTAGGATAAGTGATAATTCCAAGGATGCAAATAATGTCAAATTAAGTAACATGCTAATCTTCCAAGAACGGTAAATCTATACTTTTTCAGTTCTACTAGTGGTCTTTAGGTTAACAAATATCCCACCTTCAACTTCCAGTTGGACAAAGAGGCTCGAAGGGCGAATGCGAAGGCATTTACGCTCAGAGGTAAGCTCTCTGGATTAATAACAACCCCATCATATTCATCGTCCCAAGCATCAATTAACTCCACTACCGTGCTTGTTGCTGATGATATATTGGGAGATAAAACATGAAAACCCCCTGTTTTGTGCACATAGCTGCCCCCATGAAAGGACAAGGGAGAAGACTTGAGTTGAGAACTTGAGCTATTTATAAGCATGGACTTCTTCAAGAAACCTGGTACAAAAATGAAGAAAATGTTGACACTATTTCGTTCTTAATTTCTATCTTAGAAACTCATTTTTCACTACTCAGACAAGTTATAATCACCCTTTAATGGCCATTGGAAGCTCCAATCTTTTGCCTTGGTGCTTCTTGGCCCCTTTATGAGGTGCTGAAAGTTAAAGTATGACTGTCGACTGGCATCCATTGCTGCTGCCATCATCACCTCCCTTGCAATGTATTGTGACTGCAGTTTCTGCTGCCCTTACGGATTTATAGCTTTTGCAGAGATATGCACTTGTGTCAGCAGGATAACGAAAGTAAAAGGAATATTAGGGGGAATATCATCCGATTGACAAGTAGGAGGAAGGAGATGACAACACAAATTGGTATTGAAAATTAGCAATACTGCATAACTTAGTCCTTTTTACTGCATAGCAACTCACATATGCAAGCCAAAAGTGCAGCCTGTGTTTATTTTTGTTATCATTAATAGAAATAATAATCAATCACTTCGATGGTATAGTAGCCACTACATCTTCCACTAGCTCTACTTGTATATGGTTTAGTGTCCTCTTCTTATGCAAAAAGGACACGGCCAGATGCTGTGCTCTGTCTTGTTGTTGGGCATATGTCTTGCAACAGCATGAGTGTTTTTACATACAAACCCACGTGTAAAGTCATCACTTGTCGTGAGACCCATTACGGATTTTATGAAAAGTCAAAACACCAACACTCTTTTATGCTAGCTGATATAGAAGGTTTCTATGCTACTGGTATATATGTTAAGTATGTTGGATCTTTCAAATAGATTTTTTCTAACAGCATTAGACTGCATGCTATTTAATTAACTTCAAAAGATGCATGCAAGCCATAACGTTCTCTACTCACCTATATTCGGTAGTCAGAAAGGATGAGAATAATTCCCTCCATTAATTTCAGCAATTTATGGACTTGTTGATCTGCATCATACTGTGCAAAATTCATTGGCAACCTTTCTGTTTCTTGAAGAATACTGATCATTTCTCTCGAACACATCATGATTCTGTTATAATTAGAGGCTTACAACTTTTCACTAGTCGCATCATATATGGAACTGTGTTCTTATTCCTTCCTCCGATCCCTCAATGACAAATTGTAGTAATTAATTGCCATTGTAGCAAATTGTTGTTCTCTACCTCTGGCTCTGGCTTAACTTTCTGGGAATCAGAATCAGCTTCATTCGATCAATGCTGAGAAGATCGGATAGAACTTATATTATTCCTGCAGAAGCAGAAAAGGAATAATGCCGGTCAATATCCTAGCAGAACCATTTGAACAAGCTGGTTTCCATGCATGTCTCATTCTATATCAGCAGCAACTGCATGCATTGGCAAAAAGGAACCAAGTAAAAAATATATTTTTCTTTATTCAATTAATGACGAGAAATTTTAGAACTCTTTTTGCGGAAGGTTTTTTTTTTTTTCTTTTTTAATGTAATTTTTATATCAAACAAAAATCATGAAGTAATTAATCTTTGAATTCATATTGATCACAATGTAATTATAGTAATTGAAATTTTTTTATGGTTTTTGAGAATTTTTTAAAAACCTTTATCAAACAAAAATTGAAATTATACCGCCCTTGATTATATTGTAAATTTCAACAATTAAATGAAATTGATCTCTCTCATTTTTACTTCCAAGTTATATTGGCTTGAAAAATTGAAATCAGGTAAGTACTGATTCAATTAATCGAGCTATTTAATAAATTAAATTGGGTGATTCATTATAATTTTGAATTGATTATTTCAATATGATAAAAAGTATTAAAAGTCATATACAATGAAATTCAAGCATTTAATATCATTTATAAAAGAGTATAAAATATAAACATGAACCAAGAAATATGTTTATTAGTTTCAATAAACATGTAATTTATATATTTAACCTCAATTGAAGACATTTTTGCCTTATATACGAAGAAGATAAAGATCACTAAGTTATAGGCATATGGAAAATGAAGTATTTTATGCACAACTACAAATTTAATACAGAATACTCATTCATCTCCTTTTTTTTTTTTTCAACTAAAGAAAATAAAGAACTATAACTTTTATCTTTCAATTTTCTTTCAATTACTATTGAATACAATGATTAAAATTTTGGATATATGTATAGTTCTATCATATTTTTGTACAAAAAATTAAAAAAAAAAAAAACCTCAATTGTTTAATAACTTAAAAATAAATATAGCGTTGAATTGGTCTAAAATCAGCTAAAATCGATTTAAATCGATTAATTGAAGTGGTTATGGGTGTGCTCTGGCGATTACGGGTAGCAGTTACGGGTATAATCCCCAAAGGAAAGAAGTTTATTCTCACTAACTGTTACGGGTGTTCTCCGACGATTACGGGTAGCAGTTTCGGGTGCCAGTTATTTTACTTGGTTTCATGTTCACTCAGTCCACAATTGATCTGATTGTCACTTGAGAGTCTATTTTCTTGCATTTTTGCAAGATTATTGGGTTATTTGTTACTTGTTTTGGATCATATCCCACAATGGATGATGAACTAACTGGCCAATGGACAAGATTTTCGATGTCTGAAGTTGAAACTACTGATGTTTTGGTGTAGAATGATTGTTTGGATTTTTCTAAGAACCATCGTGATCATTGCCTCTTGTTTAAACTTTGTTCACAGAAGTTTTGAACAAAGAGGCTTTCAAAACTTTGATGCGTAAAGTCTGGAATCCTATCCAAGGGGTGAAATTTTTTGACTTGGGGGTTAATCTTTTCTTGGCTCAATTTTCAGATACCACTGATAAGGAAAATGTTATTCGAAATAGTCCATGGTCTTTTGACATGAACTTTGTGCTTCTTCATGATTATGATGGTGATCTTCAGCCTTCTAATATTGAGATGCATCTTGCATCTTTTTGGGTTAGAATTTATGATCTAGCATTGAAGGGCATGTCAGTACAGTAGAAATTGTTAAATGGATTGGTGAATCACTGGGTGTTGTTGAAGACATAGATTTGCCGAAAAACTCTCCTGGAAGGGGTATTTTCTCAAGAATCCGTATTTGTTTGGATGTTAGTAAATTGCTGCCAAGGGTGAAACGTGTTGTCTTAAGTGATGCAAGTGCCACGTGGGTTTGTTTCAAATACGAAAAATTGCCTAATTTTTGTTATTGTTGTGGAAAATTAGGCCATGGATATCATGACTATATCTTATGGGTGGAGAATCAAACTGTTTAAGAGGGGAGGAGTTTCCATATGGCAATTGGCTAAGGGCATCGAGTAGTAGTTCCTCCATTCACAAGAGTACAATGGTTGTTGATAAGACTACAAAATATGCTTCTGAGAGTATCATGGTGGGCACGAATGTTGCTGAAGGAGGGATTAGCAAGGGCTGGCTATGGCCTTTTCAGCTAAGGTTCCTGTGGATGAGTCGTTGGTGGTGGAGAATGCTAATGATGACGTTTTAACAAAGGGGATTTGTAGTGGTTTTGGAAAAAATCTTGTGATGAGTGGCCCGATTGACTTTTCTGCTGGAGGCTCAATTGGGCTTGGGCCAATTACTAGAGGCCAATATGTGGAATTCTCTAAAGGCCAATAGAACTCTATTGAGGGTAAGAAGGCACCCTCGTCGACTAGGGCTCCAAGTGAAAATCTCCCTTCTTTGAGATGGCAACGAAGATGACAAGTACGTAACCCGGATCATGGTGATTCAGGTAAGTTTTCTTATACACCCTCTAAGCGTCTTTTTGAGAATTGTGGTTCTTCAAGTCTGTGTACATCTAGAGAACTGAAAGGGCAAAATTTGTTGATGACGAATTTTTATTTGAAATGGAAGTGGTATCGGCAGAGGCTGTGATTCTGCCCCACTGACAACCATGAGGGTCCTTAGTTGGAACTCCCAAGGGCTTGGAAACCCACGGGGAGTTCGAGTCCTTAGGGACTTAATTCATAGGGAAGCTCCCAATTTAGTTTTTGTTATGGAAACTAAATTATTAGCATATAAATTGGAGCAGTTGAAATATGGGATTGGATTTTATGGTTGTTTGCTGATGGGTCTTTGTTCACATGGTCTAATATGAGGGATGGGAGATGTCATATTCAGGAAAGACTAGAAATTTTTTTTACAAATATAGAATGGCTATCTATATATCCGGGTTCTAAGATAAGAAATGTCACCACTTCATTCTCATATCATAATTGTTTGATTCTCAATACTGTTGGTGCATTTGAATATTCGAAAAAGGTAGTAAAGCCTTTCAATTTGAGGCTATGTGGGTAAGGGTGGCTATGTGGGTAGGCTAGGTGTGAGGAAGTAATATCGTCTTCTTGGTCTTCATTGGAACATTTTGATTCGGTGGAAGGTATGAGAAATGTTGTTTCGGTGTGTAGCTCTCAATTAAAGCAATGGCATGGTAGAGAATTTGGGAATATTCAGTCTCAATTGAGATCTAAACAACAACGACTGAATCAGCTAATAGGGGTGATCCATTATTGGTTTCAAAGTCTGATTTGGACCCACTTAGACATGATATAAATATTATATTAGAAAGAGAGGAGTTGATGTGGAAACAACGGTCAAAGGTTTATGGCTTCATTCGGGCGATCGGAATTCCAAGTTTTTCCATCGGAAAGCTTCCCAAAGGCAGTCAAGGAATTTTATTACTTAGCTTCAAGATAATTTAGGTTGTTGAAAAGATGGTAGGGACATGGCTTCTTTTGTTTTACTACATCTTGTATGTTTACTACAAGATGTTTACTACATCTCACCCTAAAAGATGGATCTTGTTTTAGGATTTGTCACTCCAAAGGTTACAAAGGATATGAATGTTGATCTCATGAAGTCGTATATAGCGGATGAAATAAAGTATGCTTTATTTCAAATGCACCCTTTGAAGGCGTTGGGGCCTGATGGTTTTTGTCAACTGTTTTTTAGAAATATTGGCATATTGTGGGTACTTTGGTTACTAAAACAGTTTTAGATTCATTAAACAATGGGATGATACCTAATGTTCTAAATGAAACTTTTATTATTCTTGTTAAAAAAAAGAGGTTTGAAAAAGTTATGGAGTTTAGACCTATTAGTTTGTGCAATGTGGTCTATAAGATTATGGCTAAGTCATTGTTAATAGGCTAAAATCTATCTTATCTCATGTGGTGACAGATAGTCAAAGTGCTTTTGTACTAGGCTGCCTAATAACTGATAATCTACTTGTAGCTTTTGAAACTGTGCATTGTATTAGGAAGAAGAGAAGAGGGAGAAAGGGTATGACGTCTTTAAAGATGGATATGAGTAAAGTTTACGACAAGGTGGAATGAGGATTTCTTGAAAAACTTATGTTGAAACTGGGTTTTGATAAAAAGTGGGTGAATCTTGTGCTATCATGTATAAACTTAGTCTCTTATAAGGTACTTATAAATGGGGTGCCTACTTCTTTATTTGAGGTTTTTCGGGGATTGAGACAAGGAGACTCATTATCACCTTATTTGTTTGTGTTTTGTGCTAAGGGTTTATCTTCTCTTCTTCAGGCTGCTAAGAAATGAAAATTGATTAAGGGTGTGAAAGTGTGATGTAGAGCCCCTGTTGTTACATATTTATTTTTTGCAGATAACAACCTATTATTTTTTCAAGCTATACAATCACAAAGTGAATATTTAAAATAGTTGCTAGAAGTGTATGGATTGGCTTCAGGTCAGTAAATAAATATGGATAAATCTGAACTTTTGATTAGCCCAAACACAAGATAGGAAGAGGTCGACACTATTATGTCTGTATTTGGGATGCTCATTCTCTTCAACATCATGATAAGTACTTGGGGCTTCCTTCTTTGGTTGGTCAATTTAAATGTAATACTTTTAAGGAGTTAAAAAATAGGGTTTGGCAGAAGTTACAAGGTTGGAAGGAAAAATTACTATCCCAAATTGGTAGGGAAGTGTTAATCAAAGCAGTAGTGCAATCTTTGCCAACTTACACAATGAGTTGTTTTATGCTGCCTAAACCTTTGTGCAGGGAGTTAGAAAGTTTATTTGTAAAATTCTGGTGGGGCCAACAAGGAACTGAAAGGAAGATGCATTGGGTTAGCTGTCCAACTTATGCTCTTCAAAAATGAGAGGGGGTATGGGCTTTAAGAATTTGGAGTTTTTTTAATTTAGCCTTGCTTGCAAAACAATGATGAATGATAATTTAGAATCCCAATTCCTTGTTGACTTGGGTTTATAAAGCGAGGTATTTTCCTTCTATTGATTTTTTACATTTAAAATTAGGTACAAAATATCTTATATTTGGAGAAGCATTTGTGCTAGTAAACAATTGTTGGGGAATGGAGGTATATGGCGGATTGAGAATGGTGAAAAGGCTCGACATTTTTAGGATAAATGGGTTCCACTCTTTTGGTTACCTTATTCATCTTCATTTATCGAGATAATTAAGAAGATTCAACTGTAAAGCTGCTTTTGAATCATAATACTAGTTCTTGGAATCTAAATTTGATACAATCTGTTTTCCTTCCTTTGTGGGTGCTGAAATTTTACAACTCCCTTTACCATCAAGGGAGTGTGAAGATAAATTTGTATGGAAAGGTACAAAGAATGGGCAATACTCAGTTAAATCGGGGTATCATTTAGCTGTGATATTATTTGATTCAAAGGGGGAGTTGAAAGTTCTCATTCTTCGGATCTTTCAACTTTTTGGCATCACTTTTGGCATCTGAATCTTCCGAACAAAGTGAAGAATTTTGGGTGACGTGCTTGCAAGAATAGTCTCCCTTTAAGAGTGAATTTGCTAAAAGATGGTGTTATCTTAAATGAGAATTGTCCACTTTGTCAGTTGGCTGTGGAAGATGAGAGACATGTTTTCTGGGGCTGTCCAGAGGTTACAAAGGTGTTGGTTGTATGCTGCCCTTCAGCTTTGCCATTGTTGCATGTTGGTAACCATTCTATTGACGTGGTGTGGCATATGGTGAAAGTTGATTTAGATTTACTTACTAACTTTATTACCATTTTGTGGGTAGCATGGAATTATAGAAATTTAAAATTATTTCAGAATTCTAATTGTGTGTTAATAGACATTTTGGATAATTGTTTGGCATATGTTGAGGGGCATATTATCATTAAAACACAACAGCTGATTGTGAGTAAAGAAAATGTTCTCTCTTGGGAAACGTCCTGACCATGGTACAGTAAAACTTAATTTTGATGGGGCATTGTTTCATTCTGAATCTTTTGGGGGTGTGGGATTTATTGTAAGGGATGAAAAGGGGGCTGTTATTTGCTATGTGTTGGAGGGAAGTGGGGTTGTATATGTTGATGATATTGAGGTGTTGGTTGCTTTGAGGGAACTTCAGATAATCTTGCATTTAGGGTTTTCTAGCTTGCTATTGAAAGAGACTCTTCGATTGTCATTGAAGCTATTAAGTCTAAAGAACCGAATTTTTCAAAGCAAGGCAATGTGATTTATGAGATATAAAAGCTACTTTCTTATTTTTTGACGCATAATATTCTTCAAGTTGTATTAGATGCTAATTTATAATCGCTGAATGTAAATGTTTGCTACTGCTTCTATTTGTTATGAATACAATATAGTTATTATTAGGGGTGTAAATTCAAACCGGAAAACCGGTCCGGACCGGTTCTTAGAATGTGAAAACCGGCAGGTTCCGGTCCAGTTTCAGTTTTAGGATTTTTTGGACCGAACCGGACCGGTTGATAAAAAAATATATATAAAAAATAATATTTGTATTATTGTATATATGAGTTTTATACAAAATATTATATATATATATATATATATTAATATATATAAGTTTTATATATTATGTATAATTATAAATTTTTATGTGAAATTTTTAAATATAATATATATAATTATATATTCATATATGAAATAATTTCTTATTATAATTTATAAATTATTACATAAAATGTTAATACTAAATCACTAAAAGTTTATAACTAATATTAATAGTCTAATATAGACTAATGACTATAGTTATACTTATAATTAATACTACAAGTTTTTACTAAAAGTTTATAACTAATACTAATATATAACTTATAACTATACCAATAGTCTAATATTAATATTATTATATAGTCTAATATATTAATAAAAATATAAAACAGTTTTTTTTAAATCAAAATTTTTTTTTATAAATAAATTTTTAATGACAAATTGTGAAACTTACATTTTAAAAAAACCGGAAAATCGGACCGGACCGGACCGGACCGGACCGGAAACCGGTAAAATTGAAAGTATCGGTTTAGGAGGATAACCGGTGCGTAATCGGTTTTGGAAAATACAAAACCGGTACATACCGGTTCGATCCTATATTTTGTCGAAAACCGAACCGGTTACACCCCTAGTTATTATTTCCAAAAAAAAAACTTGAATTGAACCGTTTTTTTGAATCAGTCAAACCATCCTGCGGGTGATCCAACCAAGACTTCAAGTCTACTCATCAGAGGGATTTGATTCAATCACCAGTCGACTTCACAAAAAAATTTCTCTATCGAACGGACTGTTTTGCCCGATGTCCACAGCTCAGCCCGACGAGAATCCTCTCCCACGTGCTTCTATAAACCTGACACGTGTCCCCTCTTCGTTCGCCAATCTCAACCCCCTCCACAAGCCACTGCTCAGCGAGTAGCCTCCCAGAATCCTGGGCCTGAGCCTCACAAGTCACAACTCCACGAGTCGTTTCGTACGATCTAAAGGGTTTTACCGGCCGACCACCACCATGTTCCGAGCCGCGTCATAGCGAGTCAGGGCTCCCAAGGTTAGTCCCAGCTTCGACTCTCACTCTCAAGAAAGAACCCTAATTCCAACCATTGGATATGATCTCGCATTCATTTGTGATCTCATGACCAAGAATATCTTCTTGATTAGGTGTTCGATGTGGTCGTAGTTGTTTAACTGTTTGGTTCCCGTGGAAATGTTGGAAAAAAAAAATTATGCACCAACTAAAGTTTCGCAGCCTATTAAATGACCACAATACGATTTTTTTTTTTTTTTTTTTTTTTTGTGACGCTTAGTTCGGATGTGTATAATTCACATAAAGCTATTTAAAAAAGAAGAGAATATAAATGAGTGAAAAAAAGGATAATGTGTAGAACAAGTGAACGACGAAATTCGAATTGGGGCCTGACGGTTCATTTCAATTAATCAACTGAAACCTAAAAGCTTTGATGTATCGGTCTCCTTTTGCAGGCACTATATATGCAGCAGATTGATCTATTAATTATGGCTTTTTTTGAATCACTATTAATTTGGGTTTTCGTTTTTTATATTTGTTTGTTCAAACTTGGCAATAAAGTTCGGTTTATGACATTATGTAACAGTGTCAAAGGTAATAAGTTAATTTTTTCATGGCATTTGCACATTGACACTTTAGCTGATAGAGTCAATAATTTGTTATATGCTTATTGCGCTCTGCTGCTAAACCTCGAGTAGGGTCGAATGTGCAATTGGGCAATGGCCAGATTTGCAAGTTCGAGTGCCGTTGCCACAAAGCCAACCTCCTCTTCAGGGGGTCTCCTAGGCTGGCTGACTGGAGGAGGATCCAGGTCGTTACCACCTCTGGACTTCCCACTTGCAGGTGTCATTCTCCCACCTTCATTGCCTGATTACATCGAACCAAGTAAAACCAAGATTACTACTCTCCCAAATGGTGTCAAGATACCTCTGAAGCATCGACTGTAAGTATGTTTTGGATTTTTTCTTTTGTATTGGGTCTCATAAAATGGATTGAGAATCAAATAGTTCATCCAATTGCCTTTGCTTCCTCTGGTTGACCAGGATCCTGCAGCCTCAATAGGTTTATATGTTGATTGTGGTCTAATCTATGAGACAGCAGTATCAATCGGAGCCACTGATCTGCTGAAGCGTATGGCCTTTAAGAGAACAAGAAATAGGAGCCACTTGCGAGTTGTACATGAAGTGGAGGCAATTGGTGGCAATCTGGAAGCCTCATCTTCTAGGGAGCATATGAGTTACACCTATAATGCTTTGAAGACATATGTTCCTGAAATGGTAGAGCTACTTATTGACATTGTGAGGAATCCAATTTTCCTGGATTGGGAAGTCAATGAGGAGGTAGTTCTTTTTAATCATCGGACTCTCAAATTTATGCACTCTTTCAAATATATTAGGATTACTAAAATTACTATCTGCATTCTGCAACTTCATAATCTGAAGGCCGAGATTAGTGGAACTGTTAAGAACCCTCACAATTTTCTTTTGGATGCAATTCATTCTGCTGGTTACTCTGGTGCTCTGGCTAATCCACTTTCAGCTCCAGAATCTGCAATAAACAGACTAAATAGTACAATTCTAGAGGAATTTGTTGCTGTAAGTCATAAGTTTGTGCATCGATATTAAAATAGTACATTTTTTGTCTTTTTAGCATTAGTCGGGATTGTTTATATTAAAATCAGCCTTTCTTTGACAATTTCAGGAAAATTACACTGCTCCTCGGATGGTACTTGTAGCTTCTGGTGTTGAACACGATGAACTGATATCTGTCACTGAACCACTTTTATCTGATCTACCCAGTGTCTCTCATCCTAATGAGCCTAAATCTGTGTACATTGGAGGTGATTATCGCTGTCAAGGTGAATCAAGGGTGTGTATCATATATACTCAATTTTAAGTTTTTCTCTCTCGTCTTACTTATCAAAAATAAGTTTTTCCCTCTGGTATTTTACATCCATCTAGAATGTGTTTTAACCTTGATGTTCCCTTGCCTGACCAGAGAACCCATTTTGCTGTTGCATTTGAACTTCTTGGTGGCTAGCATAAGGAGAAGGAAGCTATAATTTTAACTGTGCTTGAGGTCTGGATATTGAGTTTTTCCAGTAAATCCATGTGCTTATAAACTGAAATCTTCTATTGGTTTTGCTATTGACATGGTTCCTCAATATTTATTCACATTATTTTTCTCTGCTTCATCTTGGCTTCAATGTTGGAAGCAATAATAAATCTTTTACTATAGGTGCTGTTAAGAGGTGGAGGATCCTTTTCAGCTGGTGGACCTGGAAATGGGATGTATTCACGCCTATGTAGGTTCTCAAATACTTTTGTGACTGAAACATATAATACATTTAAGTTATTGGTTTTGAAACTTGTTCATAGATTAGCTTTTTTATTTTATTATGGTGTTGTTAATAGATTACAAAACATATGGTTATTAGGTTTTCTCTATTTTATGTTTGTAACAAAACTGGTTTATGCAACTTGATGCATTTGCAACTTTTATTTTTTGGTTCTTTCTCAGTTGTAATCTAAGTATGCTGATATGATGAGTAGATCTTTGTGTTTTGAATGAGTATCCACAATTTCAGTCAATTTATGCATTCAGCAGCATCTACAAAAATACTGGCATATTTGGCATCCAAACTACCACGGTGAACCATCTCTTTTCACCTTTTATTAATCAAAAATGCTACTCGCAACCAGTTTGGGGAACCGGTTGCAAAACCGTGTCCTATGTGGCGATAGTACGCACCGTTTCATTTGAGGTTCCCTTTCCCTCATTTTGTTTTGAAATGTTTTGGATTTCGTTTTAGAAAACAATGTCTCCCCGCTCGATCTAGAATGTTCTCCCAAACACGAAGAACCCTCGAACCCACGAAGAACCACGGAGCCCCCACTTGGTCTTCTGCACCGAACCACCGAGCCCTGTGAACCACGAGGTCTTGGTCTTCTGCACTGAACCACGAACCACGAACCACGAAGCCCTGGTGTCTTTACCGAACCAGGAACCCAAGAAGCCTTGTCCTCTTCAAACAACAGATCTGAAATGTGAAGCCTTAACCCTAACCTGAAATGTAAAGCCCTTAACCTTAACCTGAAATGTAAAGCCCTGACCCTAACCTGAAATGTGAAGCCCTAAACCGAATCCGTAACCCGAAACCCTAATCATCACTCGGGACGAGTTCCAAAATCAGGTTAGTTCTGTGATTGTTATATTTTCTTTTCTATTTTTTGAGCTCCGATTAAGAACGTGACTTTGAATCCCTATGCAGAGAAGCAAGTTGAGGACTACCAGTCCAGATCGAAGTCTTTGGAGGAGAATTTTAGCAAAGTTGGTGAGTTGAAGAAATCTTCCACTATATTTATCAACATTTTTTAATTTGAAACATGCATTTCCTAAATATTTTTGACCTAGTTGATTGCCTCAATTAAATTCAATCAGTTCTTGCGTTCCTTAAATTTTCACTCTGTGCTGAAGACTTCTATGTGGTTTTATTTCTATATTTTATTCTTTGTTGCAAATATTAATCTCATAGTGTTCGAGAGGCAAGTAATCTTAGGAGGATGATAGATGTAGAGAATAATTTGTTTGGAATGATGTTTTCTAATTTATCATTATATACTGTAATAGCCCCTAGGCAATAGCAGACAACATCATATGTCAGTATGTTTGCTCGTATGTATACATGTACATGAACATATATAGATTTGAGTGAGTTAGTATAATTTGTATGCATATGTATACATGTACATGAACATATATAGATTTGAGTGAGTTAGTATAATTTGTATGCATATGTATGGTTTCCACATTTGTTTTAGTTTCGGTGTCAACTATGGATTTGTTCCTACCAAGTATGACTGTGAGCATAATTTATTGAATTGAAAGTTTATGCTTCACCTTTCACTATTTGAGCTAGATGTCAATTTGTTATTGATATAGCCATGATCCTTTAAAATTTGGCAAATATAGTGTATGGATATATCCATTTCAAGTCAAAACACATCCTGTTTTTCTTTTCCAAAACTAGATGAAAAAAAAAAAAAAATTGTAGATCCATACCCTTAGAGTCTCTTTTATTTTAGTTATTTTTCCTAAAGCTGTTTTCCTATTCCAGATGCAAGTTAAAAAAAGTTAACTCTGCTTTCATGATTCACCTTGCCCCAAAAAGTCTGAGGGATTTTTAACAATGGTAATATCGATTATTTTCATGTAGTTGAGTTACATAAATGTCGATGCATTTGGCATATTCATGTCAGGTGAAGGTTGGGACTGTATGAAACTATAGCTTTCAGTACCAGTACCATGCTGTATTGTTTTTTTTTTTCACTAAATAAAGGACAGAACTTAGCATGTGAAGACTGTGCTTACATTCCTTTGCATTACTTGATACTGTAAAAAACCCACTGTACTAAGTCAAGATAATGAGACATGGTATTTGTTTTATGTTCCACATGTTTTACAGTCCCCCCCACCAAACAGAAAGGAAAAAAAATCTCTAAAGCATTAAACTGGATTAAGTTTAATAAAAATTTTCTCTTCAGTAATAAAATTTCTTTTTCCTGCTCTTCCCCTTCACCCTTTCTTTTGGTTTTTTTTTTTTTCATTTTTCTAAACCTGGCAGTATTTGTATGGATGAGATCTCAGCTTTTGTTTCCACTGTTTTATCTGGTTTGCATTCTTAAGACCACGTAGCATTCTTAAGACATTAGTTTGCTTACCAATTTTTACCTTCATGGTTAGACTAATAGAAGGGATCATCAAGTTGTTTGTTTTTCAACAAGTTGGTTTTTCACAATCACGAATGGCATCATCCCAATCATCATCTTTAGTTAATGATTTTGTCATGGAAGCACCAACTTGTTGGTGTGGTTTGAAAACACCACTGAAGATGTCCTACATCAAGAAAAATCCTGGAAGGAGATTCTTTGCCTGCCCAAAGTATAATACGGTAATGGAACTTTATATTTGTCAAATTCCCATATCAATTTTCCAGTTGCGGGATTTACTGCATCATTTTAACTCATATGTTTGTATTGTGTGCAGGGAGATGTGAGGTGTGACTTCTTCGTATGGGCGGATATATTTCAGTTGCTAGAGGAGAACATTTTATCAAGAGAGGATAAGGCTTGGAAGACGTGGGATGATATATTAAAGCGCGAGTATGCCGTTAGCAAAAGGGAAGAGAAAATGAGAGAGATGACGAAGAATCTAAAAAAAGAAAAGCAGAAGTTATTGTGTTTGTATTGGGTTGTCACTTTTGTAATAGTGTTTGCTTGGTTCGGATAATTATTTGTAAAGGTTCATTTTAGGAATGGTTTGTATAGCATGGTATTTACTGCGTTTTGGTTCTGTTTTGCAAACTGAAAAAATTCAGTTTGCTTTTGAACTTGTATTGTAAATTATTTGGAATCACTTGTGTAAAAATGGGACTTCAAATGCAGTTTTTAGTTGTAGGAATCAATTTGGTGGGTCCAATATAGAAGCAAAGACACTGTTATTATGTACAAGATCCTTAAGATTTAATTTTTTGTGTTAAAATGCAAATAATTCTGAGCTGGATGCCTCCTTCCCCGGGTATCTATATAGACGACAATTGATGTCTTCTGCGTTTCTTTTCTTTCACAGGGATTGGCAATTCAATTTGATGTCTTTTGCTTTTCTTTACTTTCACAGGGATCGGCAATTCAATTTCATGTCTTCTGCTTTTCTTTCAAGCCGATTGTGATAAACTCCAGTTATAACGTATGTAGCATTCTCAGCCGGATAAATTGTTTATTTCCAAATACACCATACATACAGATAGGGACCATCGTTTAAGATAAGTTGCAATTTGTCAACTGCCAAATAATCCTCTCCAATTGCCAGACTACTATTTTCCTGGGCATAACTCAATTCAAGCTTCATATCCCGTTAGCAAATGCAGTATTCCAGATGGAAACTACTACTATTTTCTTCACCAACTGATATTCATTTTTAGCACATAACAGAGAAGAAATATAACTCATAATATTTAAAATATACATAGCCATACTTCTTCAACGTTGATACATATTTTGATCCTCAAAATTTCTTCTAACTCCTAACTTTATGAGACTTTTGGAATACATGCATTCAAAACTGCCTCCCAACTTTATGAGACTTTGGAAATACAAGTATTCAAAACTGCTTCTAACTCCCAGAATGATATCATCAGTTTCCATAATTCCTGTCAAGCAAAAGCCAAATTAGACTGTCCTTCTAAGTGATGATAAAGACTACTATTATTCTATACACAACCGGTTGTATATCCAAAATGGAAGA
Organism: Juglans regia; assembly: GCF_001411555.2. NCBI lineage: Eukaryota > Viridiplantae > Streptophyta > Magnoliopsida > Fagales > Juglandaceae > Juglans > Juglans regia. The sequence goes on from NC_049901.1 coordinate 37,524,059, forward strand.
AATAGACCCATTAACTTTCTAATTTCACATATAACTAGTAATTATCTTACAATATACCTCATTTTCTCATTTTCTTTATAAATACTCAAGGTTCTTTATAATTCTTTATAATTCTTCAAAGTACTTTTACCAAGAAAGTGAGAAAAAACAATCGACAAATAATTAAGTACATACACAACACGACAATGAGAGTCCCATAGAACCTTTATTTCTTTTTTTTTTTTTTCAACAACAGCATTTTGTATTAACCAGCTTATATACTTATGAAAAAGGACTCATCTTGGATACATAAATGAAAACATTTTATAAGAAGAATAATATGATATGAAAACATACACACTTGGATACGTAAAGGAAAAAGAATAAGAAGAATAATATTATGACAACATACCCACGATAATCATATTATTGTCGTGGTTGTGATCCATCAAACCCAAATTGCATCTGTAACGCCCCGTCCCCGAGGGTCCGGAGAGTTAACTCATAAAACTTGATAATCAACTCTAACAAGGCTAGAGTACTTCCAAATTCAAGAATATATCCATTTTCCCAAACCTCAAATCGAATGTAAATACTTCAATTAAATAAATCAAATAAACTCATTTGTCCAATATTCAATCTAACAACCCAAATAAAATCAACTCTTTTTCATGTCTCAAATAACAACTAGAAATAATAAAACATTAACATAGTCTCCATAAACCGTCTAAATCCATTGAAGCAACTTAAGAAAGATAATTAACCTCCAACACCAACACTAATATCATGAGATACCCAACAACAAAACAATGCTAATCTTCTCCATAGACTCTAATACTGATCTTCAGCTGAGTCATCGATGTCATCTGAAATATTATGAAGATTAACGGAGTGAGTTATTAACAACTCAGCAAGCAGAGAGCATATACTAGCATGTAAACATGAGCATTTATAACATTTGATAAGCCAAACAAAATATTTACTTTCAGAATGCAGAAACAAAACTTGTACAAAAAAGATTAGAGCGAAGTTTTCAGAAAAAGAAACTTGTTCCAAAAAGAGAATCCGTCGGCATTTCTAAACTGACACCTTATAATCATATCATCGTTTAATAAACACACCGGGACAATACCATGTTTAACCCCCGTGGTAGGGTTACAAACCACCATTATACCCGTGGTTGGGCCATATTCCATGTTTCACCCCCGTGGTAGGGTTATAAACCACCATTATACCCGTGGCTGGGTCATTTTCCATGTTTCACCCCCGTGGTAGGGTTATAAACAACCATTATACCCGTGGCTGGGCCGTATACCATGTTTCACCCCCGTGGTAGGGTTATAAACCACCATTATACCCGTGGCTGGGCCTTAACAGAAACAGAACGGATTTCATCGAAAATCCGGTTACAAACATATACAGAATCAGAACTTCATGCCAAGATTTTCAGACGATACATCATGTCTAAACAAAACATTGAAAAGTTTCAGATCATTTCACATGTTCGAGATAAACATAAACAAAATATTCTCATTTGTTCATAACAAAACTTTTAGAATTCCTTATTCACTCTTTTACATAGTTCAGAAATAAAGTGCACAAAACTAGCTCATGTCTACACCAGTCATGACAGAAAACACTTTCTCTTATATTGAATTTATGCATATGCAGAATAAACATCTGAGGTTGTTTTCAGATCATTTCTTTTAAAAAACAAACACGTTTATTTTCAAAGTCAACCTCATTTTATTTCTTTTATGCAAAACTAGTATATGAACCCCGCTTACCTGACTTCTTCGAATTATCAACACCTTGAGCCGGAACTCTAAAAGTAACACCACCTAAACACAAGAACATATATCCAACATTTAATAACCAATCTAGTAGGCTGCTATTTATTAAGTAATAAATCAAAACAATCCCTTCACAACTCAATAACTATCCTAACAATTAAACCCGAACAACTCTCTTCATCCATCCGCATTTAAAACCCGAAACAACCACCTTCTATAACACCAAACCAAATATAATTATTTCCAAAACCAACAACAGTAACTCCATTAATTAAAACATAATCCAACCCAAACTACTTCCAACCTTTGAATAAGACAATTTCAGTGCACGCATCATTACTCTAATCATTCAACAATTCAAAACTTGCACGAAACTTCAATACAACCAATTCCAAAACATCCATTGTTCACACCGAAGAGTCTGAAATAATATTTCAAACACCGACTCACAAAACATCCAAGATTATACCCATCAACATCCTTAATTCTAACACACTCCACTGCTCTAACAATTAAAAACATCAATCCGAAATAAAAGTCACAAAATTTTCTACTGGAATAAATTAATGGTCTACGTAAAGGGAAAAAAAAAATTGACTAAATGATGCACGGCTAAACAGGCAGCGTGTGTGTGTGCGTCAAAACAGAGTAAAACCAAAAATGGTAGTGAAGCCCGTAAGAGTAAAACCGGAAGAAGAAGGAAGGAGAAGAAGAAAAATAAAATAAACAAAAAAGAGGAGTTATCACTATGTTCAAGAAGCCGAAAAAAAATCTGCAATGGAAGAACAATTTAAAGTTTCAAAACCTTGAGTTGAGCACACGGTGAAGAGATGAAGAAGAAGAAAAACACTGAGAACCCGATTGAGTAATCTGAAAAAAATTGAGTAATGGCCGAACCTTGAGTGTGAAAGGAGATGAAACACAACTGCTGGAGTCATGGGTTGGTGCGCACGGGTGAGTGAGATCCGGAATTGCAGAGAACTGGGGGAGGCAACGCGGAGAAGAGAAACAGTGTTTCCGTAAAAGGGAAATAAATCCCTCCACCAAACGGCGCCGTTCAGTCCTTCCTTATCCACTCGTGGGCTGGGCTTAAAGCCCGGTTGTTACATTCTTCCCCCCTTATAAAAATTCCGTCCCCGGAATTTGTCACAAGCTATTAGGATCGTCGTCGAACAACTGTGGGTACTTGACTTGCATTTCCTCTTCTAATTCCCAAGAGGCTTCACTGATAGCATGATTATTCCATACCACCTTAACCAATGGAATAGTCCGATTACGTAACACTTGTTCTTTTCTCTCTACAATCCGCACCGGCTCTTCTGTATAAGTCAGATCTTCCTGAAAATGAAGAGGCTCGTAATCGATAATGTGGGTGGGGTCAGGTACATACTTCCTCAGCATAGATACATGAAATACATTGTGTACACCTGAGAGTGCGGGTGGTAGGGCTACTCTGTAAGCCACTGGTCCAATCCGATCAAGAATCTCAAATGGTCCGATGTACCTAGGGCTCAACTTACCCTTCCTTCCAAACCTCATAACCCCTCTCATGGGTGCAATCCTCAAGAATACCTTATCCCCAACCTCAAACTCTAATTGGCGACGACGATTATCTGCATAGCTTTTCTGTCGACTCTGAGCTGCTCTCATTCTAGCTCGAATGGTCTCAATCTTCTCTGTTGTCTTCTGAATGATTTCTGGACCCAGAATTTGTCTTTCACCCACTTCGTCCCAATATAAAGGAGATCTACACTTCCTACCATAAAGTGCTTCATAAGGTGCCATCTCAATACTAGCCTGGTAACTGTTATTATAAGCAAACTCGACCAAAGGCAAGTTTCGAATCCAAGTCTCCTTAAAATCCAGCATACAAGCTCTCAACATGTCTTCCAAAATTTGAATGGTCCTTTCCGACTGACCATCTGTCTGTGGGTGAAACGCCGTGCCGAAATTTAACTTAGTGCCCATGGCCTCTTGTAAGCTTCGCCAAAATTTCAAAGTGAAACGCGGATCCCTATCCGACCCAATGGACACAGGTACCCCATGCAACCTCACTATTTCCTGTATATAAAGCTCGGCTAGTTTCTCCAACTTATAAGAAACTTTGATAGGTACAAAATGAGCTGTCTTCGTCAAACGGTCTACTATCACCCAAATTGCATCTTGTCTGGTCGGTGCCCGTGGCAGACTTGTAACAAAGTCCATAGAAATATGTTCCCATTTCCATTCTGGAATCTGAAGTGGTTGCAATAACCCTGCTGGTCGTTGGTGTTCTACTTTCACCTGTTGGCATGTTAAGCACTGTGCCACAAATTGAGCAATCTCTCTCTTCATGCCCTCCCACAAAAAAGACTCTTTCAAATCTCGATACATTTTCGTACTACCCGGGTGAACTGTGTAAGGGGAGCGGTGCTCCTCTTCAAGGATAAATCTTTTTATTACAACACAGTCCGGCACACAACATCTGTTTCCAAACCTTAATACTCCATCTTTGGAAACATTAAACTGAGGTTTATCGCCTTTTTCTACTTCTTCAATTAATCTCGCCAACTTAGAATCTTCTTTTTGGGCGAGCTTGATTCTGTCTATCAAAACTGGTTGAACTACTAAACTGGCTATTAATACTTGCTGGTCACCCACGACTACTTCAATACTGGCTCTTTCCAAGTCCATTAATAAGTGGGGTTGAGTGGTAAGAGTTGCAATTACTGGTCCCACTGGCTTCCTGCTAAGTGCATCAGCTACAACATTAGCTTTGCCTGGATGGTAGTTAATGTTGCAGTCATAGTCCTTGACTAGTTCGAGCCATCTCCTCTGTCTCATATTCAGTTCTTTCTGAGTGAAGAAGTACTTCAAACTCTTGTGATCCGTGTAGATTTCGCACCTTTCACCATATAAATAATGCCTCCAGATTTTAAGTGCAAAGACAACGGCGGCCAACTCCAAATCATGTGTGGGGTAATTTTGTTCATATGTCTTCAATTGCCGAGAAGCATAAGCTATTACCTTTCCATGCTGCATCAAAACACATCCCAAACCCAATCGTGAAGCGTCACTATAAACCACAAATCCTCCTCTTTCGCTAGGGACTGTTAGAACTGGAGCTGTCACCAATCTCTTCTTCAATTCCTGGAAGCTTTCCTCACATTTTTCAGTCCAAACATACTTGTTGTTCTTCCTTGTGAGGGCGGTAAAGGGAACCGCTATTTTTGAGAAATTGTCTATAAATCGACAGTAATAACCAGCCAAACCCAAGAAGCTCCTGACTTCATGCACATTGGTTGGTTGAGTCCAGTTAACTATTGCTTCAATCTTCCCGGGGTCTACAAAAATGCCATCCCTTGAGACTACTTGTCCCAAAAATGCAATAGACTCAAGCCAAAATTCACACTTCTTCAACTTAGCAAATAATTTCTTATCCCTGAGTGTCCCTAGTACTTGTCTCAGATGATCTTCATGTTCAGCTTTGCTCTTGGAGTAGATTAATATATCGTCAATAAACACCACTACAAATTTATCCAGAAACTCATGAAATACTCGATTCATCAAGTCCATAAATACTGTTGGGGCGTTGGTTAAACCAAAAGGCATGACTAGAAATTCATAGTGGCCATACCTGGTCCTGAAAGCTGTCTTAGGCACATCCTCCGCCTTGATTTTTAATTGATGATAACCCGATCTGAGATCAATTTTAGAGAACACCTGCGCACCTTGCAATTGATCAAATAAATCATCGATGCGGGGCAACGGATATTTATTCTTTATGGTCACTCGATTCAGTTCCCTGTAGTCTATACACATCCTCATTGTCCCATCCTTCTTCTTCACAAACAAAACTGGAGCTCCCCAAGGTGACACACTAGGTCTGATGAAACTTTTGTCTAATAAGTCTTGCAACTGTTCTTTGAGCTCAGCTAACTCTGATGGTGCCATTCGATAAGGAGCTTTGGAAAGAGGCGCCGTGCCTGGAGCTAATTCAATAGCAAACTCTACCTCCCGCTCAGGCGGTAATCCAGACAAATCTTCAGGAAAAACTTCTGGATATTCCCTCACAATAGGAATCTCCTCTAGTTTCAATTCTTCCTTTGGTTCATCCACCACAAAAGCCAAATACCCTTGACACCCGTCACGTATTAATTTATCAACTTGAAAAGCAGAAATAACTGATGGAGGGATACGCACCTTGGAACCCATAAATCGAAGTTCCTCTTCTTCCAGAAACTTGAACACCACATCCCTTTTAAAAGAATCAATACTAGCATAACTGGAAGCTAACCAATCCATCCCCAAAATTACATCAAACCCAGTCATAGGAAAGACTATCAGATTAGCTAGCATTTCCTTCCCGCTAATAGTTATTGGATACTTGAGTAAAATCTTGTTACAAGTCACTATATCACCAGTTGGGGTAGAGACCCTCAAATTGTAGTCCATCTCATCAACATCAATGGGGCACAATTTAACATAATCCATTGAAATAAAGGAGTGGGTAGCCCCTGAGTCAAATAAAACAGTAGCCTTATTGAGAAATAAGGGAATAATTCCTGGTTACGTCATATAACCCATAGAGATAATAAGACAAATATTCCTTAATTCTCAACAAATAAAAAAAAATTTTAAGAGATGGTTAGAGAATTATACCTGTGATGACATCATCCTTGTCCTCAGCTTCTCCCGATGTCAAAGCAAACACCCGAGCAGGTACAGTCCTTCGCTGATTGTTGCCTTGATTATTCGGCCTAAAGTTTTGCGGTGGGTTGGGCCTTCTATTGTTCTCCGCAAGCAATGGACATTCTCTAATGAAATGCCCATCCTTATCGCATTTGAAACATGATCCCACTTCCTTCCTGCACTCCCCATGGTGTATGCGGTTACAGAACTTACGGGGGTTAGGTGCATGATTTCCCTGTATCTGTCTCTGACTTGAACTGCTCCCCTCATTTCTCTTTTTCCATTGCCCTTGATCCGAACTAGGAAACCCTTGTGGAGCAGCTCTCTTCCCCTGTTCTTGCAATTCAGCACCCCTCTTAAGATTATGTTCAACTAGCATTGCCTTGTGCACTAATTCTGAAAAATTCTGAATCTGTAAGACCATCACCCGTTCATAAATCCTGTAGTTCAAGCCTTCTTCAAACTTCCTAGTCTTTTTCTCCTCATCGGGAATTAAGTATGCGGCGAAACGTGATAATTCCGCAAACCTTGCAGCATACTGGCGCATAGTCATGGTCCCTTGCACCAAGTTGGTGAACTCTCGGGCTCTAGCATCCCTATCTGCCTAAGGGAAAAATTGATCGAAGAAACTCTGCTTGAATTGAGCCCAAACAATTACTCCAATCCCCTCAGCTTCCCTGATAACTTTCTCAGAATTTCACCATCTCTTTGCTTCTCCAGATAGTTTGAAGGTTGCAAACTTGACTTTTTGCTGATCGGTACACTCCAAAACACCAAATATTTCTTCAATGTCTTGTATCCAATCTTCCGCAGCGTTCGCATTGCCTCTTCCATCAAAGGTGGGAGGATGCGTTCGAACGTGCAACCCCCACCATTGTCGTCTTCATTCAAATCTTCAAGAGTTCGAACTCTACGACGAGCAGCCATCCTAAAAGTCTAAACTCGGTGAAACGTTCTAAAATAAAAGAAAACGAAAATACCAGGTAAATAAAATAAAATGAGAGGATAAATAAAATATGCATATAAACACATATACATATATATATATATATATCAGATAACTATGTAAATCCGACATCACTTAATACACACGTATATCACTAAAATCTATAACCTTAAAGTTCCAAACTCAACTCCTAACATCAGCCGAATCTAAACCTCAAATCCCATCAAAATCAATCTTAATGTTCTTGGAACTCAAACTTAAATACCCCCATGACTATCCTTATAATCCTCCAATTCCTATTTTGAAATTTCCACATCTTATGAACCCACAGATATCTAAACCTCCAAGGTCTACAGTATGCAGAATTCAAACCTGTCTCTGATACCAACTGTAACGCCCCAATGGAAGACCCAAACCACATGACCTATACTCCGAAAGGACTAGTCAATGATACAATTAGAGCACCATTGGAACCTTATAAAGAGCAAGAACTTCTCCTTCCCAAGCAATGTGGGATCCCATACACCGCCTACCCTTATCCATATCATATGGGGTATCACAGCATCTGTAAAAAATATTAACTCATATTAATATCCCGTCGACTAATGTCATTAAAATACCATTACAGTTTGGATCCACTTACGCTTTCTTGACTTTGAAATACAGTTTCTTGGGGTTGGGTTCCACTAACATCAACAACTGGTATGGTGCCAAACATAACGCTTTCTGGGATAGCCTGATCATAAATACTTGTAAAATACAGTGCAATAAATCATAACTCAAATATAATTTTATATTTATTATATTACCTGCACGTGCCCAACATTGGAGACGTCCATACCAGAAGGGCCAAATAGCCTCCTGCAAGTGTCAACGACTGGTATATCTTCCCCATCTCGCTAATAAAATAGTAACCAATTTGTCAGATAGCATATATATGACAATGTACATAAACAAAGTAATATTACAATTTTTTACCTCTTTGCGTTTTCCCTTTCCTTGCACTTTCTTCGTCTTCTCCTTAACCTTCCGCAGCTCTCTCTCCATCCTGGATGCTCTCCTCAGAGATGGGGGTCTGCCTTTTCCTCGCACAACACATGGACTGAGTACTTTTGTTGAACTACCTATTGTAATTGTGTCCTTAGCATTTGTGCCATCAACATTTAAACACTTCTCAGTCATCAATGGAGGTCTTTGGTTTGCTTCATACAGCTCAATCATTGCATTTAACTTAGTCGTTGCATCCTCAGTATGCTTTTTCGAACTCGCCGCACAAGTAATCATCTTATAACAGATATTCAACAGACTTGAATATCTATTAGCATCTTCCCGTTGATCCCTTGCGTCATAGCTGCTGTGGATTAACGTGTATCTTCTTTTGATGTCCTTCCTCTATCGATCCAAAATGTACCTATCTTGTATTGTCTTAATCCCGTTACATTTGAAGATGGCAAAGATGTGCCGGCACACTATCCCCCTCATTTCAAATAAACCACAAGTACACTTGGCGACTACATCATCCTCACTAAAATCCAGAAGAATGAATTTCTTCAACTCCAAAAGATGTAGCTTGCAATTCAATTTGCCCAACTGAGGGTCTATTATCCTGGGTACCCAGAAATCTGCTTGTAACGGAGGTATTGCTGACAGACAACTGGCCTTCCATGCCATGTTGAAATGTGTAACTAGCATTCTGACAAAAAAGAAAAAAAAGTACAATTAAACTCTTAAAAAAAACCAACAAAGAATTCAACTTTTCAAAAGAACCAACTTATTAAAATTAAACGGAAAACATGACACTACCTGTACATTGCTTGGATATTGGTTGACAGCGGGAAATGGGAGAAAACCCGGTGACCACGCAGTCACTGGTCCATAGTAACCACGCATTGGGATGTTTGGAGAAGTTGATGCTATGTCCTGAAATGTTATTGGATAAATTATTGATGTGTTGAGAAAATAAATATCAACTTATCTCGAATCATATGTTATTGATATATTAAATAAAATAACATACCGTGGATGGGGGTCCATAATAACCGTGCATTGGGATGTTTGGAGAAGTTGATGCTATGTCCTAAAATATGTTTGGACAAATTATTGATGTATTGAGAAAATAAATATCAACTTATCTCAAATCTAATGTTATTGATATATTGGAAATAAAATAACATACCGCGGATGTAGGATTTGAGTTAGATGGTCTTAAAGTAGATGGATGTTCTTTTCCTTTTTCCATGCTGAGAGGGAGACAAATGCATGTTCTCAATAGCAATATTGTATAACACCAACGACATTAAAATCTATGAACTCGTACAATAGATCTCATTTAAAAAAAATTTAAATATTTCAAATAAATGTAACTATGGTTGCCCCACGTGTTCATCAGATCTGTTTAGGTCTATACATATTTAGGCTTACTATGCTGGCTTGTATGTTCATTGGAAGCACATGCTTGCAGTTTTTTGAGTTAAATGTTTATTACCAGAAATAGAATGACTATACATGCAAATCACACTCAAAATTAATGAACATAAGGAATTAATTAGGAATTTTGATGCTTCTGGTTTTTCTAGTGTTATTGGTTTAGGTAGAAATGGAATTAAGTTATGATATCAGAGCCCACACAATTATGATAGTAGAGTACTTATGGTGTTTGTTTTATGTCCATTGTAATGAAACTTACGTCTTATTTCATAATCACATATAAATTTCTTGCCCTTTAGTATAGTGGCTGTGAGTATATTCTAAACAAAGAATCTTGGACTTAAATCCATTTCATATAACTCAATGATGGCGTGCATCTAATACAAAGTGAAGCAAGTATTTGCATTTAATTTTAAGTTATTAAAATTATAGTTGCCCCATATCAATTCGACTCAGTATTTGTGCCATTAAACATATACTATTAAAAGTATAGTTACCCCATATCAATTCCACTCCATAACAAGTTGGTTCTTAGGCACCAGAGTTGCACATGAAGATCCACAAGCATGGGCTTGCTCAACAGACTATGGGTGGGCACATGGAGATCCATCTTAGCTCAACAATTAGAATCAAAGAGGCTTCTTCTATTTTCTAGAGGTTTTGCTTGCTTAAACTCCTCTTTTATTAAATGATTAATTTTTGAAACAGAGAAGTAGGCTTTGAAAAGTAAAATCTGAAAAGTAAAGTTTAACTAGTTTACTTGATAAATATCTAATAAATTAGAAGTAAATACGAAGTTAATGCATGGAGAAATACTATAGCAACGGAAGACCATGATAAACATATATTTGAAAGGAGGACCAAGTTTGTATCTTTCATGAAAATAAGTACTGCATAATATCCAGAAGAGACCAGATCATTTCTATTGCCATAATGTTTCTACAAAAATTATGCCGACAACAAGTGCATGGCACTTCACCTGCTTCTTTTCCGACCAAAAACATTCATAGATGTAACCCACAAACAACACAGTGATTCAGAAGATTTTCAGATGTTCCAAACTAAAGATTTTTGGACTGGTAAGAGACCGTAAGAGTGGCCTTCTCAATGATGTGCAGGTCACAAAATCCATACCTAACGAAGACTTCAAATATATAGCACGACTATATTCGAAGTGGGAAACAACCAAATAAGCAAGCAAAACACATTTTCCAGCAGCACGAACACGGGAGAAAACAATCATATATTTGAAAGGAGGACCAAGTTTGTATCTTTCATGAAAATAAGCACTGCATAATTTTTAACTCAAGAAAACACAGCAGAAAAGAAAAGAGACAACATATTCTTGTCGGTCGGAGCTGAATACAAGCTATAAAAATAGAGTTGCACTACACCTATTTGATAAAAAACCACAGCGAAGAACTGAAGAATTTGGACCGAGTAGAATTCATTTCATAGCTTGTATTTCCTTCGTAAAATATGATCAACACAGTGCAATATTTATAGACTTCATTTAGTCTATACAATAGATTTCATACCTTCTATTTCCTTCATACAATGTGACTGTCAAATTGCATAACGATTGCACTGTTTGCGACTACTCAAATTTGGATAGCCCAACCCAAGTTGACGGCGGCTCAGATCTGGAATGTGTGACGAACGGCGATGGAACAGTTGGTCCACAGCGACGGTTCTTGGTTCAGAGAAGGGTTGGAGGTTCAGGCCAAGTGAAAACTTTTGTTCTTATTTTTGTTTTTTGATTTCCCTCCTTTTTCTACTGCAGATTTCAATCGCTCGAGTTGTTTTTTTTTTTTTAAATTAAATTATCAGCTGACGTGGTTTTCTTTCTAGTATGTATTTTGCGTCAAACCAAAATCCATAGATTCTCCAGAGAATGATGTGTACAAATGTTTTTTTAGTTTATTTTTACGTACTTTTGGGAGATCAAAATGGGTATCCCATATGGGTGAAGAAATGTCAGAAAATGTACAAATGGTTTCTGTTTTATCCTTCTTTCCCCAAGAAGGGAAAGGAAATGCTTATCAAAGCTGAAGTGCATATTTGATGGTTAATGAGCACGAGTTTATGATGCCATAAAGTGGGGTGTCTTATCTAGGTTGGACACGGGTTGCTTTGGTTCAATATGGGGGTGAGGGGGTGTTTTTTCTTCTTTCTCTCTGTCTTTTTTCCCCCCTCTTTTAATATAAGTTGTTTGATTCTATAGCATGGTTAAGTGACATCATGATTGCAATCTGTTTTTTATGGTACTTGTCCTTGAGGTATTGTGATCTGTTGGCAAGACAGACCTCATTTCCCTTTTTTTTCTGCATGCATAAAGATAATATAGTCCTTTGCTTGCCATGGTCATGTGCAAGCAATTATCCATTTTCAGAAGAATCTTTAAAATTGTTGGGTTCCTGGAAGTCTTTAGAGTGCTCTTATTTCTGGATCTTATTTGTTTGTTCTGTCCACAAATATATTTCCACTTAAAAGAGTGTTTTTTTTTTTTTTTTGTGAATTCAGGGTTCTAATTTTGTGTCACAAGCCATCGATATAGTGGTGAACGAGCTTATCTCAGTTGCAACTCCTAGAGAAGGTTGCCGCCACACCTTTATGTTGGGTAGCATTGTCTTTTCAATGTCATAACTAAATCTTGGACCTTGTTTCTGACGTATTATTCCCCCATCCTGTTGCAGTTGACCAGGTACAGCTAGATCGTGCCAAGCAGTCAACGAAGTCGGCCGTCCTAATTAATTTGGAATCCAGAGTATGCAGCCTTTAATTGCATTCCTGTTATCTTAACTCCATGTTTTCTATATTGGCTGATGTCGCTTCCACATCAATATTATTTATTTATTTATTTATTTATTCCTGATAAGTACTTATTTATCTTATAACTTGTATATATATGTGTATTTTGTAGATCCTTGCATCCGAAGATATAGGTAGACAATTTCTGATCTATGGTGAGAGGTATGGCCTGAGTCACGATTATCCAGGAACTTGTAGACTACATTGTGTATACATCACTCCACAATAAATTCTTCTTGTGTTTGTGCCATGCACTGTATGTGGATATCCCTTCCATATGTTTATTTTCCGCATGCATATTAGGTGCTCTCATTGTATTAATATGTGAATAGACAGAAAATGAGTTGAGTTGTGTGAACAAGTTTTACATTGGTTTTACCATGAAATGAAAAAGAAAATCAGAAATTGCAGTGGTTTTGGCTCCAACTAAAAGTGCTTGTTATGTCATGCTTCTACTGTAGAAATGAGATGTAAATACATTGTAGGTCCTGTGTAGTTGGATTGCGTCTTTCTACTATGTTTTGTTACAAATGAAATGAAAGAAAGAAAAACATTGTAGGCGAAGCATGCAGTTCAAGTTCGTAGAAGAGAATACATGCGATAATCTAAGGAACAATGTCAGGACCACAGATGTTACTTTTGGGAGCCTGAAATGAATATATGATGGCTTGTCAGGATTATGATGACACCCCCTTTGTCAAAAAGTAGGATCTAGATTTTAAACCCTCCCCCTTCCACTTGTTTACAAAATGTGTGTTTGCTGGATTTGGAGAGCTCATACTAGGACATCATTATCTAAGAATCCAGGGTCATAAGTGATAAGTTATATGATAAAATATTTTATAAATCCATTTTTTCATAAATTAAAAAATGATCCACCCCCTGCTCTTGTCATAATTATTTTTTCTTAACACAATTTTATATAATATCAATCTTAGGTTATGTAATCAGAATGCTAATGCAATGAGAAGTTTTCTCCATATTCTGTAAAAATTTTAGTTTCTGCAAGTTTTTATCATTGTCGATGATGTGGAGAACCAAATGGTTACATTGTGGCCTCTGTTATTTGTAATTCCTTACTGCTGGTGTTAATACCCGATATCACTTGCATGGTTAGGTTTTCTTACATTTTCAAGTACAATTATATTTTTCTTTCCTCAATGAATATGTTCTTCATTCTTTAGGAAACCAGTGGATCATTTCTTGAAAGCTGTTGATGAAGTTACTGCCAAGGACATTGCTTCAGTTGCCCAAAAGCTTCTTTCTTCCCCTATCACAATGGCATCATATGGGGATGGTAACTTTTCCTGTCACATGAGAATTCTTTTCCAACTTATCAGTTTTCAGTGGTGGATATCGTTTTCTTCTTCTATCATGTTTTGCAGTTATTAATGTTCCAAGCTACGATTGAGTCAGCATCAAGTTCCGATCAAAATGAAATAAATGGCTTTCATGTACGTACGAAGAAAAAGAAGCGGCTTTCGTGTATAAGAAGGGGCCTGTACCTGGCCTGCTTTGCTTGCACTGTATTATTCAACTTGTGCATATCTTCAAGTTCTCATACTGCCAATTGTAGTTTGAAAATAAAAGGTGAAATTTTTACATTCCAGTTTCTCTGTATAAAGAGCGGCTAGGCCGCCAAAAGTGGTGTTAACTTTTTATAGACTAAACTCCCGATTATGGTGTTTAAAAAGAATTGGAGATATACAAACTCAGTTTGATAACCCTAAGGGGTAGCGCTGTTTCGGCCTTGGGTTTGCTCCCCAATATTCACCAGCTCGAGTCCCCTTAGGGCCACTGGAGATTTACCTGGTCGTTAACTTCAGGGCCGCATGGGATCAGTCGAGGTGCGCTCAAGCTGGCTCGAACACCCTCGCTTATAAAAAAAAAAAAAAAAACTCAGCTTGATCATTTTTTATGTGCTTATTTTCTGTGTGAAGAAATGTGATAGAATTTCATGTAATTGTATGGTTAATCAGTAAGAATTACTGTAAAAGATTGCTTTGGGGAAGTCATTATTCTACTTTGATGAAATAAGAAAAAGGTAGGAAGCATTTTCATGAAGAGAGAAACAAAGAGACTGAAGAAGGGGGAATTGTAAAGCAAAATGTAATCCTAAAGCTAGATGTGCATGTGGTTAATCAAAGTCCAAGGTTGGCCCTCCTACCCTTTATATCACTTGTGGTATAAGATCGGTAAAATGCCAAACCTCTTGTTTGATCAATTCATTAACTTTAAAGCATTGGGTTCAATGTCATTAATTGTTCATTTTGATTTAAATTTCCTTCATTTTCATTTTTGAGCTAAATTTCCTTCAGTTCACTATAAAAATAAAATTTCAAGAGTCACACTGAGTAATTAATGATTGATAAGTACTCTTGGATCAATCATTGTTAATAAAAGATGAAAATAAGAAGAGATAGATGAGATGGTGTAGTTTTTTAGTGTGTATATATATATATATATAGTAATACTCTTTTAAATTACTATGTATCATGTCAAGAATAGAATGGAAATTAATGTCTTCGAAATTAAAATTAATCAATATATAAATTAGAGATGATAAAATTTAAAGATGAAGAGTTTAAATTTCTGTACGAAAAGTTGAAAATGGGAATGGATCGGGAATTAGAAACAAATATTTCCAAATAAAATCCATGGTGCCCCCCCAAAGGTCAAAAGCAGATAAAAAAAAGGAGTGAAATAGAAGCAAGCTAGAGCCAATATTAGATAAACCTAACATCGAAAATTTCCCCCATGTCACCACGAGAGTCATAACCACTCACCTGTAAAAACATATATATATATATATATATATATATATATATTGTTTCTCTCTCTTACTGGAATATTAACATATATTTAATTTGTAAGAGAAATGCATGTTTTATTCATAAAAGAATCTCATAAGGTACTTCAGATTGTAAAATTTTATATATTTACTATAAAAAATATATATATGATGTAATTCTATATTCGACGTCCTAAACATTACCTGTACGTGCTTTTCTTTGTTTTTGTTGCAATATTCCTTTGTAATCTATTCTTTTATTTACTTCCCCATTTTTTCCGTTAATATTATTTACTTGTAATATATATCATGTGGAGTCACTACCTTTCTGTTCACTTCAATCCAATCTTATGGACAAAAAGATATGTATTTGTCGGCGAAAACACACACACAAATACACAATCATGATGAGAAACTTGCTTGTTTACTAATGTTCTTGCTTTATTGTTTTTGGCTAGATCGCTTCTCAAATTTGCTTTGGTTTTGAGAACATGTATAATAATTATATATACATGCATTAACACAACATATATATATCGTTTTGATCTTTTGCTGCATGCGCCCGATCGATGCCTGGCCTTCAAGATATATATAATAATCATGAATCCAAATCTCTATATGTTAGCATGCATGAGAATACATGATATAATTAAAAAACATTTCGGCACTCATATTTGAATTAGTAAAAGATCACCGGATCGATGTCGATCGACCGGCCGGAGTTGAAACGTTTCTGCATGCATGCATGCAGGGGATGGCATGCAATTGCCATGAAATATATATTGTTCTATCGTTGAGATCAGCTTGCATGTACTTAATTTATCATGTGTATGCCTATAAGCTAGCTGCTTCTCATTCAATTTTAATACATACAATAATTAAAGTATTATTTATTCTTCTCGTGCGAATATATTCCCATAATATATATTAATTACTTTTTTTAAAAAAAAAAAGTTTCTCGAATATTTCATTCGCATTTTTGAATATTACCATATAGTTATCCGAGTATTGATATTCCTTGGTTCATTTAATATCCATTAAAAAAAAGGGAAATAACCCTTTATTTAACTTATAATAATAATAAAGATAAATATCAAGATCATATTTATATTTATATTTATATATGCAACATGCAAAGAACCAATTGAGAGCATATATATAGAAACAGTGTTAAGATATCATGTGGGGTCCATTAATTGCTTGTTTAGTCAAATTAGGTCAGCTCAATATTGGATCATAATCTGAGTTATCTGCTGATTATTCATTCTTCGGACAAAAAGAGGAAATTTAATCGAAGGATCATGTCTACATGAATTTGAATGGTTTTGGCCCTGATCTGTGTGCATGTGTTCATACAGCACAATTGAATAATGCAGATCGATATACAATTGAATAATGCTAGTATGACTCTTTATTTAATTTGTCCCTCATTTGGACGTCTCATATATTTAATTTTTTTTTAAATTATTTTTTTAATAATTAAGAAAGTGACTATTAGTATATTGATATTTTTTTATTTTTAAAATATTTAAATATGTTTAAAAAATATTTAAAAAAATATATATACGTAATTTACATGATTAGAGTGGACACATGAAAGCTGCAGAGTAATATACCATTCTATATAATTTTTAACTCCACTAACTCCCCTAAAAAAAAATAAAGAAAAAATAGACATGAAAGTCATGGCCATCCATCTGTGATGCAAAAACCTGCATTTTTGGCCCTTCATGATCATTATACTCTCGACTCACGTTCAAAAGAATGTTATAAACGTGAATGCAAAACCATGATCATTTGATATTGAAGGCACTTTAAGGGCATGATATACAAGAGTTTCCAGCAGGTTGGGCCCACAAGAGTACTGCTGGGGTCTACAAGAATTTTCATGTGCACAACTCTCTTCATGTATGTGGGAAGTATTGTAGATTTCCCCGCCCATAATAGAAATAACGTCACATTAAGGGCCAAAAAGGGAAGCCAAAATGAGTGGGAAAAAAAATAGTACAGAAAAAGTATAATTGTACCCTTATTTCAGATAGATGTGGTTAAATGTTTGGTGCTTCGGCCTGAAGCTTCGTAGATCTTTTATATTACATATATATATATATATATATATGATTTATATAATTCTTGATTACAAGGGGGTGGTGGGGGTCCATCAAGTATACTGCTCATTTGCCTTGCTTATCAAGCAACTTCCTAATACTCTCTCTCTCTTTCTCTCTCTCTCTCTCTCTGCAACATTCATGGCAAAAGCATAATCATCAGCACTCCAGTTCAAAACCATGTGAGCTCCTACCATTCTTTTTCCCTTATATTACTCTCTTTTCCCCGTCTGATCTCCCCCATGTTATAATATATGCCTGAAGAAGATTTTGGCTATATATTACTCCTAATTATAATCTGTTATGCAAAATTATTATGAGACTGTAATTAAAACTGGTTTCTTCTTTATCACTCAAAGTTCTGGTTTTTTTTTTTTTAGGGGGTACAGTTTTAATTATATTATAACGTCTTTTTTTTTCGATATCAGTCCTTTACCATGAAAATGGTGAACAATATAATATTTTTCCTATATTGATATTCTTTCGGTAGATCGATCATATATAATTAATAACAAAAATACAGTACTGAGATGGGTTTGCTGATCTTGCTTTTGAATGTGTGCCTTAGTAACAGCTGTGAAGGCCGTTTCTTCCCTTTTGCTTTTGTAGTCAAGGCTCAAACAAAGGTGTGGAAGAACCCCTTGAGCTTTAGAAACACCAGCCGGGTTCTCTCTCTCTCTCTCTCCCCCTCACACACAGCACACACACACAAACCGCCTGCCTGCGCTTCTTAAATTGGCAAAGGCTTAAAGGTGGTATGTAGGTTTTGAGGGCACCTTTTTCTTTTGTTTTTTTGTTTTTTTTTCCTCTCCCACTAGCTCTATCTCACACTGGCTTCAGTTAAAGTAGCTAGAGAGGGAATTCTGGTTCTTTCCGTTGTTAAAGCAGGTTTATAGCTCAATCTCGCTGTGACAGTTTACTCTTTTCTTCTCCTCCTTCTTCCTAATTCATTTCCCTCCTCTCCTCTCCGGTCCCCTTCTTCTCCTTACCTGATATACCCTAGCTAGGCAACATACCCATATTTGCTATTCTTGCCGGCATACTCATCTGGTTTTTGCTGAATTTCTCGATCTAAATTGAATTTGTTTTCTGGTAAATTCACATGCTTAAGAACATCATGTGTTCAATCTCTCTTCTTTTGTTTGCTATTTTTTATTCCAGAGTTGTTTCGATTGTTTGTTGGTTTCTTGTTTTCTGATCGAACCAGAATTAATCCGAGGTTGTCGTTGTCTGATACACCTTTGGAAATCACAGCAAAAGTTTATATTTTGAAGCGTCGTTTTGTCAAATACCCATATAGTTATTTTCTTGATCTCTTTTTCCTTTACTTTTGGAGCATAGATCTCAATCAACCTTATGATTTCTCTTATACATATAGAGAGCAAATATCTGGGATATGAGCAGCGGTCGCCATACGCAGATAAATATTTCACAGAAGCTTATAATTTCATCAGCTCGAGAGAAAGAAGATAGATAGATAGGCTTCCGTACGTCGAAAAGCAATGAATAAGAGTAGTACTGTGGGCTCCATTAGCAGCTCTGATCTCATCGATGCCAAGCTCGAAGAGCATAAGATGTGTGGATCCAAGCAATGCCCTGGTTGTGGACACAAGCTCGAAGGCAAGCCGGTAGGGATTATCTCGTGATAGTTCTTGGATTGAATACAAAGATTTTGACACATGAAGATGCATATGCTTGCTCACACCAGGAAATATATGTGCATGTTTGTTGTTCCATTATTAGACGAATATAATTAGTTGATATACTTACTGCTTTTCTTGTAGAACAAAATCTAGCGAATTATTTGATTAAAGGGCCCTCTTTTTCTTTTTCTTTTTTTTTTTTCCTTGCTTTTGCTCTCCTTTTTTCTTTCGTTTTTGGGTTTCATTTTTATCTGAGTTTGAATGGAGTTTGCAGGACTGGTTAGGTCTACCTGCAGGAGTGAAATTTGATCCTACAGACCAAGAATTGATAGAACACCTTGAAGCAAAGGTGGAGGCGAAAGACATGAAATCTCACCCTTTGATAGATGAGTTTATCACTACTATTGAAGGAGAAGATGGGATTTGTTATACCCATCCTGAAAAACTTCCAGGTCAGAAAATTTAATATTTGATCTCTCTCTCTCTCTCTCTCTCTCTCTCTCTCTCTCTCTCTCTCTGTGATAGATATGTAAGTACCGGATCAATTATTTAATGTTGTTGAGTTTACTAAAAACACTCTTGTTTAAAGTCTCCAAGAAAAGGAAACTTCATGCATTAGGTTTGTTTTTATTCCATGCTTCTATCCCTTATATTTGTTATGACTTTCAAGAATCACAGTGCTTGTACGTCTTGCAGTTTGTTACACCTAAGTCAACCTAACTTTAATTTTTTTCTTTTTTTTTTTTTTGCAGGAGTCACAAGAGATGGCTTGAGCAAACATTTCTTCCACAGACCATCGAAAGCTTACACAACCGGGACACGAAAGAGGAGAAAAATTCAAACTGAATGCGATTTACAAGGGGGAGAAACAAGGTGGCACAAGACTGGAAAAACTAGGCCTGTAATGGTGAATGGAAAACAAAAGGGTTGCAAGAAAATACTCGTCCTTTACACTAATTTTGGAAAAAACAGAAAACCAGAAAAGACCAACTGGGTCATGCATCAATACCACCTTGGTCAGCACGAAGAAGAAAAGGAAGGAGAGCTTGTTGTTTCAAAGATATTCTATCAAACGCAGCCAAGGCAATGCAATTGGTCTGATCGAAGTACTGCAACCACTGGGGAAGCAAGCAGTGAGCCTAATAGCAGGAGAGATAGTGGGAGTGGGAGTTGTTCTTCCAGGGAAATAGTTCCTCAGAGAGACGAACTTTCTCCACCATCTGGGGTTGCTCCAATATCAAGTTACAGTACTGCCATGGACATTCATCAACAGTTTAAATCCGACCATTTTAGCTTCGCCCCATTCAGGAAAAGCTTTGATGAGGTATATACATGATTTGCTCGTTCTTTCTATATATATGGGTTTTTATGATCTGACACTTCCATGCATACATGTTCTTGATCAAACAAATTATACGGTTTGCTGTATATATAACCTAATTAAAGTTTTGCATCTGATTTTTCAGCTTGATAAATATTTGAAATGAATTAAATCGCGCGCCTTACTCATAAATATATAGCATGTTGCACTTGATGATCAACATTTACAAGTAATATTTAGATTTTGACATCGAACCAGTACTCGTAGACTTTACAAACAAAAATATTAAGAGTAAAGGAAAGAACCCGAGTTTTAGGGTTGCTTTTTTCTCATATATACTCATTGCTTGCATATGCAGCATGAAAATTCAATGGAGTACCTCTCTTGATTAGCATTGTCAGCTAACTAAAGCCTGTTTATCCACGCAAAAAAAGGGTTACACGAAACCCAAATTAATGCTCGAGCTTTTGCATATAGAAAATGGACAAGCTAGCAAACTGCTTCACAGGTGGTCTCCATTGCAGGTGGGGATAGGAGAGGCTTCAACAGCAAGGGAAGCCCCAGGCGCATCAGGTGGTGGTGGCACGTGCGAAGATATGAGGGATCACCAGAGGCCACATCATCCTATGGCCCATGACCATCATCACCAACAGCAGCACCAACATCACCATCCACATCATCAAATTGCGACCACAGCCTTCCACATCAGCAGGCCTTCACATCCCATTTCCACCATCATCTCTCCACCTCCCCTCCACCATACCTCCATTATTCTCGATCAAGATCACTCCTACCACATCTCCAGAATAATGCTCCAAAATGAAAATTTCCAGGTAATCAATCATCAACCCCATTTTCCTTATACTTTGATCTCCCTATACAAATACATAAAAATATGAATTCAGTGGTCATGTACAGTGGATCATGTATTTTATCTCTTCAATACGTACACTTGGTAATTCAAGTTAGTGTCTGCAAAATTACAAACTTTCTTTTCACTTTAAAATCCTTGTTGAAGACATGATAATTAAGATGGGATTTTTATTTCTTCTTCTTGTCTTGTGAATGCATAACACAACAGCAGCAGCAGCAGCAACTAGAACAAGTACAGCAACCGCAGCAGCAACAGCATCATAAACTGGGAGGGAGGTCTGCATCCGGTTTGGAGGAACTCATAATGGGTTGCACTTCAAGTAATATCAAAGAGGTGAGCATGAACTTTTTGACCCTGAAATCCATGAGCCCTATATTTGTCATAATTCCGCCTAAGGAGAGAACAAAGAAAAGTAAACTCGTATTAAAAGAGTTCAAAAATAAAGATAATCAATTAATTCTTTAGTAAATAATTTAAATTAAAGAGAGAAACCAGAGGATCGACTTTGTTTGTTTTTTCTTTTCACTTTATCTTTTATTTTCCCATGTTATATATGGTACATGCATGGTTTCATAGTTATGTATGTGTGTATGTATACACTATATCAACCTCCCCGGCCTGCCTCTCTAACTAAAGATAAAGGCACGTAATTTGCATATCAAGAGTACTATATATTTTATTAGACATTCTTTTTTACCTCAATGGAAAGAGCGAATGATGATGTTGATGAATTTCAAAAAGCTCAAAACAGAATTTCTCAAGTGTGAAACCAGAAGCGTCGGTTTTGGAAATTAAAGAGACTCGATCTCCTTATAATTCTCCTGTTGAAAAACTCAAGCTAAGACTTTTCCTAGGGTACTGTTTCCTTTTTCATATTATTTTCGGCCTGTTAAGATGAGCTCATGAAGGTCTGGAAAAACATTTCTTTTTCATATATATAACACATGATATTGCTACAAATGATAATAAACACCACGTCTAATGGAACGTAATTAGGCAAGTAATTTAAGCAGTTGTCTTCTTTTTTCTTTTTACTTTCTTTCTGAAAGAAGGGGCCGGAATGATAGTGACTGATATCTTTTTCTCATCATGTGTGGCCTTACGACCAAGGCACAGCAACAGACGTACATTTTGATTGTGGGGGAAAAGGGTTAAAAGAGGCGGCTTCTTTCTGTGTAGTTTCTTAAGTATAATTTTCACTGCATTTCCTAAATCTAATCTTCACAAGCTAATTACATTTTCTTGCAGGAATCATCCATCACAAACCCTCATGAGGCAGACTGGCTGAAGTACCCGTCCTTCTGGCCTGACCCTGACAACCCAGATCATCATGGGTAGGAGCAAAAATTACAGGGAATAAACGACACCCTTACAGACAACATCATTATCATCATCATTAGTGCTTGAAACCTTCCTCTCAAGTTTTTTTTTTTTTTTTTTCAACGTGAGGCCAAGAAAGCATCCTTAGTCCGGTCTTTTTTTTTTTTCTTTTTACTGGGGACCTGGCTAAGCTCTGATGGCTCTCAACCGAACTACCTGTGCAACAGTCCATGTTGTAAAGAAAGAGAGAAAGAACAAAAGGAAAAACAAAGAAAAAAGAAGAGAAACCAAGAAAGGCTGCACTCTCTCTGACAGATAGAAGGAGAACCAAAGACCCAAAAGAAACCCAGCCTGCATGAAAATCATCACCATTATGATTACAATATCATCTTTCTGGCTATTCTTATTATTTTATTATTTTAATTAAGATGTTTGTATAATTTATCTTTCTTGTTCTTTACAAACAAATACAAGAGAGTTTGTGCAAATTGCAAAAATACTTTGTCAATCATGCTGTAACGTCATTACATTATTATAAGTCACTTTGAGATAGTAAAATATAAGTGTTCATATGATTCCCTGGTGGAAATGAAGATGTTTAAGGAATTCTTTATATTCTCATGAATGGTGCTTCGCTTTTACACTTCTTTGAAATATAATTTGAGAATTTTGAATTAATGCATGCGACATATATAATGGATTATTTTCGTATTAGTAGATATATATATATATATATATATATATATATGACTCTGGTGCAAAATCCCAGGCATTATTGGCTGGTTAATTTTAATAAACAGATCATGCAGGAGGCTGGATATATAATTAATGATTCATTAGGGCATCTCATATCTTCTGTTTATTTATATATATATATATATATAAAAAGAAATATATATTTAGCTACAAAATTATATAAATCTACAAATTGAAGTGGTATATCATGTTGTAAATTAGTTACTTATCGTATATACATATATATTAGACTGGAAAATCTTGTTAGAGTTCGATTACAAATTGGCCAATATATTTAGATTTGATTAATTTAGTTATTCATGATCTGTAAGTAAACGCAAAAAAGATCCAAAAACTAACAGAAAGACCATCATATATAGGAGCTGCTTTGCCTGCAGGTATATATATATATATATATATATATATATATATATATATATATATATATATATATATGCTAGATTGTAAAATAACGAGGATGGTTAAAGAGAATTTGGGGTCAGGCCTTATCCAGCTAGCTAGCTTTTCTCGTAGATACATTAAGTATAGAATGAACTTGATTTTTATTTAATTTATTGTTTTGCTAGACTATCATATAAATATATATATAATGCTTGATGATCAGTTTCTTAAAGTGGCTGTCATTCTATTAAAAGGCGTCGTATTAATGGGTTCTTTGGGTCTGCTATCGGAAAGGAGGGAAGGAGGTTAAAAATCTCTTATTGGAAATATGGAATCTTCACATAGTAGCAATTGATGATATGACAATTTAAGTTGGTCTCTTTGTTTTTTATTATTATTTGGGTTACTTCTTTATTGCTTTATTCTATTCTAGATTCGAGCTTTTTCCGCAGTATACATTAATAGAGAGTAGATAGGGAGGATGTGCTTATCCCCCGAGAGAGAGAGAGAGAGAGAGAGAGAGTAACGTGCTGCATGCTATCTTTTCTTTCTTTCAATATGGGACATGCGTGAGAAAAGCTAAAATCAACATTGAGACAAGGCAGCTTCATCGTAGTTTCTGAAGGGAATAAAGATTGAGAGGACAAGAATAAACTTTACGGTTTGAAATGACAGATCAAATCTCTTGCCTCGATGGACATTAATTTGTACTGTTATATATCGATGATCATGTATTGACTGATCACCATGAGTTGATCTCGTCTTCATGACATACATGATACATTCAATATATAATATTATATGATGGCAATATTGTTTCTCACAGCTTTCATGCATGCATGTCATGCATCATATTACACATACATGAAAAAATATTGCCAAAGTAAATTGTAATGGACCTTCCTCTTGTTTTTTGAGATTCAAATAATGCATGCCTTATACTGAATGAATGAATTCATGTTTATAATATGTGCATGCATGCTACTATTCTTGATAATACTAGTAACAGTACTACTGTCAATAACAATATCAGTAGAGCTAGGGAACGAAAGGGTGCATGGTGTGGTCTATCTTGGTCATTTTATATACATATATTATATATAATTATGTGTTGGAGAACCTAAACAATGTGGTCATGTACAGATGCTTGGGGTAAGTAATTAAATTGTTAAAATGGACAAAAAAAAAAAAAAAAAAAGAAGAAAGAAAGAAAGTGGAAGATCATCCTATATATATATATATATATATATAATATATATAGGAGGTGGGGAAGGGGAAGTAGTGTCTCTTTCCACATGCAATAGAAAAATAAAAGGGAATGATATGTCTAGCTCAACCTAAAAAGGTGATATTCATTTCTTTCACTTTATGGAAGATTTTGGAAGCTTTTCAGAAGGGAAATATATAGTTCCATTAACTTCTAGACCATAAGCAATTTAAGAGGCTTTCTCCTGGTGTATGCAGATTTGGTCCCATAAAGAAGTTGCAGGAAGAATTGTTGTAGTGCAAGTAGGAATATCACAACATGCATGGCCCTATATATTGCCCCATCTTTTTTTTTCTTTTCATTTTTTTGGATTCTTTCCCAATAGTTCTGCTAGCTGCTTTTCGGATAGAAGGCTAGGCTACACCCCATCGATCTTCACTGCAGCTTCTTGCAACTTTCAAGCGTATTTTAACATGAAATTAAAATATATATAGACTGGTTTGGAGTACTGTTAATTAGTCTATCTATACGTACGGCTAGCTAGCTAACTTCTTGAGTTAAGATGATCAGTGACCAAATTAATTATATATACAGTAAAGAGGGTCACAGTTCTTTCTTCAAAACTCATGTAGATCATAATTAGATCAAGTACTGTAATTGGTCAGATAAATGTGTACAAATTAATCTGATGGTATCTATTTATAGCAACAGATCAGGACTTGTCGATCTGGAAGTATAGAGTTGTTGAACTTAGGAGGGTTTGGTGAGCATATTCTGCATGCAGTTGGAATAGAGACATCAGCATGAGTTTTTCCTTAATTTGATAGAATGAATCAATTAATAATTAAGGAACAATATATTATATAGTGGTTAGCAAAAACATATATACATAGGTTGATTCTAGACGTAGTACCATCGAAGTATGTATGCTACTCATGATCAGTAGTATTAGTACTTGTTTCAACTCATGATGTCACAAAGGGAATTTTGCTTCAGAAAGATGCATGCAGCTAGCAATCAGTAGGGAATATTGGAGATTGGCCCCTTTGAGCCCTGAAGAATATCATTTTTTTTTTATAGGAAATAGATTTCATTCATTCATAAAAGCGAAGTTATAGCTATGACCTAATACATATAAGAAAAATTCCAGATTACAAGCCAACTACTCACGGTTAGGGTTCCACCAGTACACAAATTTATTTATGACTAGTATGGTATTAACTTCTATAACTCTCTACAGACAAACCGTCTGAGAGACCACATTTTGCCTAAAATAGAGATTTCAAACCCCACCTCCAGAGGAGGAGAGGATTCCAAGAGATAATTTTTTTTTATTATTATTTTTACCTAAACAAAAGGAAATAATAATAAACATAAAGATAGATGTGAAAATGACGGATTGCGACTATAGATCTGAATTTTCAGCTTGAAAGAAATCAAAATAAAAGAAACAGACCGTGGTGGCGCTTGAGGGATGCGCCATGCTAGGAGTGTGGCGGCCAGTCGAGTCTAAAGAAACTGATGTCCCTAGTCCCAGAAACGCCTCGCGTGGCGGTAGTAGAAGCTTCTTGGTTCGGTGGCGCATGGATCTCATGCGTTGCTATGACCCGCGCGTGTGACTCACGTGCCGCTCCATTCGACGAAAACCTTCGACAGTCTGAAGGATTGGCAGCCTGGGAATCTTGCGAAGGGGCGCGTGGTGGTCGCTGGCCTTTAAAAAACAGCAGATCAGCGTTTCACCATACTTTGGACAGAAAAACAAACAAAATTGAAAAATAAAGACCTACACAGTCTCTAGTCTAACCAAATGGGAAGGATGGGGGTTTTTGCTGGGGCGGCTTGTGATACCCCGTATTTACGTGTATTTTGACTAAGTAAATTATTGCATTTATTAAGATTATGAACTTTCTTGTTTTAAATTTCAGATGATTTACGTTATATTATTTTAAGATTTTTAATTGTTAATTCAATGTATTTTCTTGTTATTAATTATTGTTCATTATTTAAATTGTTCATTAATTTAAATTAGTTGTTTGTGGGTTTTAAAATTTATTGTGTTGTTGGATTTAATTATTTTATTTTACTTAATCTTTGTGTTTGAATTATTTTATTTTACTTACTGTTTTGAAATCGTTTTCGTTGGATCATTTTTGTGACCCAAGATGTGAGGATTGAATCTCATTTCTTTCCCTCACTTTTTCTTTTCTCCTGTTTCTTTTCTTTTTCTCCTCTCTCTCGCTCCTCTCCCACGCGCTGCGCGACCTCTCTGCCTCTCTCTCCCCGTGCGTTGCCTCTCCTCTACCCAGCCACCGCCGCGCGCCTCCGTGTTCCTCACTGCCCAGCCCACCTCCTTCCCCACCCACCGGCGACCCCACCCTTGTGTTTTCAGCCCCTCCAGCGCTGCGAAACTCCCCCACGCGTGGCTTCAAGCCGCACGACTTTTGGTGCGCACGCCGCCTTTGCGCCACCGCTGGCCACCACATTTTCACCACACCATTCTCGACCTCCCAGCAACTTAATGCACCCATCCTTGGCTCCGATCTGCCACCGGTAAAGCCTATCTATCTCCATCTCCGATTTGAGCATTTTGGCCTTCAACCACCATTTATGCCGCTACCCATGGTAAACAACCACCACCATTAGCTTCCACCAACATCCCTAAGCCCTTTCCTATCAATCTCGGGTCTTGGTTTGTCCCCATTCAAAATTGAGTTTTTGAGACCCACGGCCACAGTGCATTTTACACTATTCCGTTGTTGTGCCACCACTTCTAGCACCTCCGTGATCTTTCAAAAATTATATTATAACATTGTAAGTATTTTATCAAATAACTTTTGAGATTTAAATGTATGTTCACGTTAACTCATATTTACTGTGAATTGGTTGGTTATGCCGGACTGAGTCCGATGAGTAAGTGGGTCGGTTGGATTGGATTATGGAGTTGTTTGTGTGATTGGTTTATTATGTGAGATTTGTTGGTTGTTTCGGGATTAAATATTGGTGTTTTGAGTTTGACGTTGGTTATGGTGGATATTGATGATTTTAGAAAGTGATGATATATTTTGGGATTATGAGGGTTTTAAGTTTTGAAAAATTAAAATAAGTTATTTTAGAAACTTAGGCTTAAATATTGAAATATGTGATTGATTGGAAACTTACAGAAATTACGTGATTATTTTTATAGGTGACGAGTTATAGTCGACTCGACATTTTTTAGGAAAATTCTGAAAAGTTAAGTTATCCAGGTAAACGGGGTTCCTATGCTAGATTTGCATAAAAAGAAATGAACTGAGGTTGGTTTGTAAAAATGTGCATGTTGTTTTTTAAAAAAAAAAAGTGAAAAACAACCTCAATATATGTTTTGCATTCACTCATGAGATACGTATGAAAGAAAAAAGAAATTTTTTTGACATGAAATGTGTAGACATGAGCAATATTTGACACGTTTCTGAAATTTGCAAAAGAGCGAATACGATATATGTGAATTTTTGTACATGTGATATGAAATATCTTGGAACTGTTATTGGTCATAGGAAAATGATATGAATACTTTTCGCACGTGTTTTGATATGATATGGACATGATAAAACTTTGGCATGCTTATCTGTTCTGAATCTGATTCTGCATATGGTTATGATATGATGATACTGGTTCACGTGATATGGTTGGTACTAACATGATATGATATGATATGAGTGCACCCACTTTGGAAACAAAGTGGTCTTTTTACGTATTTTTTCCTGTGTACATACTCGGGGCTCCGAGATTAAAAAAGGGGAAGTTCACCATATGACACTGTCTGGTTTGGCCACCGAGGATAGCACAACCCTACCACGGGGGTTAAACAAGGTATATGATATGATATGATATGATATGATAAGACGAAGATGTTCAGTTATGTTATGCCAAAATGTTTTTGAATATGAAACGGATCTTTAAATATGAAGAGTTGATTTTGAGTATGAAAAGATTGAAAAGTCGCTCTGATTTTCTGATAACACGTTTTTCTGAGATCTGCATATAAAAATAAAATGTTTTGTTTCTGCATATTGAACTTTCTGAAAAAGCTCATGTTTACATACTAGTATATGTTCTTTGCTTATTGAGTTGTTGATAACTCACTTCTTATCTCCACAATATTTTTTAGATAATTTGAATGTTTCAGTTGAGGATCAAGAATATGGATCGCATGGGTGAGAGGAGTTAAGAATGATGGTTTAAGCATAGAAGATTATTATAAGTATTGAGGATTTTCATTAAGTTTGTTGTGTTTTGATGATGTGATTTGTTGGGAGGTTGATGTTTATATTAAGATTGTTTTGTCTTAGAATAGTTATTCTGGAGTAATTGATGTAAATAAATGAGTATTTTGTACGATAGAGAAAAATTAGAGTATGTACTATGTGAATGGAAAATAATTTTTAAGTGACATAAGTTAACTCTCCGGATTCTTGAGGACGGGATGTTACACGGCTCTTTGGAAAGAAAAGGGAGATAGAGCTTTCAGATAGAAACAAATAGATCCAAGAATATCATTTGATTAATTGTATATAATATTATATGAAAAATGTATATACATGGAGGACAAGATTAGGACATGAATTGGTGCCCCACAATGACATTCAATTTATTCAGTACTGAATAATTAATGTTGATTACAAAATTAATTATAATCTAATATTATTAAAAACGATTAAGTAGTTATAGAGCATTTTCATATGATATATAAGCAAAAAGATCAGGAATCTATACAAATAAACTAAAGATTATATATTAATTAAAATGGCAGGCTAGTAAACAAAGCTATTCTGAACGTATCATGTGTGTGTATACACACATATTGACAAAACTCATGACGTGCTGTTGGAAATAATGTTGGAGGTTTGATTAGAAAAGAATAAATAAATAATTTTTTTTTTTTTATTTCTTTTCTGCACGTTAATCATCCTATATTATATTATGAGTACACACAAAACTTCCAACTTTTCCTTTTGTTTGTTTTGTGAATTTTATTCAGTCCTTTGGATCCTTGATCTCGTTCACCAACCCTTGCTCGAATAGATGGAGGGGATCACGTAATGAACGCCATTGCCAAACTTGAACCTTCTTGATCAATAGTAAATAATTTGGGCTCAGAATCTCTCTCGATCGTGGACCGAAGGACGTAGATCGTTAGATGATTAATCCAAGCAATTTTTATCTAATTAATTTATTGCTTCCATTTTAAAAAAGAGTTGCAGAATTCAAAGAAACTTTTGACTGTGCAAATGGTGGTGCTCGGCCGGGGGACTCGCGGGAGTTGTACAGACAACCACTGGGAGCTTAATCTGTTGTTGGCATGTTGCCATGCATCCAAACTGACAATTAAAACCTGAACTGAACTACGTATGCACACCAAGGAACACTGTTTAAAGTTCATTCACCAAGAGTACTATGCAACAATCCAACTGTTCTTTTAACCTTTTTACCTTACTCACATGATCGAGAGTTTGTTTTGAATATTATATATTGATCAGCCCTACATATTAGCCAGATAAAAGAAGAGGTAACTAGCTAATTGGTCTTGTGGCCTTTCCTTGATCATGAACATGAGCCCGCAGCCAATTTGAAAACAACAATATTCTGATTGAATTTATGATGAAAATTGTTCCACAGCTACAAACCATGGAGGTATACGGGCAAAAGTGAACAAACAAATTAGAAAATTTGACTATTACAAAGGGTTTATGTACAAGTGGAACTGCAGGTCATGACTCCTACCCACCAGCACCGTGTCAAACATATTCTCGATGGCTCGGGGTCTTTTTAGCCCTCTCTCTCCCTCTCTTAAACACAAACCTACTGCAAAGTCATGCCTCTACACACAATCTTGACTCTCTCTCTCTCTCTCTCTTAAACACAGAGCTACTACAAAGCCATGCCTCTACACACAATCTTGATTCTCTCTCTCTCTCTCAAACACCACTATTGCAGCAGTGGCAAATGGATTAAAATTCTAAAATTATTTCCATAATGCCATTCTGCACAAGTAACCAAATCCTTAACATATATGTGACGTGTGAGGCTTAGCAAGCACGTGCCTCTGGCACTGGCAGCCGCCTGGGACCTGGTCCACAACCACCAGAAACTTTCAAGGAAGCAAAAAGACAAGTTAATTTTGCTATCATCGGCCGGGCCTTTATCGCTTTAGGGACAATTTCCAGCTGCCAACCAGCATTACCATCATAATTGCCATGATATCCTTCAAGATCAGCTTTTGTTATCAGAACTGCATCCCCTGAAGGAGAGCAAAACGTTGTAGATGGTTGGCGCTTGCTGTACTCTTGAACCGCCTGCTTATTATAATCATTGACATTCCAGCCATAAGCAAAAACGTTAAGCCAAGCAGTAATATATGCTACTTGAAAAACAAAGTAATCCTAACAAAATAGTTCTACTGACTTGCAGCCAATAAGGCATAACTACTATCCTAGCTATTTTGTACACAATTCATATACAATTGTTAATACCGGCTAAGCAGGAAGGTGACAAAAAAGAGAAGGCAACACTTGCAGTATGTGACCAAGCCAGAGCTTTTTCAGAGGGGACAAAACTAATCTATGTGTACATGTGGGTGATTGAATTGACTAACTCGTACTAATGGATATGGTAGTTTTAATTACATATTTGAAGAACATCAAAAGATAGGGTTGTAATGGGAGAAAAGTTTATATTTAAATCTTTTTCTTGGCTGAGTAATTAACATTAATTAAAAGGCGTAGAGGGATGCAACCTTAGTACACAGGAAATATACAAGAAAACCCCTATTCAAGAGAAGGATTCATATATTGAAATTATGAGAAGCCAACACCAAAGAATAAAAGATAATAGAGACTAT